>NC_139630.1:20702127-21062127 GCF_964638095.1 Poromitra crassiceps
GTGTGTGTGTGTCAAGCAAGTGCAATGATCTGCACACAATGTAATTGCTTTCCAACCAGCAGAGAGAGAGGGAGAGACGGGGACGGGGGGGGGGATGGGGGGGAGAGTTAGTTGAGAGAGAGAGAGAGAGAGATAGTTAGTTGAGAGAGAGTTAGTTGAGTGAGAGAGAGTTAGTTGAGAGAGAGAGAGAGAGAGAGAGAGAGAGAGAGAGATAGTTAGTTGAGAGAGAGTTAGTTGAGAGAGAGAGAGAGTTAGTTGAGAGAGAGAGAGAGAGAGAGAGAGAGAGAGAGAGAGAGTTAGTTGAGAGAGAGAGACAGAGTGATGGCAGAAATGAGACAAACAGACAAAGAAGAATAAAGTAAAAGGAAGTGCTAAACTGTAGAATTGGTCCTACTGTACGCACGTGAATATTATTAATGGTTATTATTTTAGAACCGCATCAGTTTTGTAGTTTTCACAACTTTCAACTCACTGCACACAATTTCAAGATGGGGAATCTGTAGTGTTGATATCATTACAACTATAGCAAAGTTATATGGCAGATATGTTATTATTTATTCTCATTATATTTTTATTATTATCTGTGATGTGTGTGTTGTCACTTTACCGTGTGTGTGTGTGTGTGTGTGTGTGTGTGTGTGTGTGTGTGTGTGTGTGTGTGTGTGTGTGTGTGTGTGTGTGTGTGTGTGTGTGTGTGTGAGTGTGTGCCTTCCTGAGCAGAAGAAAATGCCGCTGTCTGTTGTACCACTCCCATCTGATGGAGAGAGAGTATAGGACTGGGGTAGGGAGGGGGTCAAGTAAGCCATGCACTTCACACACACACACACACACACACACCTTTAATCTCCCCCATCATGCCTTTTGTCAGCATTTCAATTTTGCTGTACACATCCCACACCACTGAGCAGATAAAGAGAGAGAGAGATAGAGTAAGAAAAGTGAGAGAGAGAGAGAGCATGTGTGTGTGTGTGTGTGGGGGGGGGGGGGGGCGGGGGGGTCAGCAGAGAAATGCCAGAAAGAAAAGTGTCACTATCAGCCCAACTGTAACCCTCCAAAACTGATAGCGCTCTTCAAAATGTTTTTTTTACTTCCACTATAGAGACACTGCATGAAATAGACCATGCATCATGGGGGAAAGCTCTTCATTCACTCCCATACACCAGCATCATTTTCCTTGAATTAAACATAGCTATGTTATGAGCAGTTTCATGTAGGAACTATTTTCTTTTGACCAAACTACACCCGCTAGCTGCTAGCTAGTTCCTACAAAAGAAAATAGTTCCTACATGAAACTCACAACAAAGTCTGTGCATTATCTTGAGTAACCGGGTCATGATTTCTGGAAAGAGACATTGCTGTTGAGTTTTTCAAATGTATTTTTTTGGTGCTTCGAGCACTACAAGCCGAGTGCCATCCAGTTCCATTGTATTGGAGAGAACGCAGAAACTCTGCGGCCGATATCTCCAAAACTAACACAAAACGATATAGATGGATAAATAGCACTACAGGTGAGAGGAAAAATATGTATTTTGGATTTTAGGGTGAGCTGTCCCTTTAACATACGTAAAATGTCATCGTGTAACTCATTGCAATCACTTCCTTTGGTTGGACTCCGCCTCTTCCTGCACGCTTGTACATTCGACGTAAGTAAAGTCAAACATTCCCTATTTTTTTATTTAGCCCAGGCTGTTGATGTTGGACCAGCCCATTTTGAGATCATGTCCTGACTCCACCCACTGTAGCCCTGACTCCACCCACTGTAGCCCTGACTCCACCCACTGTAGCCGGCCCAGTTTCACTGCACGTCGGTGACAACTACAAATGGAGCCACTCTTTCCTGGGGGGCAACAACACGTCTGATGTGACGCTTCATCAGAAAGAACAGCAGAATCAACAGGAGCTTTTGAGTACAACCGTTTTTAGCTGCTTGGTGGCGGTCGTACCATGGCACACACACACACACACACACACACACACAAACAATCTGCTACCATTTTTGATCTGGTACAATCTCAAATTCTCAATGTCCTATAATGAGAAGAGGGAATGCATTCCTTACCATATTTGAGTTCTACAAAAAAAACGGTAGGCTGGGTTTGAAAGGAAGTTGACTTCAAAAAGTTCACTATAGCCTATTACGTCCTCCAAACAAGTCCTCCCACTTCAAAAGCTCATCTCATCCCTCGTTCATTCATTTTCATTTTCATTTGACTTCTGTTCAATGTTCATCTTTGGTCCCTGGGCAGCTGAATACAGGAAACAATCTCAGATTTACCGTGAGATAGCAGCCAAGCAATTACCCCACTTACTGTTCACACGTTCACACCTTCTCCTGGAGAATGGGAAATCTATTTCCACTGTGATGTGGCCAATTGACTCTGCAAACGATTCTTATTAACATCAATAAGGCAGCATTAGGCAGGTAATGATTATGGAGGTTATGCTCCAGCATCCGCTCCTGTGTGGGAAAAACAGCTGAAATCATATTGATTGATATTCAAAACAAGGCACCGAGAACTTTTGCCTTGCATGTAAGGTAGGCTATAGGCTACCATAATTACATTTTCAATATCACACATGCAAACACACACACACACACACACACATACACACAGCACACACACACACACACACACACACATTACGTGCAAGGTGACAAAACAAAGCAACAGTGGAATTTAATCAGTATTTAAATTGAAAAGAATTTGCTTGTCATCCCAGTGTCATTTGGATTGTAAATGATATTTTCCCAGTGCTCCAATGTGTGTGTGTGTGTGTGTGTGTGTGTGTGTGTGTGTGTGTGTGTGTGTGTGCGCGTGCGTCCGCGTGCGTCCGCGTGTGCGTGTGTAAGAGCATTCAGTCTCTGATGAGACAGAGTACTCTGCATTGTTGTTCCACGGTCTTCAATTTGAGGGTGATTTGTTAGCATTATCCAGTGTGTGACAGGCAGGCAGGCAGGAGGGAGAATGTCACCATTGTGTATCGGCTTGTAATTATGTAGCAGTTGTAAAAACACTTGTCGCTGCCTCTCCTGTTAGCTTCCCTCTCGCTCGGACCCCCCCCCCCCCCCCCCTGTGTCTCATGAGCACCGGGGGATGGGTAACGGGCCAGGGTACCCCCTCCCCCCTGCCCTATCATTATGTCACTGTAAAGCAGGGTACCCCCTCCCCCCCGCCCCATCATTATGTCACTGTAAAGCAGGGTACCCCCTCCCCCCCGCCCCATCATTATGTCACTGTAAAGCAGGGTACCCCCTCCCCCCCGCCCCATCATTATGTCACTGTAAAGCAGGGTACCCCCCCCCCCCCGCCCCATCATTATGTCACTGTAAAGCAGGGTACCCCCCCCCCCCCCACCCTATCATTATGTCACTGTAAAGCAGGGTACCCCCTCCCCCCCGCCCCATCATTATGTCACTGTAAAGCAGGGTACCCCCCCCTCCCCCCCGCCCCATCATTATGTCACTGTAAAGCAGTGGTTCTCAAAGTGGGGTCCAGGGACCCCTAGGGGTCCTTGAGGGGGTTCCAGGGGGCCCCCAGCCCGAAAAGGGAATAGTGTGTTTTCACTATAATTCCATGGATAAGTAACACAATGACAGAACGTATTGAGTATTCTGGTCATGGGTTTCATACACTTTCTGTAATAAAGCATCTAAAGCAAAAATCTTATCAGATGGGGGACCCTGGAATACTATGGGGTTCCGTGGTTTAATTATTTGTCATTTTAGGGGTCTTTGACATGAAAAAGTTTGAGAACCACTGCTTTAAATTTTTAAAGGACTGCACTTGATATTTTGTGATATTTTGTGATAGTTTGTATGTTTCACTTTGCTGTGATTGTTTGTATGTATCACTTTGCTGTGATTGTTTGTATGTATCACTTTGCTGTGATTGCTGCGCTACATACTTGCACTAAGTCAAATTGACTATTAAAGGGAATCTTGAATCTTAAATCTTGCATCCTGACAATATCCAATTGTGGACATTTTCGGTTATGCGCCTATTTTGCCCTGTTTACTGCATTTCTATACAGAATTCCCAACCGAAAGGGAAGTGACGTAAATTCAGACATATATTTCGCTAGCTAACGTATGACATTTCATAAATATCTAATCTATATAAGCATAATAAACATTCAATTATAAACTTCACGGACAAGAAGCAGGAGGCCCTCTTTGGGCAACAGTCATAGATCATCAGTATTGGCTGATACAGTAAATGGAAAAATAAGAGCTTTGAGTACATAGCCTGCACTTCTTATATCTATAACATTGTAAAGGTATAGAGGTCAACAGTCGCATGACATCTCTTGCCCCGGAAGTGAGTTTCCCACTCATTTTCTCCAGACATTTCAGAAAACCTTATATAACGAGTTTTAAGGCTGGAACCAAGCCACCCCGTGACCTAGAATCATGAGTGATCAAAAAACATTTCACTTGGAGCAAAAACAAAAAATAAAGATTGATTTTTTTTTTCTTCCACAATGTGATTTTTGATTTATTTATATTCTGTGCTTCTCTTCTTCTGTTACCAAACAGAAGTGGGGAATTATGGACGATTCATTTGAATTCAATTGCCGCCCGTATGGAATAACGTCATATATGGATTTACAAACAGCAGCAGGAGCTGCTATCTATGTGACAGACAGCAAACGGAGCAGGCTGTCATTCATTTTCAAAATCACCTTCCAAATCTCACTTTAACCCCTGTGCAGGCAAATATTTCTAATGAGTAAGGGGGAGAAAATGTCCGGCCCAATGCCGAAGTATAATAGGGAAATACATCATCTTAGTTGAGTGTTGGTCAGAGTTGTGATTAAAGGGTTGGGTTCAGATTTCAAAGTGAGCCCCGGCATTCTTAAGTTTCGGAACCCCTGTCCTATATAGTAACACACACACACGCACTTCTGTCACACACAGAAATGCAGCACACAACAGAATGGACAGTCTCGAGGACACATGCCACTTCGCTCCATCTCGACAGTCTCGGGGACACATGTCTCGAGGACACATGCCACTTCGCTCCATCTCGACAGTCTCGGGGACACATGTCTCGAGGACACATGCCACTTCGCTCCATCTCGACAGTCTCGGGGACACATGTCTCGAGGACACATGCCACTTCGCTCCATCTCGACAGTCTCGGGGACACATGTCTCGAGGACACATGCCACTTCGCTCCATCTCGACAGTCTCTGAGACACATGTCTCGGGACACATGTCTTGGGGACACATGTCTCGGGGACACATGTCTTGGGACACATGTCTCAGGACACATGTCTCAGGACACATATCTCGGGGGGCACATGTCTCAGGGACACATGTCTCTGGGACACATGTCTCGGGGACACATGCCACTTCGCTCCATCTCGACAGTTTCGGGACACATGTCTCGGGACACATATCTCGGGGACACATGTCTCGGGACACATGTCTCGGGGACACATGTCTCGGGGACACATGTCCCGGGGACACATGCCACTTCTCTCCGTCTCGCCATCTCTGTCTCTTGTTCCCCTTTTCACGAATGAATGAGGCGGCGTGGATTTGGGAAATGAGGTGACATTTCTCCATAATGAGAATGACGGGTGGAAGGAAAGAAATCAGTGCGTTTCCGGGGCCATCGACAGAGATTGACATTTTCCATTACAGAGTCAAAATGTACATGTGTGTGTGTGTGCGTGTGTGTGTGTGTGTGTGTGTGTGTGTGTGTGTGTGTGTGTGTGTGTGTGTAGTGCGGCGCGGCGTTCGTTTTGGCAGCAGATGGCAGGGAGGTCATCCATCTTGTTACCGCCGTGTCCCGAAGTCGTCAGCCTTGCTGACTGTGGAGTGCATGCCTTTGTGTGTATACGTGCGCAGCTATGTGTGTGCATGCATGTGTGTGGCACGTGTGTGTGTGTGTGTGTGTGTATGTTTGGTGTGTGTGTGTGTGTGTGTGTGTGTGTGTGTGTGTGTGTGAAGAGTGGTGTAAATGTGAAAAAGCATGATTTATGGAAGGGAGTGGTGCTAGAGAGCTCTAGGTGCAGCGACGTCGCTAAATCCTGATAAAAAACGTGGATAGAAGCAATTTAATGCCATCAATCTTCTTACCTAGGGGCAGTGACATATCGACAGGGAGGTGGGGAGGCTGTGCAGGTCTGTGTGTGTGTGTGTGTGTGTGTGTGTGTGTGTGTGTGTGTGTGTGTGTGTGTGTGTGTGTGTGTGTGTGTGTGTGTGTGTGTGTGTGTGTGTGTGTGTGTGTGTGTGTGTCTGTGTAAAGGAATGAAAGACGTAGGTTAAAGTCATTCCTCTGCTAGACATGCTTTTAACAATTATTAGCTCAAATGGTAGCTAATACTATTGTGTAGCCTGGCATTGCCAGACCAATTCACATTGCATTGCATTTGCAAATATGAATATAGAGAGCTAAAGTGGAACGTCACTTCCTGCTTCAGCACTGTACCAGAAATTCTCATCCGCCATTAATTTTCCCATAGACATTTCGTAAAATGCTTATAAAAAGAGTTTTACTTGTTCAAACCAAAAGGTTCAGCTATATCTAGAAACAGGAGAGACCACAGAACATTTCACTCTGACCAAAACTAAAAAAGAAAATATTTGTTCAATGTTTCTTTTGTTTTTCTTGTTTTTTTTGGTCTGAGTGAAATGTTCTATGGTCTCTCCAGATTCTATATATAGGTGAATTGGTTTTACCAAGTAAAACTATTTTTATAAGCATTTTACAAAATGTCTATGGAAAATAAAATGGCGAGTGAAATCCCTTGTTACGCATGCTGAAGCAGGAAGTGACGTTCACTTTGGCTCTCTATAGCATCAGTCACTGATCAGCTGGTTTGCCAAATGCATTGAGAGCTGTTACAGTGAGCTGAGGCATATTGAAGCCAGTTTGGTAGAGACCCCTAGTGGTGCTTTGACAGAAGTACATGTTTTGACCCGGTTGTTGAATTGTGGGCATATGTTGTCGGAGTAGCAACGGTCTGCTAGCAGCGGCTTGGATATAAATAACAGACGTAGAATGCTGTGATTGACCAATCAGAGCAGTATTATACAAAGCCGCGGCGCGTAATAAAGGGCTGTGATTGGCTTGTCCGTTTTTAGGCCCATGGAAAAGTGTTAAAATGGGAAGGGCGCCAGACGGAGCTGCCACAGCAAATGAAACATGAGCTAGCTGGCAGACTTTCAGACTCTCCCTGCAAAAGGATATTAAAGAGCAGTGGTTCCCATGTACTGTAGGCCTACCCCTATAGGGGTATGTGGAGGGGGTACTTGAGACAAAGGCGGAAATTGAGAAAATGTAAGAATAAATCATGAAAATAAATGAAATGCTAAAATAAACACAGGAGACACTAATTGCAACTATTTGACTCCATGCATCAATAGTTTTCTCTTGTAGTTTTTTAAGCAAAATGTTGTTGTTGTTGTTTTTTTGGGGGAGGGGTGCTTTGATTCAGAAATCAGGGAAAGGGGGTACTGAAGCCAAAGAAAGTTTGAGACACACTGTTATAGACCGTATGCCAGTATGTATTTTTATATTAATATTTTTGTTATTCATCTAACACTCTTATCCAGAGTGACTTACCATGACGGCAACATTACAATAGGTTAAGATTCGGCACAACCATAATGTCCTGATAATTGCTGTAATTCTAGAACAAGGGTCTTCAACCCTTTTCAGCCCAAGGACCCCTTGGTTGACAGAGAAACAGAGCAGGGACCCCTATGATGGAAAATAAATTAAAATGGTGTTTAAATGTGGCCTATAATAACATTTATAATCCAGCGCACACCAGGATATCAGGATTGACACTTGGATATCAGGATTGACACCTCCTTTTATTAATAGATTACATTAAAAAAGCAAGGAGCGAATAATGCGTTTTGCATAATTGTTTCATCATCGCTTTGTAAATTATTTTTGTCAAAAGTACCTTATTTATTGCCTTTTAATGCTTGGAGTTTACTCAATATTATTTTCGTCTAAAATACATTTAAAAGAAATTCACAAACAACTGACAAAAATTGGCCTTGCAGTACCTCTGCGGACTCCCTGGGGGCCCCAGACCCCCTGTTGAAGACCACTGTTCTAGAAATCAATCAATCAATCAATAAATATTGAAGAAAAGTATTTCAATGATTTTTAATTTTATGAACAAATACCACATCCTGTCGTGAGCTGTGGATTCCGGGGCATATTGTGACCATGTGTGTAGACTGAAGGCAAAATGAAACAGGTCACGTAAAGCCGCCTCATGTTGCTGCTCCCCGAGGCCTGTGTCACTTAATATTCACTTGCCCATGGGTTAATAAGAGCGTGATTTATAGCTCCACAGGGTTCCATCTATCTAACCTGGGCTATTGTCACTGCCTGGCTGCTGTGCTGTGTGCGTGCGTGCGTGTGTGTGCTGTGTGCGTGTGTGTGCGTGTGTGTGTGTGTGCGTGTGTGTGCGTGCGTGCGTGCGTGTGTGTGCTGTGTGCACGTGTGTGTGTGTGTGTGTGAACGTGTGTGCGCGTGTGTGCGTGTGTGCGCGCGCGTGTGCACTAGTAAACGGCAAACATGTCAGCAGCGTCTCAAATAAAAAGCAGCAGGTGAGTGCTGTTGTTTGGAACACTTGATCATGCAATGAACGCCAACATCAATTCATTCCCACTCATCATTAGTCAACCAAACTATCAATCAAAGCATTGACTTGTTACAAACTGGCCTAGTAGCCTAACTCAAGAGTGCCCCGACTCTTCCCACTCCTGAGAATGGCCAGCTGAACCAGGATCAAAAGTCCACAAAGTAGCAGACAGTTTATTTTGACTTCTGAGCAGACACAACAAACAGAATGAACTCATCCCCAATCCTAAACTTCCCTAACAAAAATTAAAGGCAAAGGACTAACCTAAACTCCTATTTACCTTATGTAGAAGTGACCAACTGGCTTGAGAGACTAACATGAAGTGTAAATACAATCAGAAGTTCCGATCGTATTTACACTTCCTGTGACTCATAAACCTAGTCTGACTCATAATGTGAGTCAAACGAGGTTTGACCAGGTGAGTCAGACTATTTTGAGCAGGTAAAACAGCTGGCGTTTTGAACACGAAGTGACAAAGTTGTGATATATATATATATATATATATATATATATATATATATATATATATATTCCCCAGGGCAGCTAGGAGCTCAATCTCCGACAACGAGAATCTGATTTCATAAACTGGCCTAGTGGTTACTTTTGGCGAGACAAAGATTATTAGAACTTAAAGTGCCATATTTACAGAGCTAGAGAGGATTGACTGTATATAAATACACAATGCACTGCAAAACTAGAACCAGCAGCTCTACATAAAAAAGTTCAGAGGGGCGGGGACCTCACACAGGTTGTAACTCAACGGAACTCCTGCGTAGAATCGGATAACAAATCTGGTGGATTTTAGCTTCAACAGAGAATACTGTGAGGAATATAGAGACATGGCCTCCATCTTTATTTATCTCAGTGGACCAGACCCTGAGGGGTGCCAGAGTGTTCCAAGTGAGGCGCAGAGAAACTCCCATGTAAAATAAATGAAACATGTTTTTGAATGAAATGTGATTTTTATTTAAGCCAATCTAAAGAAAGAATGGGACAGATGAGACGTAAATGTAGCCTTCCCACCCAAGGCTACATTTGAAGTAGGAATTCCTACGGTAAAATCTGATTGGCTGGGCTGATAAGGGAAGTCCAGCTCTCTGCGTGCATTGGTGCATCGTTCAAAAGTTGTGTCACGCCATCTGTGGTTGGTCAATTCAGATTCAGTCACGCATTTTGTTTTGGTCTTAGGGGGGCAGTCGTTAACCACTTCTAAGAGTTGTGCACAAGACGTAGATCTCTCCAGACACCTGGAGCACTAGGTATAGGCTACTTTTTTATGTTGCGGTTTGCTGGGGAGAGTAGAGTATCAGTCAGAGAAAATAATGCTATATACTGTATAGTACAGGAGATCTCAACCTTTTTTAATTCAAGGCCCACTTCTGATTGTTAAAACATTTCTGAGGACCACCTTCCCAAATAAATGATTTGGCACTCTGAGGCCCACCAGTGGGCCACGGCCCAGTGGTTGAAGAACACTGGTATAGTATACACTATTCTATACTAGTATACTATATAGTATAGTACACAAAGCCGATGTTTTAACTACATCGCACACCGCTTGGACTGTAAATTCCTATTTAATGCCTATTTAACTTGGACGGGTAAATTCATATTTAATGTCTACTTAACACTCTATTGGTGTATCATATTAGACTGCACTTGCAATGTTATGATTTTGTCTTTTAGATATTTACTTATTAGATATTTATCTGATTATTATTCTGATTCTGATTTTTGCGTCTCACTGATCATCCTGCTGCATCCTGCTCCTCCATCTGATCCTTCAAATAGTTTGTGTAGTTTTGTATCTCTGAGATTCGCTTGCGGTGCCGCTTCAGTTCCTTGTCTTGGATCCCTTTAAAGAGGGCCGCCTTCCAGGCATTGATCCGTTTGACTAGCAGGTTCTCTCGATCGTTGATCTTCAGCAGGTGGGTATTGTGTGAGGCAGCCAGTGTATGCATCACTAGGTCTTTGTCTGTAAACAGTCTTCTCACTTCAGCTGTCATGTCCTCAGTTGCCGCAGCAATCTTCTCATGGTGGCTCTTCTCCAGATCCCGACACTCGGCAAATATTCCTTGAACAGTTTCAAGGAAGCTATTGACCATGGCCAAGATGTTCATCTCAAAGTCTATGGTGATGTCCTCCAGCTGGATGACCAGCTGTATCTCCATGGACATGAGACTGTCACAAAGGTGGTCGATCTCTTTGCTGTAGAGACTGATCTTCTCGCTGATTTGAAGTAGCTCAGAGTCCAACAGTTTTGTTTGTGGTCCCTGCCACATCTCCGCTAACCACGTTCTGCTGTGTTGCTCAAAATCTGACGCCATCTGTGCTGCTCTCTGCCGGTTGTCTGCCACGGCCTGTTTTTCACCACTCAAGAACAATTTTACCTCTGTTTCTCTTTGCTTGTGCTCATCCAGGCCTGTTTTAAACAGCTGCACACACTGCTCCACCAGCTGCTGCTCAAATGTCTGAATCAGATCAGCCACTCCAGGCAGGCGGTGCAGTTTATCTGCCTCTAGATCAACTGCGAACATGCTATCAAACAGATAGGAACCATTCAGGAACTCCACAAAGGCATCCCTGTGCAATTGTAGTTCAGGATCCTGGCTCTGGCTAGTTTCCACAGCCTGTTCCTGAAACTCTTTGCATCCTACTTCAATGGCATCCTGGTATTTGGCATATGCCAGATTTTGTGTCTGCTCATCAATAATAAGTAACCTGTAGTCTAGGTACACCAAGTCTGGGAAGTAGGCAGCAATGAAACATGTGTAATTCTCCTCTTTGCAGATGGGATTTTCAGACAGGTTGAGGGTGTGCAGGTTCTTGAACCTTCTGAGGTAAATCACATTATCTAACTGGTCCAGGAGGTTATTTGCGATGGAGAAGAAAGTGAGTTTCTTAAGATTGCCCATGTTCTCAATGACAGAAATTCTATTGTTATACAGATTCAGAACTTCAAGCTCCACCAGCGACTCCAGACCCTCAATTCTCTCTATGCTGTTGACTGACAGATTAAGCCACATCAGATTGGTGAGACAATCTAGTCCCTCAATCTTCTTTATGCTGTTGTTGTTCAGCTCAAGCTTGGTCAGGGATGTGAATTCCCATAAGTGGTCTATCTTCATAATGTGTTTGTATGCCAGACGCAGCTGGAGGACTTCATTGAAGCAGATGCCCCTCTCAATGTTCTCCTCCTCTGCAATGCGCCTGGCCTCTCCTTGAGGGCCTTGCTCCTTCACTGCATTCTTCAGCATCTCCTCATCCACCACATTGGGCTCAACCTTACCACAATGCCTAATCATCTGGCATCAGTGGATGCTACGTACCGGGCCTACTTATAGCTTCAGCAGGGAAAGATTGATCACATTGTGACATCATCAGTGTCGTAAATCACCGTCACTTATGCATACACATTGTGACATCAGTGACTAAACAGTGACATCATCAGTGTTTTATAACTTCACTGATGATGTAACAATGCTCTCCTCCTTGGCGATGCACCTGTTCTTGAGGGCATTGCTCATCTACTGCCTATACCTTTACGGCATGGCCACTAGGGGACGAGGAGTCTATAAGAAGGTAACCACGTCCATAAAGGGCAGTTTATAGAACATGGCCTCCGAGTATCATCGATGTCCATTTGGCCCAATTGACATTGATGATAGTCAGTGGCCATGTACTCATAAACTCCCTCTGTTTTGTCCCCAGAATAGAAAGTGGCAAGGCCACTGATGATCTCATAGAGATCTAGTGGCCTGAGGTTATAAACAAGGGAAAATTCGGCCCAGGACCATGTGCGTCATGTAGCAACCAGGCAACCTCATGAAACTCAAGCTCATTCGAGGAAACTACATCTTTCAAACAGCCCAAGTTTGGCAGGTTTAAAGATGTTTTCCATATCTTCAATCTCTGGCAGATGTTCAACTGTGTAACACTGGGACAGAACCATCGCCAAGGCAACGACAGAACATACGCAGAACTACTCAACACAATCCGTTTCAGAGAACATGAGGACCTTCTTAATGAAGACTTCATTGGCCCTCTTACAGTCAAGAGTCAAAATACCTGACAATGAAACCACCAAAATATTATTAACTTCCGAAGTTGAAAATCCTATCTTAACTGTTTGGTAACCATGGTAATTAGGACCTGTATTACAACTGCGTTGTTTATTGTCTTCTTATATTCCTTATATTGTATTTGTGCGTGTGGCTTACCGTGATACGGCCGGTGTCATTATATTCTTATTACATTTAGTCACGTCCTTCTTCCGGCACCTCTGTGTTTTTTTCCTCCTCGTTGCAAGTTGTCTTTGTTTTTCATTCATTCCAGGTGCCGCTTGTTGGCTTGTTGGCGAATCAGATGACGTCGTGGTAGCTGAATGTTTCCCTGTCTCCTCTCACAGGCTACAAGTGTTTTGCTAGTTTTGTTCATGCACTGGTTACGTTAACTTTTGTTCTCGTTAAATTTACTCCTGTTGACGTTGTGGGCGAGGGGCTACTCGATGTGTAGCTTAGTTCTCCATTATTAGAGCCCCTGGGGGTCCACCATTCACTTCCTCCTTTTTTTTGTTAACACGTTCACTGCCAATGACGTATTAATACGTCAAAAATAATCCAACGGTTGACTGCCAATGACGTATTAATACGTCAAAAAAAATGATTTTTTTTTTTTTGACCGTGGGATGTGCATCTAACCCTTTTACATCTCTTATATAATTATTGGAGCCACCGAACGTTTACAACCCATTCCACCGAGCCACTAAGTGGCGACAGTGCTCTCCTGACTAGAGGAAGGCAAGCAAAAAGCAGCCATTCTCATGAAAATGGATGGGGGAAAACGCTTTCGTTTTCGCGCTGATTGCTGGCGATGCGGGATTGCAAATTTGCATAATAGATTACAGGTGGAACACACTTTGAAACACGCAGCATAAATATGACCAGAATCGCAAAAGCTTCTCTCAACCAAAACTCCAAGAAGCGAGCGAGTCCATCCAGACTTCCTCAAACAGCGGCCGCGCAGACAGGCAGCAGCAGCAGCAAAGCAGTGAGACTGGTGACAAGCTTGTGACGGCCGCTGCAGCCAAGAAGAACGCCCACGGAGGGAGGAGTTGGAAGCAGAGGGGGGTTTCCTGCTGTTATGGAGGAAATTACTGTTCAAAACTATTGTTTAGATGTCTGACTCTTACTGATGCCAAAAATGAATGGTTAAAGTGACTGTTCTATCGAATTTCACAAAAAGCCGTTTATCTCTGAATAATTTTTCTGACGCTGAAACCATGCTGTATTCAACTGCTAATGCTTACATAACTACTAACTCTACAAACTAACTCTTTTAGACAGAGAAAGCACACATTCTATTAGTTCTTTTGAGATATTGTGTGTTCACAAAATCTTAGCAGAAAAGAATCCTCGGGTCTTGAAAGATGAGCCAGAATCCTCAAAAAACCCCTCTGGCAGAAGCTAACTACAGTAAAAAAAAAACGTCTGGCAGTGAATGTGTTAAGCTGTGTTCACACCAAAATATTTATTTTTCTCCCTATCGCTCGATTCAACCCTTTGGAATCGCTCTGTCGCTGTGTTTAAATCGCTCGTCAACAGGCAAAAGAACTGACGGACATCTAGGGCTAACAGGATGAAAAGGCAATGTCATGATGTTTGTAGTTGTTTACAAGCTAAGCCTATCAGCGTGCTCCTAACGCGAGCTTGTCTATCTATATATCTATATATAAATATATCTATACCAGTGATCTATACCGGTAGTACAGACTTAACTTCATGTCAGCTGTCAGTATACCAGCGGTGCCAGTGTGATCCTTGACTCACACGGCAGCCAATCAGCGTTGAGCAGCAAGCAATTTTTGGCAGCGAAACTTGGCTCGAGTTGGGATATTTCATCTTGGGCGAGCAAATTTTCGCCTTATCGCTCTGTCTCTGTCGCTCGGACGCCCAACGTTTTTTCTCCCGGAGGAATATACACTCAATCACTCGCTTGCATTGACTTTGTATGTAAACTCGATGCCAGCGAAAAACTTTAATAGGTCGGTGTGAACGCACCTTTACCAAATAAATTTACATTTCGGTACTTTGAAACTTGTTTGCGTGTAACTTTTATGTTCCATCTTGAGTCCTTGAGCCTTGAGAACCTGATTTAGGAAAATGCCCATTACAGATGAACAGTTCCTAAGTCAATATTCCCAACCTAATTTAAGATATGTGTTACTACAGAAGCATCCTAATTTCACCAAAATCTTAAAAAACTCTCCTAACTTCAAGATACCCGCTGTCCTAAATTCAACTGGAGCTTATAGTTAGGCAAACTGTTTTGCTAACTTGAATCTCAAACGTTATGGCTCTGCTTTTATTACATTTACAAAACTAACAAAATGTCCACAGGTGTAACTTATTTGCCTGAAAGGCACATGCTGGACCTGAACGATGTGCTGCACTTTGACAAAACACTCATTAATAGATACAGGCTCCTCGGGACATGATTCTGCAGTTAGCCGAAGATCCAGCATTTGTTATTTTGCCTAGGGAGATTTCCAAAGTGAAGTGGCCGACATACCAAAAATATCTCAGCCTGCCAAGTCACGCAGTAATTTAACCGAGGTAGCAACAGCCATCAGCAATTTGGCTCATCTTGAAAGTTAACATTAGCAATCAAAATTAAAGAGATATTCAACCCCAACAAATCAGAGGGATCACTCAGCCGTCAGTCATGTCAGTTTTTCAAAAAAGGGCGGGCAGTTTTCAGGCTTTCGAATCCGCCCACTCCACATTTGGATAGGATGAACTTTTGTGGGGCGGGCAAATTTCAGAACCAATGGCAGAGCTCTGTGCATTTCCTGCTTGCGCATGAGTGCGTACACTACCGCTGTGAACGGATCTGCTGCTCCTGTTTGTCCCCATCGACCACCCCCCTCCCTACCACCAGCGTTGTTTGGATATTTCCCAGAAACCTTTGAGGCGACATATCTTTTTACAAGTAAACACTCAAATCAGGCTAAAAAGTGTTAGATAGAAATCATATTTATTTTTAACACAACATGCAATTCTGGAATATTTGAATATTGGACAAAATACAATTAAATGAAATGTAAACCGATGGGGGTAATACAGCGATGGGGTGTCTCCTCTCACCTGTCTCCTCTCACCCCTCGCAAATACAACACGTTATAGTGAAGTGGGAAGTTTGATGACAAATAACACGGTTGCACTGTGATGTCCACTCCAACAAGACTTTAGTTTAATTCATGCACACTTTTTCAATAAAAACACATTTATGCCATGACTTTACATAATGTATATTTATGTCGCATCATTTAGCCTGTGCTGTGATGTGCAGGAGGAGCAGGTAAAAGTTATAAAACTAAGCCTGTGAAAGTTAGCGTTAGCATAGTCTAGCATTAGCACAATAGCCTACTGAGGGTTCCAAAATGTCACCGATACACTGGGATGTGTTTACAACATATGTCTAAAGATCATGGAAGTGGATGTATCAGGAATGTCACCGATAGTTACAGGTGAGCTTACAACCTTTATCTGAAGATAATAGAAGTGTATGGATGCATCAGGACCATTGGGGGGGTGAGCCAGCACCAGTCAAAGCTGTCAGGGTCTGTGTTATTCAGTGTAGCTCGAAGCTAAATTATCCTCGAGCATATTAGCCTGGCTAATATGCTAGCGTGATGACAGGCAGACAGGAGTTTGCTAATAGCATTGGCCGAAGTTTTGCAATGAAAGCTAGAGCAGTTTCTTGAAATGCATTCTAACCAGCCGAAATATTCACGTAAAACAACACAGCATATTGCTGGTGGTGGCCGTGACACCGGCGCTGTCCTACCGGGGCAGTGGGTTAGAGAAACTATCCGGGGGAAGATGCAGGATTGCAGCCAAACACCCTCTTGATGCAGCGGAGCTGCTAGGCCCAGTTGTCGCAGCCGAGTCTCCGGGAAACTGATGCACTGCACACCGGTGTAGCTTTTGCACCCGGGAACACAACACTTTCGACCCATGACTATCTCTAACCTGTCCCTGGCCACTAAACTAAACTCAACAGACTCAACTTTTTTTTTTTTTTACAAACAAACACAACCTAGGCTATCTGACGTACTCTAAAACTAAACCTAAACTACTAAATACTACAAACACACAACTACAATTTACACTATGCACTCTAATCAGAACGCTCCACAAATCTCTCTCTCTCTCGCTCTCTATTCAACAATTCTCCACACTCCATAGGCCCAGCGTGGTGTGCAGCCACTTTTATAAACTTTGGCTGGGAGGGGCCTAGGCACGAGAGATGGGCGGGCTGGGTTTGGTGATGTCACTGATCCAGCTTTGCCAATAGAAAGAGAGGGAAATTTGAGTCTACACCTGGCCTTTTTGCCTTTTCGGGATCTATGTCAGGACTTTGACCTGGATTCATCAAGAACACAGCTCATTTCCAAGTTGGTTTTCAGCAGAAAAAAGTGGAAAGAGTGTTGAGTATCTCTTTAAACAGTTAGCCTAACACAGTACTGTATTAGTGTTAGCATACCAAAGTTAGCAGTACTAGCTACATCCACCAGTTGAGAAATGAGGAAGTAGTGTCTGTTGCTAGGTAACAGGCATAAAAGTTGATAACCAATGTTGGATTGGGTACTTAGAATTTCCTAAGCAGACATAAGATAGGATTTAGTAAGATAAGATAGAATTCCTATAAAGTTAGTTAGGATTTGCTTCTGTAATACAACATCAGGGGAAATCCTATGTCAGAGTAGTATTGCCCTACTATAGGATTATCATCATCAGTATATAAATGGGAGCTAGGGCTCATAAATCCCACTGTGACATCATCAGTGATGTCATAAATCCCATGGATGTCATAAATCCCACTGTGACATCAGTGATGTCAAATCTCACTATGACATCATCAGTGATGTCATAAATTCCACTGATAAAATCCCACTGTGACATCATCAGTGATGTCACTCAAGCAATTGTGATGTCATCAGTGATGTCACTCGAGCGCTTACGATTCAGTGATTTGTGACAGACACTGATGATGTCATAGCATTGTGACATCATCCGTGATGTCATAAATCCTTCCCTCCTGAGGTTATACATTGTACGAATCTTGGTCATAGCTCATTGAACCAGCACACCACGACAATGACTGCAGAGGAGACCAGTGAAGGACAACGCAGCATCCCAATGGAGGGAGAGGATATCATCCCAATGGAGGGAGAGGATATCACGCTGAAACAAGATGGGGGTGTTCTAAAGTTGGTGAAAAGGGAAGGCACAGGCACGGAGCTGCCCATGACCGGGGACAAAGTGTTTGTACATTATGTGGGCACACTGCTGGATGGTACTCCGTTTGACTCGAGTAGAGACCGAGGAGAGATGTTTTCCTTTGAGTTGGGCAAAGGTCAGGTGATAAAAGCATGGGACATTGCTGTTGCCACAATGAAAGTGGGGGAGTTGAGCCAGCTCATCTGTAAGCCAGAGTACGCTTATGGACCTGCAGGCAGCCCACCCAAGATACCTCCCAATGCCACACTGGTTTTCCAGGTGGAGCTGTTTGAATTCAGAGGGGAGGATCTAACTGAAGAGGAGGATGGAGGAATTATCCGTCACATGATCACCAAAGGCCAGGGATACTCCAAGCCCAATGAAGGAGCGGCTGTTGACATAACTGTGGTGGGAACCTGTGAGGGCCGTGTGTTTGACCAGAGAGAAGTGAAGTTTGACATTGGAGATGGAGAGAATCTCGGCTTTCCACCTGGAGTGGAGAAATCTATCCTGGCTATGGAGCAGGGGGAGGAGTCTCTCTTCAATATTAAGCCTAAGTATGGCTTTGGAAATGGAGGAAACACAAAGTACAACATTCCTGGTGGAGCCACACTACAGTACACGATCAAACTGGCAGCCTTTGAGAAGGCAAAGGAGTCTTGGGAGATGAACATAGCAGAGAAACTGGAACAGAGCGGCATCGTCAAGGAGAAGGGAACACAATGCTTTAAGGACGGAAAGTACAAGCAGGCGTCGGTGCAATACAAAAGGATTGTGTCATGGCTGGAACATGAATCTAGTTTCTCGGAAGAGGATGAACAGAAAGCCAAAGCGTTGCGACTGGGCGCACATCTGAACCTGGCCATGTGCTTCCTTAAGCTACAGCAGCCAACCAATGCTCTGGAAAACTGTGACAAGGCTCTGGAGTTGGATGAATCCAATGAGAAGGGTCTGTTTCGAAGGGGAGAGGCACTTTTCAGCATGAAGGAGTTTAATAGGGCGAGAGGCGACTTCCAGCAAGTCATTCAACTGTATCCTGCCAACAAGGCAGCCAAGAGCCAGGTGGGCCTTTGTCAGAAACACATCAAAGAGCAAAATGAGAAGGACAAGCGCCTGTATGCCAACATGTTCGAGAAGTTTGCAGAGCGGGATGCAAAGCAGGAGGCAGGGAAGGTGATGACTGACGGCAAAGAGAAAGGTGATGGGGCCTCTGGTTAGTATAGAGGTAAAAGCACTCGCCGACCTGGCCACTGGTGACACATGACATTGGCCACTTGGTATGACATCATCATTCCTGGCCACTCTTTCGGCCATGGCCTGTTGGCCCTCTATGTAATTGTGAAGGCATAAAATATTGCTCTAGCGCTCACGTCTATGCACTCAAATGTCACAATGGCTCTCTGTGAGTGTGAAAGCATAAAATATTGCTGTATGAATGAAGATGATGATATATGATTTGCAATAAATAAATATACTCACCATAATATACTCACCATATCATTTCACAGTGACAGTATGACAGAAATATAATCTTTCTGACCAGATGTGAAGGAAGGGGGAATCTCCGATTGTGTACTTTATTTGTAGCGCAAGTCTGATTGAATGATCACTGATTGGATAGCCTGGCTAGTAGTGATGCGCGGGTCACCCAGAACCCGCCGGGTCCCGCGGGCTGGGCCGCCCCCGCAGGCGGGCTGGGTTGGCAAATTATGAAAATATCGCGGGTGCGGGCGGGGCAGGCTCAGAACATGACAAAGCAACATTATTAAATAATTTATAGCAGTGAAACACGCAGAGTAATTAACCTTAAAGACGTGAACTCTCACACGTAGGTACACAGTACACAATCAGACAGACTCCTGCTGCACTCTATAGCCTACATGGAGTAAATAAACTCTTCAATGAGGTAGCCTATGTGCTCTCAAAACAAACATTTTGGAAGGATTATTCGCTGTAATTATTATTTGAAGTGTCCATAAAACTAATGCCACCGCAGATTTTCTGTTGTGGACTCGACTGTGATCTATTTGTCAAATTTACTGCAACGTGAGTAGGCTGTGAACAATTGAGAGCGCATGAGGTAATTAAAAGAAATCAGACAGCGAGTCTAGTCGTATCTAGCCGTATCTAGCCGTGTGCGCACCTGCTGCTGCACTAGGCCTACTACGTTTAGTAGCCTACTACTGCAACATGGCCAATTGAGAGCGCATGAGGTAATTAAAAGAAATGGGGAAGAATAAGAACTGTTTCTGTAGCCTGCCTAGTGCCTACCTCTATACCTGCTACCTCCATTTGAAACACTGCGGTCACGCCATTCGCACTTTGGGGAAGCGTAGCCGCGCTATCTGAAGACCATGGATTAATTGAAGACCGACATGAAAGGAGCTGCACAACTCATCCAGAGCAGTAGGCTACAACTGTTGTCACGCAGGCAGCATGTGAGTGTCTGTGTGTGTGTGTGTGTGTGTGAGAGAGAGAGGGGAGAGAGACAGAGTTAGTAGCTACTTTGCACACCTTGGAAGCTCTGCTGTGCTCCTCCTGAGTCCGGAGACATATTACATTAAATTGGCCGTTGCGAGCTGCTGGGTTGGGCTGGGTTCGGAATTTTCAGATATTTTAACGGGCTGGCTCCAATGACGGGTTGGGTTGGGGCGGGCCTTAAAAAACCCTGACCCGCGCATCACTACTGGCTAGCCAATTAGCCAATCAGTGGCATCCTCTGCATGACTCCACCTACTGGTCGCCATTGGAAAGTCAGTGGTTGGTTGCTTTATTGGGAGCTGAACCTCCAATTTAGCCGCTTCATCACTGTCATCATTAGTGGTAGTAGGTGTCTTCACGGCCCGCTCAGTCCAGTTTTTCGCCTCAGAAAAGTTTCCCAGCTCCTTGTGACACTTGGCGATGTAAAGTCTCACTGTCTTGGAGAAACCTGGATTGAGTTCCTCTGCCTTGGTGAAGTTCTCGAGTGCGTCGTGCAGAGTGGAGGTGGGCGGCTGTTTGTACAGAGCAGCTGCTGCCTTCTTCTCCAGCCAACTCAAGGTGGACACCTCATAGCACCATCGGCCTAGCAAGTAGAAACACAGCGGGTCGTCGTCTCTGAGGGCGATCGCTCGGTCTAAATGCTCCTTTAGTATGTGGCTGCTCTTCAGTTTGCCATATATGCTCTCATACTGTGAGGTAAGCCGTGTGAGCACCGCAAACCATTTGTGGCACTCAGCGTTCAGGCCATTCTTCGTCAGGGCGATCTCTGCCTCCTCGCGACCCTGCTCTGCGTAGGACTTCTTCTCTCGCTTGTCCTCGGTGGATTCGTACATGTCGCTGTAGGCCCGCGCCAGTCGCCACACAAACTCCCTGCTGTCTCCATACTGCGCTCTGTGGGCGAGCAGCAGACACAAGCCTTCTGCTTTCAAACTGGCATTGCCCCTGTGCAGGATGTCGCTCTGCGCCAGCAGCTGAGCCAGCTCCACGCTCTCCTCCACTTCCTCCTGGGAGTCGTCCTGGCAGAGCGTGAGAACAGTGGCACACCTCTGGTCTTCCTTCTCCTCAGACTCCTGCTCCCGGTCGTCCTCTCTGTCGGTGTTGCGGTCTGCGTAGTCTGACTCAGCATAGGCCGTAGAGTACCCTCCCTCGCTGGCGTTTTCCTCGTACACGCTGGTGTTTTCCTCGTACACGCTTGAGGCTCCCTGGCTGGCTGTGAAGTAGATGGAGCTGGAGCTCTGTGAGTCACTGCGTTCTCTGTGGACAAAGTGCCGCCGACGATGCGCCCGCTGCCTGTCCTCCATCCCCTTCTTGACCTCCTGGATGATCTGCAGGACGATGTCCTGCAGGCCGCCCCGCAGCTCAGCCACCTCGGAGCGCAGTGACGCCACACAGTTCAGCACCTGGTCCAGCTGGTTCCTGAGTCCCAGCTGCTCCGGGGACAGATCTTGCACCACAGCCTCCACCGCCACCAGGGCCTGCTGCTGCTGCGCCTCTGCCTCTGGGTCCTCCACCGCCACGGGCTCCTGATGTTGCGCCTCTGCCTCAGGGTGATCCAGGCTCTCCAGCCGCAGCGCTGCTCCCTCTGTGCTGCTGCACAGGTGGGCCTCCAGCAGCAGGCTTTGGGACCTTCTTCTGATCGCTTTTTTGTAAATGATGAACACCATCAAGCCCACACCGGCTGTAGCTCCCACAGCGAGCCCTATTAACCTGTGTCTTCCCAACGGTACGTTCATATTTCTCCACAGTGACACCACACACGGAGGTCACCTCATCTGGCATATATAACTTAACGTTACCTGAACGCTTTTCATATGTTGTTAACCATGAATGCTTGTACAGTATGGCTACCTTACTTAAGGAATTTGTTTGGCTGGTTGCTATGCTACAATGCTCATGCCCGACAATTACAAGTATGTCACAATGACGATGTCCAGTGAACTGATGATGTCACTTATGCATAGACATCGTGACAAGATCAGTGATGTAATAAATCAGTGATGATGTCATAAATCACTGATGACGTCATACCTACTGATATCATAGATATTGTGACATCATAAAGCCTTCCCTACTGCGGTTATAGATTGGACAACTCTTGCTCATAGTCCAGCCAATAAAGCCTGAACCTGTGGCAAATTGGCAAAGGACCATCTCAGCTACCTTGGCCTTCACCATACCCAGAGATCCTAAAGTAATATTTAACTTGAATTTTGGTGATTTTATTTCAAGAATTAAACAATGTATAGAAAACTGGAAGATACTCCCTTTGTCCAGGATTGGCCGTATAAACTCAGTTAAGATGGTTTCACTTCCCAGGTTCCTCTATCTGTGTCAAAACCTTCCCATTCTCCTTACTCCAGCTTTCTTCAAAGACTTGCACTCCATAATTCTGTCCTACGTTTGGAATTATGAGAACCTAGAATTTCGAAAATTCACTTGCAAAAACCCAAGTCTGAAGGGGGGCTGGCCCTACCAGTGTTTAGGCACTATTAATGGGCTGCCAATGTCACGGCTCTAATGTTTTGGCGGCAAGGGACTCCTAGCAATTTAACTCTCGGGGCCCCCCTGTGGCTGAAAATGGATGCCAGCTCTATCACCAACTCCTCTCTGGAGGCCAGCTATGCTATTTTCTAAGCTACACCAGCCTGGGACTTTACAAAATTTAAGTTTTGTTGTGAAAAACTCAGTCAGAATTCAAAATCAAATTAGGAGTGCATTGAGCCTACCAGATGTTTCTGTCCTCACACCAATTTGTTTTATTCATTCTTTTTTGCTCCCATGGTCAGACAAAAATTACCATGCCTGGAGTGAGAAGGGGCTGGTTTCCCTCAGAGACCTATACACAGAGGTGTAGTGCTATCTTGAGAAGTGAGGGAACGCACCTATTTGCGGAACACCCCCCTCCCCCAGCACACGCACAGGTCCCCCCGCACGCACACACACTACACTGACACACACACATAATTTATTGTGTCCTCTAGACACTGCAGAAGTAGCCCATGACAGAGTCAGTTATCACAAACAGCTAAGCTGAACAAGTCTCAAGCATCACGCAAGTTGCACAAGGCTGCATAATTGATCATTTGGCACGGCGGCTGGCATTTTTAGCAAGTAACTTACCATTTTGTGGCGAATTCTGGCGTTGCAAATTGCAATCTGGTGATTAACGCTAACTTTTGATTAGCGTTAATTGAAAATAAATCTCGGTAATGTAACGTGCACTCCACAGTAAAATGTACACCGCTTGCGCATGTGCAGAAACTGAGAAACCGGACCGGTGTGCTTCCGTGTGTAGCTGATTTGGCCCAGGGGGCGTGTGCCTGCCTGGTGCCAAAACAGCTTTTAACATTGTTTCTAAATGATTGTAAACGTACCTTTTTCGCAACTGGTCCGAAAAATGAAAGGATGTTAGGCTGCCTTTTCATCTTTACTTGTTATCTCGTCAGGTACTGGGAGAAAAAAAACATTTTGATGCTTAAAATGCCACTACTAGCTAGTTAAGGTGGACCGGTGGAGTGTTTCCCTCTTCCTTCAAGCCAGAGTTGATACCATGTGAATCATTCAGCCCACCTTAAATTTAAGGTGGAACGTTTCCTTCTTCCTTCAAGCCACGACTCACGAGTTGATGCCATGTGAATCATTCAGCCCACCTTAAATATAGACGAATGACAACTTTGTCCAGATTCACTCGTTTTATTGGCTCCACATACACACACACGTTGACACACACACAAAACACTGCTTGGAGAAGTATGGGAACGCCGTTCCCACGCGTTCTGCCGGGACTACACCACTGCCTATACATAGATGGTCAGTTCACATCCTTTGATCTTCTGAGGAGGAAATTTGAGTTGCCCAACACGCACTGGCTCAGATACCTACAAGTCAGGAACTACGTTCAATCCAAGATTCGTGATTTTCTAGTTTTGTGGGCGGCTGTAGCTCAGGAGGTAGAGCAGGTCATCCACTAATCGCTTTGGATAGAAGAGGTCGGTGGTTCGATTCCCGCCTCCTCCAGTCTGCATGTCGAAGTGTCCTTGGGCAAGATACTGAACCCAAAATTGCTCCCATATGAATGGGTGAATGTACCTACTGATTGTAAAGCGCTTTGGATAAAAGCGCTATATAAATGCAGGCCATGTACCATTTTACCATTCTCCCAAATGAACATGCTTTTTTGATGTGCTGTTAACCCCCCCTCAATCCAGGCATTTTATCTCTAGATTTGTGTGTCTGTTTGATGACTGCAGGGCCCCTACTGAGAGGATTAGGGAGGCGTGGCAGGAGGAACTTGGTGTTGTCCTGTTTGAAATTATATGGGACAGGAGTCTATCTATAGTCCAGCTTTGCTCAATTAACATCAGAAACCAACTGATCCAATTTAAGGTCACTCATTGTCTTCATGCTTCCAAGTCCAGGTTGCACAAGATCCACCCTTCTGTCTCACCACTATGTGATAGGTGTCAGGTGTCAGAGGGTATACACTATCCCATGCTTTATGGTTTTGTCCTTCACTATCTGGATTCTGGGCCAAAACTCACCATCTTCGGCTGCTGAGAATCCTCTCTGCTCCTCCCTATGGCTGTACAACAGTCTCTGACGCAGGAGACGACTGTCACCAAGAGACTCATTCTGAGAGTGGAAGTCCCCCTCTCCACCTTCTTTTCAGCTGTGGCTGACGGACATGGTCTGGGTTATACATATGGAGAGACTGTGGTTCCTGAGGACCAATTCGCATAGGAAATTCACAACTATTTGGGACTATTTGGGAGGTTAAGAGCGACAAGTAACTTGCTCAACGGACTTTTCATGGACCCCTTGCATGGGATCCCACGCACATCTCTTACAAGCACATAAGCCCTTGCTGCAGCTGGTAGCGCCATGTTGTAACATGAATGTTGATATATTATGTATGTTTGTTTGTTTTTTTGTCTGAGCCTGTTTTTGTTTTCTATGTTCTAAAAATTACAAAATAAAATATGGAAAAAACAACAACAGAGCATCAACCAAGCCCAAGACTGTGTTTCTTGTTTTATTATTGTATGTGAGAGATGGGATACCCCCAAAATTATTTGAGCAACTTTTACTCTTAGTACATTTTACATGAGCTTTTTACTTTTACTCAACTAGATTTTTAAACCAGTCATTTTACTAACTTTACACTAACTGCTGTGTCCATACTGTGCTCTGTGGGTGAGCAATAGACTTCGGAAGCCTTCTGCTTTCAAACTGGCACAAATATGTATGATGTCACCATGTGGCAGCAGCCAGCTCCCCGCTGGGAACTGCAGTCCCCTGCGCCACACTCCCCTCCTCTTGCTCCTGCTTCTCTTCATCAGAGTCTATGAAGACACAGTAGTGTCTTCAGTAGTGTCCAAACGTCACCTGTTTGCACTAATAAAAGGTGCACATGTATCAGTGTGCTCCAGTCCCTCCTTTGTTTCCTGGAACAATGGCGCAGCTTTTGTCTTCCTCAGACTCCTGCTCCGGCTCCCGGGCATCTTCTCTGTTGGTGTGGTGCTCTGTGTAGTCTGACTCAGCGTAAGCTGTCCAGTACGCTCCCTCGCTGGTCTCTCCATCGTACGCACTGGAGACTCCCTGGCTGGCTGTGAAGTAGATGGAGCTGGAGCTCTGCGAGTCACTGCGTTCCCTGTGGACCAAGTGCCGCCGCCGCCGTGCCCGCTGCCTGACCTCCATCCCCTTCTTGACCTCCTGGATGATCTGCAGGACGATGTCCTGCAGGCTGCCGCGCAGCTCAGCCACCTCGGAGCGCAGCGACGCCACACAGTTCAGCACCTGGTCCAGCTGGTTCCTGAGTGCCAGCTGCTCCGGGGACAGATCTTGCACCACAGTCTCCACCGCCACCACCTCCACCTCTGCCTCAGGGTGATCCAGGCTCTCCAGCCGCAGCGCTGCTCCCTCTGTGCTGGTGCACAGGTGGGCCTCCAGCAGCAGGCTTTGGCACCTTCTTCTGCTCACTTCTTTGTAGATGATGAACGCTATCAAGCCCACGCTGGCTGTAGCTCCCACAGCGAGTCCTATCAACCTGTGTCTTCCCAACGGCACATTCATATTTCCCCACAGTGAAACCACACACGCAGGGCGACTTAACTGGCACTTATAACCTAACGTTATGAACTGTTTTTATGTCTTTAACCAGGTGCTAATACTGCTGTGAAGTCTCATCATGCTAACGGTATGGCTTGTGTACCTTACTTTGGTAAGGTCACAATGTCATGTGATGTGAACTGAGGATGTCACTTATGCCTAGACATTGTGACATCAGTGACATCATCAGTGATGTCATAAATCCCCCTTCCCCCCAGAAAAAAGCATCTTCCACAGAAGAGGAATGAGATAAGAGAATGGGACAATTTAGGGAAATGGTGGATGGATAAATCCAGAATGAGGCTGTGATAAAGGATAACATAAAGGATGCCAACTGCCATAAAACACCACAGAAGAAAAGGATCCCAACTAGTACAGTGTCCTTTCAGTGATGTATGACCTCATCGGTGATGTCATAGCAGCATGAGCTGTCATTCGTCATCATGTAAGATGAGTGATTGGTCTATGTAAGATGATGTCATAACTGTAGCACCCAGACCAGAGAAATCTACCAAGAGAGTGGCGCCAGCGAAGGTCCAAAATGCATGACTCTTTAGCCAATGAACAGCATATGTTTGTTTGTTTGTTTGTTTGTTTGTTTATTTGGATCCACCATTAGATACAGCAAATATGCAGTAGCTATTCTTCCTGGGTTCCTCATACCATACTTTTAAACAATTTTTTTCATCTTAAACACAATACAGACAATACAACTTCCATAACATTCATACATACATACATATATACATACATACATACATACATACATACATACATACAGTAGCTCTATTATTTACTTCTTAGTTGAAGAAAACTTAGTAAAGAAATAAATACAAAACAATACAGAAAGAAAAGTGGAGAGACAAAAACATAACTCTCCTTACCTTTGTGATCATATGTCAGCAGAGGGCTCGCACTACGTTTGAATGCATCAAATAAAGCTGATATATACAATTTGATCCTTTAAACTTCTGACCCTTTCAAAGTACATCACAAACCGTCCATTTTTCTGCATCTCGACAGCGCTGCTTAATCCAGAGCCTTACTTTCCCGGGAACTTTTGTGAGGTAAAGAACTGGTCCATTGGAGTGAATGGAGATGACACAACTATTCTATTATACGGCTCTGACCCAGACAGTGCAGTGCCTGTAGTGAGGTATGACCTCATCAGTTATAGTCATAGCAGCATGATGTAAGATGGTTTGAAGTTGATCCGATGAGCGGTTCTCGAGATACGTGGACAGATAGACAGACGATACTGTTATTATTGTATTTTGTATGTATATAAATATAGATGTATAGATGTACATATGTATAGATAGATAGATAGATAGATAGATAGATAGATAGATAGATAGAATTGGCTAGGTGGGTATACTGATACCGAGGGCACACAACACACACACACACACACACACACACACACATGGCCAGGGCTCCAGAGGTCTTTGAGGGGGTTCCAGAGATCCTTGAGGGAATCCAGAGGTCCTTGAGGGGTTCCAGAGGTCATTGGACAAGCTACCAACGGAGGCGGTCGCATTTTCTCCTCGTCTCCCTCTCCCTCTCCTACTCCCTTCCCCTCCCTCTCCCTATCCCTCTGCTTCTGCTACCCGGAGCCAATCTTGCATTTGTCTCTTCGAAACTACAAATATGGATTATATGGCTGGTCTCTCAACGCAATCGACAAAATTTATTGTGGGGTCCGGGGAACCTCCCCTCTGCCCAGACGGGACCTTCGCCGCGGGACACGGGAAGACAGCAGTCATTGACCCTAGGCTGCACGTCACGATAAACGAGATGAGCAGGGCAGTGAGTACTCGGACTGTTGCGATTTCTGATCTGAATCGTAAAAATGGATTACTTCTGGGAGATATCACTGCCGCTGCGCCGAAGTGTTTAAAACTGAGGACCAGGACTGACTCGTGTGAGGAATGTTGTTGATCGCTGCACCCACCGGGGGAAAACCAAAACAACTGATTTAATCTGCTTTGAGGGAGTCCAGAGGTCCTTGAGGGGTTCCAGAGGTCATTGAGGGGTTCCAGAGGTCATTGAGGGGGTTCCAGAGATCCTTGAGGGAGTCCAGAGGTCCTTGAGGGGTTCCGAGATCCTTGAGGGAGTCCATAGGTCGTTGAGTGAGGGGTTTCCAGAGGTCCTTGAGGGGTTCCAGAGGTCCTTGAGGGGTGCAGAGGTCCTTGAGGGGTTCCAGAGGTCCTTGAGGGGTGCAGAGGTCCTTGAGGGGTTCCAGAGGTCCTTGAGGGGTGCAGAGGTTCTTGAGGGGGGGTTCCAGGGGTCCTTGAGGGGGTGCAGAGGTTCTTGAGGGGGGGTTCCAGGGGTCCTTAAAGAATGACAGATACCAGGACCGCGACCCCAGGCTGGAGGCCCACCCTGGGCCGGAGAGCAACTATAGGTATAGGTCTGAACTGGGCAACACAACAAAACTGTAGAACAAAGTTGCAGCGGTCTGAACAGACCCGACTCCAGCCATTTTAAAGGTAGCCAGAGTTGCAGAGCATTGCCAGCAGTTACACTTTTCAAGTCGTGTTTCAAATCATTGGTGTGAACTGGGCTTAGACAAATGTGGGCAAAGTTTATTTTGCATAAATAGGACTTAACATATTGTTAATAATGCTAATGTTTCCCCTCCCCCCATGCAAATGTAATACTCCTTCAAATTAATCCACTACAATATCTTATTGTCCAGGACTTGAAATGATCCAGCTGAGATAAAGTAGATAAGTAAAATGTATTTTCCTTAAATAGAATGGCCTGCTTCCTCTAGGCTCTGTTCCGTTCGTTTAAGTCCTTTTGACCTCTCGGTGGGACAGGAGTGTCAACCACCAGCCGTAGGTCGAGCGGGCCTCAAACCACTGGTTTCCTCCCCAGATAAAAATAGATTCACTCCAACCAGGATTACTGATATAACACTTGCCTTGTTTACGTTCACAAATAAAACACTTTACAATTGTTCCCAGAATAAAATGCTGCCTTATCAAATTCCCAGCCAGATAAAATCTAGTACAATTGTTCCCAGAATAAAATGCTTTATCTTAAGCCTTTTCCTATAGAAAAAGCCAATCAGCTCTGAGTGCCAACTTTCCAGATCAGGTGTATCTTTAATTAAATAATTTATTTACCCACATCTGTTATATGGGAAATAATAATTTGTAACTATGGATCATTTCTATCCATTCTCTCCAAATAGAATAATTTGTCTTAGGTCATCTGTTCCATCCACCCGTGCTCCCATTAGCTGTGAATTAACGACAGATGACCTCTGACCTCTCCTTATACGAATTACATCTTAAACCTCTGTTGAAAAGGTCCCTACCCGTCAAAATCAGACTGGGTCTCTGCAAGTGTTCACTCTCGCTCTCTGGCTGGTCTCGGCTGGCTGGTCTCAGGTCCGTGGTTGGTCGGAGATAGCATCCGCACGCCGGGTAGTCTCTTAGAACAGACGAGTTGGCTTCCGCAATTTTCAAATGCTTCCGCCATACCGTCTGTACTTCGTGGGGAAGAATCATGCACCAACCGGAATGGGAAGCAGAAAGGCGGGTCTTCCGCTCATTAGTCCAATCAGAATCCAATATGCCAGCAGAAAGGCGGGTCTTCCGCTCATTAGTCCAATCAGAATCTATTTCTATTTTTACACTCAATGATCCTTTCGCATCTGAATTATTGTATAACTAGCTGGTCGCTGACAGGAGTAACCATCCTCAAACCAGCCGAACTACTTTATAAAAAAGCCCTGAAAATACTAGATAAAAAACCCTTTTCTCATCACCACTGCCATGTCATACGTAAATATGGCATGCTAAGTTTTGAGAACTTTAGAAATTTCACCTCTGCCTGTCTAATATACAAAGTTCTACATGGACTGGCGCCGCCTCCTCTTGCTGACTTTATCAAATATCGTGCGACCGCCAACTCGACCCGTGTCACCCGGGCCATTACGAACAAGATTTGTGAGGTCCCCTTTAGAAAAACTTCCTTTAGTCAGAAGACCCTATCCTTCATGGGAAGCACTCTCTGGAATAATCTACCTCCCTCGATTAGAGAATGCCCGAGTCTCGCCACCTTCAAAGGCCAGTTGAAAATATGGCTCAGATCAAACCAACAATGTGATCACAATTAACATACTTAACAGATCATTTGCCATGTTTTGCAGCATGCTCTGTGTGTTTTATTTATTTTATTTATTTTAGGTTTCACTAACCTTTTATACTATTAATTTTTTTTGGTACTATTAATTGTGTGTTTTAATCATTTTTGGTTTTACTAACTTTCTGTACTTTTAATCTTTGTTGTATTATTAATTTTTCTTTCGCTTTCATGATTACATCAACCTGCCATGGGACTACAGGTGGAAACTAGCCCTTGGGCTACAACCTGGCATATTTACTGTACGGCTGTACTGTTCATTAATGTGTAAAGTCCCATTCTTTAAATAAATGAATCTGAATCTGAATCTGAATCAATATGCCGCATTCGCGTGTCGTGATTCGTCGGATTCCGTAGAACTTCCTTCCAGTCTGAAGGTTTTTTTCCCAACTTCCTTGTGCATGTTCTGGGGGTGTAACGTACAGACTGTATATAGCTGCATTCGCCGGATGTAGATGATACAGTCTGTTTTAAGAGACTACACACCGGGGGACGCGAAAAACCACAATTGATGATTTCTCCTGTCTTTTATAATAACTTTTCCGCCGAATCATGAAGTTCTTAAAACACTGTTACGCCATACCTGCAACTTTTTCCAACCTCAATTTCCTCATTTCCCACACCTGCAACGCCCAAACTGGACCAAAGACCAGGTTGTCTCAGGCCTTGTCCTCTGATTCACCTTACTCCATCTGTAACTTGCCCCGCCTGGGGCGAGATACCTTATGACACTCATAACTTTCCATGGAAACATGTCCACATATCTTCAGTCAACCACTGTATTTCTCAAGCAGGCACCTGTTCTACTTCCTCTTTTACCCCTCTTATCCATCAAATCATTTATCTCTTTTTCCTCTAAACACACTTAATTTAACTCCCTACACCCTTAATATAAATGTGTGTGCGTGCCCATACACCACTGTATTTAACTGTGTGTGTATGTGCCATCTAACAACTCACACATACCCCCAGGCCCTGTGCATGTGTGTAACCCGACATTAAACCTTGTACATAAATGTGCCCTCTCACACTCCTTACTCATACTAATACAACTCACAACAGATACAATTGGTTACCGATTATTGACACCTCACATAGCCTACCATCGTACCCATGGTTATAAGCCCATCTATGATTCCAGATACATGCACGTGAATGTAACATCCTACACGTGAGTGTTCCTCTCTGGTTCTGCTGCCGGATGCGTGCACATTGCCACACACAGCATGGTTACCCCACACGCTCTGTGTGCCCTGTGTGTGTGAAACTCATAATGTTTTAACTATACTTGTACTGTACCTGTAGTTTCATATGTATCCACCAGACACATTTAGAACACATTGATTACCACTTGTAATGTATTAAACACATCAACAAAACCTGATTATAAAAACTTATAGTTACTGAATTATAGCATCTATAATGCAATAACCTCTAACTTCTTCTTTTCTTCATGCCATTTGGCTGCTGCTCTCTGAGCAGCATCAAGCCATGGTGTCCTAGATCAGAGGTTCTCAAATGTTTTTCAGCCAAGGACCCCTTACATTGCTTACAAGATAGAAAATATACTGGGGACCCCCTCATTTTGATTTGTGATTTTGGGCTAAGCTTAATTGTTTCCACGGTAACGTGCTTGACTTTTAAATTGATAGGTTTGTTAGACTAGAATGTAATCCATGAACCATTTAGATTTAAAGCATAAAATATTTTTTGTTGAATTATGCAGCTTTTGCAAAAAAATAAAAGTTTTTATTTTTATCTTCCTGAAAACTTTTCACTGAGCCCCTTCCAAAGTGCCACGGACCTCTGGGGGTCCCCGGACCCCCATTTGAGAACCAATGTCCTAGATGACATCACTCCTCTGCTGAATGTGCACGTTGGCTTGGCTTGGGATGGCTGTGCATGAGGACGGAGTTGGTAACTTGCCCTTGAGACAGTAAATGTATATAAATAAAACATTCTGAATTATAAATGAACTTCTAGAGAAGATTATACAGGCAGTTATACAGCTTCATATTTTCTTTACTGTATTCTTCTTACCTGTCCCTGAATATGATCATCCAGACACCATCATGCACTGTCACAGTTCAGGGAGGAAGATGAGGAGAAATCCCTGCACAGGAGAAAAAAGTGTCAGGTGGAATTGGGCTTTGGATGTCCGAATGACATCCATCCAGCGGGCCCCCAACTTTAAGCTCAGTGTCCACACACACACACACACACACACACACACACACACACACACACACACACACACCGTGTGACAGATAGATTAAGATTGTGACAGCCCTAAGCCTTCGCAGCACTCATTCTGCTTTTTGAACTTTTACTTTGCCGCTCTCTCTCTCCCCTCTTCACCAGTGCTCACTCTCTCGCTAAGAATGACAGGCCCATGCACCCATGGCCACAGACTTTCAGACAGCTTCACACACACACACACACACACACACACACACACACACACACACACACACACACACACACACACACAAACACACACACACACACACACACACACACACACACACACACAAACACACAAACATGCGTGCGCTTTCTATCACTGTGATTTGTTTGTTCTCATACATAGACACCACTCGCCTAAATAATATGGACAAAGCCATCCACGATTTTTGGGACTCACGTTTTGCAGCAAAGTCGCCATCTTGAGGTCCTTGAGCAGCTCACGTGAGATGGGGGTTTCCTAGAGCCGCAGCTCCGCCTGCTATTGGTCCATGATCAGCAAGCTGCGCGATATCACTGGACAGGCGACCTGTCAATCTCCCCCTCTTCTATCATCTATTTTCCTCCTAACCCTAACCCTAAATTACCCCACTACAGTTCTTATGAAAAGGTGAAATGAGCTATATAGACCACTTTGCCCCATACTGGAAACATGTTTAATCCTGTTACAAAGTCAGACATTTTAATATGGGGTGAATGCCTACTGCACCCAGCCCCAAGTGGCCATTCAATGAACTACAGCTTTCAGGAACACTTCCTGGACTTGCTGCTCCTGCTCCCACCAAACACTTCATCCTGGCTTGGTGGATCTTCAAGCCGTGATCGTTCTTGCAGTGCATGCTCATACTCTCATAGTCGTTTGTTCGTTGCGTGGGTCTGTTGCCATTGTGTCCGTCCGACTGGGGTGCTCATCCTCCCCCCCCCTCTCTCGGGCACCCCTGGGGGTATTTCTCCATTAGTTTCTTCGTAGCTTTTTTGGGAGTCAGAGGACACAGATTGGGGTGCCAGCCCGTTCTGCCCCGGTTGCCGTCTCTCCGAGCTGTCACTAACTCTCTAGTACTCTCACCACACTATTCGTGCTGTCACTAACTCTCTAGTACTCTCACCACACTATTCGTGCTGTCACTAACTCTCTAGTACTCTCACCACACTATTCGTGCTGTCACTAACTCTCTAGTACTCTCACCACACTAGTCGTGCTGTCACTAACTCTCTATAGTCACCACACTATTCGTGGTTGTCATCCAGGCTTTCCTGGTTGTCACTGATAGGATCAGACTGTAGGCTGTGAACATACATCTACTGATGCCACTGGACACATCTTCTGTGATGTTCCTGGCATAATAATATTATATATATTTATATAATATTAAAATTCCTGTCAAAAACATGTATGTTAGTGTTAATACTCCTATCAAAGACATGTATGTTAGGGTTAATACTCCTGTCAAAGACATGTATGTTAGGGTTAATACTCCTGTCAAAGACATGTATGTTAGGGTTAATACTCCTGTCAAAAACATGTATGTTAGTGTTAATACTCCTGTCAAAGACATGTATGTTAGGGTTAATACTCCTGTCAAAGACATGTATGTTAGGGTTAATACTCCTGTCAAAGACATGTATGTTAGGGTTAATACTCCTGTCAAAGACATGTATGTTAGGGTTAATACTGCTGTCAAAGACATGTATGTTAGGGTTAATACTCCTGTCAAAGACATGTATGTTAGGGTTAATACTCCTGTCAAAAACATGTATGTTAGTGTTAATACTCCTGTCAAAGACATGTATGTTAGGGTTAATACTCCTGTCAAAGACATGTATGTTAGGGTTAATACTCCTGTCAAAGACATGTATGTTAGGGTTAATACTCCTGTCAAAAACATTTATGTTAGGGTTAATAATCCTGTCAAAGACATGTATGTTAGGGTTAATACTCCTGTCAAAGACATTTATGTTAGTGTTAATACTCCTATCAAAGACATGTATGTTAGGGTTAATACTCCTGTCAAAGGCATGTATGTTAGGGTTAATACTCCTGTCAAAAACATTTATGTTAGTGTTAATACTCCTGTCAAAGACATGTATGTTAGGGTTAATACTCCTGTCAAAAACATTTATGTTAGTGTTAATGGGAAGAAAGTCTGGCAAAATATAAATAAACTAACTGGTAGAATAAATAAAAAGAACTCAAATGACCTTGAATTAATTATAAATGGTCAACTGGTTGACAACCCTGTCACCGTTGCGACAGAGATGAACTCCTTCTTCGTAGAGTCTATTCAGGAGATAGCCCAGCTTTCCCCCCCCTCTAATCAAGACTCCTATTGTCCAATAAATGACACGCATCCTATTTTTTCCTTTAAAGAAATCACTGAAGCTGAAACAGCCAAAATTATTGGCAACTTGAATAACTCTAAAGCTAGAGACGACTATGGTCTCGACTGTAACTTTTTGAAAATATATGGAGATAACCTGATTTGCCCTATTACGCATTTGATCAATTTGTCTATTAAGCACTCTGTCTTTCCGGCAGCTTGGAAGCTAGCCATAGTAAGCCCCATACACAAATCTGGTCATAAAACGGACCCCAAAAATTATAGACCCATTAGTATACTACCCATATTTTCCAAAGTAATAGAAAAATGTATAACTAATCAATTAATTAATCATTTAAATAATAGTCACAAGCCCCTGCATCCTATGCAATTTGGTTTTCGCTCTCATCACTCAACAGAGTCTGCCACCTTACTTTTTTTGGAAAAGACAAAGTGCTTTTTAGACAAATATAAATTTGTGTCTTGTGTATTTCTAGACCTCAGAAGAGCATTCGATACTGTCAACCATGAAGCCCTTCTAGCTAAACTTTCCCACTTTAACTTCTCCACGACAGCCATCTTGTGGATGAAATCCTATCTCTCAGATAAAAAACAGTGTGTAATGGTAAAGGGTGTTAAATCTCCCTATATAGAATGTACTACAGGACTGCCTCAGGGTTCCATTTTTGCACCTATATTATTTTCACTTTATATTAATGATTTACCAGATGTATGCCCTAGTATGAACACCTTAATGTACGCAGATGACGCAGTAATCTTCACTCCATCCAAAACTATGGAAGAAGCCTCTAACACCCTCTCTGTAGCCATGACTCAAATTCAGGTCTGGCTCGAAAAATCTTATCTTGCATTAAACACCAAAAAAACAGTGGCTATGGTTTTCTCGAAAAAACCCATCTTAAACCCACATCTTAACATCCTTGTGGGAAGGGGGGGAGATAGAAACTGTGGATGAATTTAAGTATCTTGGGCTCACTTTGGACTCCACACTCTCTTTCAAGAGTCATATTAAAAGGGTATCGAACACTCTAAAATTCAATCTCTGCAATTTTAGGCAGATTAGAGCATCTCTGACTGACAGTGCGGCCCTAACCTTTCTTCACTCAATGATTTTTGCACAATGATTTTTGCCTCATGAGCTGGTCCTTCTCAGGAGCAACCACCTTGAAGTCCATCGAGTCTCTATATAAAAAGGCCCTGAAAATTTTGGATAAGAAACCTATATCTTACCACCATTGCAATATACTTCTAAAGTTTAAGCTCCTCAGCTTCGACAATTATAGAAAATTTAAAATTGCTTGTATGATTTATAAGGTTCTTCATGGGCTAGCACCACCTCCTTTAGAATGCTTTATCAAACGGAGAGCTACCCAGAACATCACGCGAAGCTCGTCGAGAGGCGACTGTGAACTACCTCTGAGACGGTCCTCTATCGGACAAAATTTTTGTCCTATGGGGGCAGCAAACTATGGAATAGCCTACCACTGTCAGTCAGAGAGAGTAGCAGCTTTCACACCTTTAAGGGGCTGTTAAAGTCATGGCTCAGATCAAATCAAACCTGCGATCACATTTAAACCTTTTTGTTTTATGTGTTGTTTTTGTATGTCCTTGAAAGTCCTGTGTCCACCTTGGTTAATATCCCTAATGTTTCCTGTTTTTGTTTCATTTGTGTTGTGTTGTTTGTGTTTACCCTATGTGTATGTATGTGTCATTTACATTGCTGTATGTGTATGAATGCCCTACGTATGCACTAATTTTCTTATTTCTTCTTTTAAACTTTGCTGTACCTCACCTGTCGAGGGACTGCGGATGGAAATTAGCTAAGGCTATAATCCGGCACATTTACATGAAAATGTTCATTAATGTTGCACTGTCCCTGAAATAAATAAATAAATAAATAAATAAATAAATACTCCTGTCAAAGACATGTATGTTAGGGTTAATACTCCTGTCAAAGACATGTATGTTAGGGTTAATACTCCTGTCAAAGACATGTATGTTAGTGTTAATACTCCTGTCAAAGACATGTATGTTAGGGTTAATACTCCTGTCAAAGACATGTATGTTAGGGTTAATACTCCTGTCAAAGACATGTATGTTAGGGTTAATACTCATGTCAAAGACATGTATGTTAGGGTTAATACTCCTGTCAAAGACATGTATGTTAGGGTTAATACTCCTGTCAAAAACATGTATGTTAGGGTTAATACTCCTGTCAAAGACATGTATGTTAGGGTTAATACTCCTGTCAAAAACATGTATGTTAGGGTTAATACTCCTGTCAAAAACATGTATGTTAGGGTTAATACTCCTGTCAAAGACATGTATGTTAGGGTTAATACTCCTGTCAAAGACATGTATGTTAGGGTTAATACTCCTGTCAAAGACATGTATGTTAGGGTTAATACTCCTGTCAAAAACATGTATGTTAGGGTTAATACTCCTGTCAAAAACATGTATGTTAGGGTTAATACTCCTGTCAAAGACATGTATGTTAGGGTTAATACTCCTGTCAAAGACATGTATGTTAGGGTTAATACTCATGTCAAAGACATGTATGTTAGGGTTAATACTCCTGTCAAAGACATGTATGTTAGGGTTAATACTCCTGTCAAAGACATGTATGTTAGGGTTAATACTCCTGTCAAAAACATGTATGTTAGGGTTAATACTCCTGTCAAAGACATGTATGTTAGGGTTAATACTCCTGTCAAAGACATGTATGTTAGGGTTAATACTCATGTCAAAGACATGTATGTTAGGGTTAATACTCCTGTCAAAGACATGTATGTTAGGGTTAATACTCCTGTCAAAAACATGTATGTTAGGGTTAATACTCCTGTCAAAGACATGTATGCAGCCCCGGCTACAGCCCACTACAGTAGAGGGGGCGTTGGAATTCCAGGAGGGGGCGACAACGTAACGCACTATTCCCAGCTTGAAAAACATGAGCAGACCAGTTGCCTTATCTAGGCATCAATTCAGCCGTTTTACTGGCGATTACAGACATGTTAATAGAGACATGTAATTGTGCCTTCTATGCCAATATAACGCTCTTCCAAAGAGCCTCTCCTCTTTGAGATCATTACAGACAAGTAGACAAACACTGCCACCAAGTGGAAGCTTTACAATAATAGGCCGTACAGCCATTATACAGACAAGTTATTAGACAAACTATAAACACACTAACACAGCCACCAAGTATGTGCCTGCTTTACAAAACGCTTGTTAGTTACACATAGTAACTCCAGCTTCAGTAGGCCTATAGGCCGTATAGCCATAGCCAACAGACAAATTATTAGGTACAGCCACCAAGTATGTGCCTGCTTTAACGCTCCTTTTCAACAATGAGACAGTATAGACAAGCTACAGACACAGCCACAAAGTGCCTGCTTACCAATATTTAAATGAAATAGATTCATAACAACAATAACAGCGTGTGTACCAGCTATAGCACAAACAACAATGCAAATAGAAGAACCAGCCTCTTACCTTTAGTAGTGAAACCTCCTCAGCAACAACTTGTACCAATTACTCGAAAATGATCGTTTACAGTCATTTTAATACTGTTTCTGTGGAAAGTGCTTCAGGTGAACGTGGGCTGGCTCGTCATTGCCTCGGTCCTGTGGTGTTGCTGGGTGCTCCTTGTGGCTGGCCACCATGGCTGGGCGGCCAGGTGCGTCCTGGCCAGGTGCGGGGTGCGTCCTGGCGGGGTTTGAGTGCGATCTTGTGGGCGTGGGCGCGTCCTCCGAGTCCCATGAGCCAAACACGTGAAGTGAAGACGCTATCCGATGCCCAACATCCTCTTCTTTTAAATACATATAGTGGCCTCTTCCAAATTGTTGCATAAAATCCACTTTTCATGATTCATCTGGAGCAACCCGGAACAACAACTCACTGTTTACTCACTGTTTACTCACTGTATACTCACTAATGCCCCCTACGCTTCCGGAATGGTATTGCACCTACATTTTCGGTTTTTCAAAGACAGAAAAGTGGATTTTATGCAACAATGTAACAGCACAATGAAATGCCAATGGTCAATCACGCTCACACTGGAAAAAGAATAAAAATCAAGGGCATAATATCTTGCACCACTAGGGGTGTCATTTACCTCATCCGTTGTCCATGTTCCCGTGTATACTGGAGCGATGTGGGTTTGTGTAAACATGGGATTGTCTGGTTGAGGGGGGTGGTTGCTGAAATGTTGTAGTTGTGTTTGCATGTAAACATGGAGTCACGTGGGGGTTGTTATCTCATCGGGGATTGGTCGAGGGAGGCCATTTTGTTTAACCAAGTATAGTTTGGTGACAAGCTGGAGAGAGTTGACGGTCGGAGAGACGGCATCCGGTACGGGATGGGTTTTAGCACCCCAGCCTGGCTCTCTCGTGAGGGATAAATCCACAAAGCTACGCATCAGCCTCCTGAAAATCTGCGTAAACATCGGCACGGCCTGGGGTCCTTCAGGCTAGAGCGAGGTGCTCGGCGCAGGTGAATGACGTGCAGTGCACGTCATCCCTGAGGCATCCTCCCTGCCCATGGTACGGCATGGTAGGATTGCCTTCTTCCACGGGAGGTTCTGGTGAGACGAAGGAGGTGCCCGGCCTGGAATCACCCCACAGGGCCTTAGACCTCCATGCACCGAAGGTCTTTCAATACTGCGGTGTAGCACTAACTCTATTGCAGCGGATTGGGCGTGATTACCCTTCCGCGGGCAACGTTGCAGACAGAGTAGGAAGGCTGATCCGTGAGCGGCTGCTTCTGGGACCAGGAGACCTGGGAACGATAATAAATGCACAGATTGCAAGTCGATCTTCGTCTCCTTCCTCCTTGCTTCCGGTCCGGGAGTGGATCATTACAATACATTGGGGAAATGACAAGAGAGTTAAAGCAAAGAATTGCTGAGCACTGCAGACCAATCTGATGCAAAAACCTCAACTATCCTGTACACTTGTTTAAAAGATGAATCTCTTCGGCTATTTATTTTTCATTGGAAAACTGAGTTCATTGTTTAGGCTGTATTTGTAAATAGCCTAGATGTTGGGGCCCCAAAAGCGTAAATATTTTGTATTGAGAGGCCATATTGATGAGTCTTGTGGTGATGATGTATTGGACTGAGAGGTACTTCTAACTTGTCTATTTGACTGTTTCTTCAGAGCTTTTGTATTATTTGATTTGTATTTTGATGTAATCCTCTAATTGGACTGAGATATTTTCTGTGGTTCCTGAATGGAGAACCATTCCACCTGTTGATTGCACACACAGGTGTCTGTGAAGCCTAGCTTGCTCTGACAGTTTGACTCTGCACACTGAAGAAGGTAGCAGCCAGGGGCGGACTGGGATCATAATTCAGGCCGGGCATTAGATACCAAGCAGGCCAGGCCGATACAGGCCGACGTGCGTGCCGGCATCCGAAGGGCGGCGGCGAAAAATTTGGGGCGTTTGAAGCTCAATTTGGGGAGTTTGAAGCCCAATTTGGGCCGTTTGAAGCCAGATTTGGGTCGTTTAAAGCCAGATTTGGGCTGTTTGAAGCCCGATTTGGGCCGTTTGAAGCCCAATTTGGGCCATTTGAAGCCCAATTTGGGCCAAGTCCAATTTTACAATGAGATGCACCCACTTTAAACCTGAATAAAGTAATAAAACCACTAGTAAACCAGTAGGCGGCGCCTGGCCTGCTGTTCAGTGAGTGGCCTGGCCTGGCCTGCAAAAAAAAAAAAAAAAAAAAAAAAATTGGCAGGCCAGGCCAGGCCAGGCCACCGGGCATTTGCCCGACGTGCCCGATTATGCAGTCCGCCACTACTAGCAGCTGAAACATGTTGGTGTAGTCCAATCAAATATTTTGTTTAACTGCAAGAGAGAAGTGTGCAGTCTTCATTTATTTATTCTAGGGTTAATACTCCTGTCAAAGACATGTATGTTAGGGTTAATACTGGCAAAATAACTGGAGTTGGTCCCCGGGCGCTGCCCACTACTGCTCCTAGTTCTCAGAGGGTTCCTCCTAGAGAGGATGGGTCAAATTCAGAGGATGAATTTCCCCACGGGAACAATAAGGTTCAACACAACTCAATCTCGCCCCACTTTACCCAGACAACACATACAATCTGACCCCACTTTACAGAGACAACACATACAATCTGACCCCACTTTACCCAGACAACACATACAATCTGACCCCACTTTACCCAGACAACACATACAATCTGACCAGTTTACAGACAACACATACAATCTGACCCCAGTTTACCCAGACAACACATACAATCTGACCAGTTTACAGACAACACATACAATCTGACCCCACTTTACCGAGACACCATCTCACCCCACTTTACACAGACAACACACACAATCTGACCCCACTTGACAGACAACACACACATCTGACTGCACTTTACCCAGACAACACATACAATCTGACCCCACTTCAGACAACACACACAATCTGACCCCACTTCAGACAACACACACAATCTGACCCCACTTTACAGACAACACACACATCTGACTGCACTTTACCCAGACAACACATACAATCTGACCCCACTTTACAGACAACACACACATCTGACTGCACTTTACCCAGACAACACATACAATCTGACCCCACTTCAGACAACACACACACAATCTCACCCCACTTTACCCAGACCACACACACACAATCCCTCCCCACTTTACACAGACAACACACATATCTGACTGCACTTTACCCAGACAACACACACATCTGACCCCACTTTACCCAGACAACACAACTCAATCTCACCCCCACTTTACCCAGACAACACAACTCAATCTCACCCCCACTTTACCCAGACAACACAACTCAATCTCACCCCCACTTTACCCAGTAGTCAGGGATCCAGTCACCCAAAATTTGAGAGGACCTGACATGGCATGCTATACTTTTTGTTTGTGTTTTATCTCTTCGTTTGGACATTAAGGTCCACTGAATGAGAGGTCTGCTCTGCCGGAAACCTCGCAAAAAAAAGTTGTGGCCATTTTTGTATATGAAGCCTTTATTTTTTGACTGAAAAATGTGAAAGAGTTTTTTTTCCTCAAAGTCCTCAGTGGGTTGCGTAGGCTGTCAATAAATTCATCCCAGGTACACAGAACATGTGTGTTGACAACACCAACTTAAGAAATACACTTACAAAACCTTTCTAAATGATTTATAGACATTTTCTATTACAAAAAAGCACTCGTTTTTTGAATTTTCTCCATTATTTTCATCTTTACTTTGTTAGTAAGCAATTATATCCTGAAATATGACATCAGCCAATGTGTCATTCTTTTCAGCCGATATTATAGTCATTCCACACTAAAGATTATTCAAATCAACCCAAAATCAATGGATCTGTGGTGATTTTATTACCTTTATGCTCGAAATTCCTGGAGACATGTTTTTAGTTTTAACAAAACCCTGTACCCCAAAGACAATACTTGTAACACAAGAAATTCAAAACAACAAAATGATTTTAATCACAAAATGTACACTGGATGACAAGCCAACAAAACAATTATTGTTATACAGCTTAATTTGGATAGATTGTGACCAGTATCTAGAAAACATTAAATTAAACATTAGCTGAACAACATTATTGAACACAACACATTAAAAAAAGAAAGAAAAAAGACTGGCAACAAGGTCTATAATATAACATAACATTACCTTTGCAATGAACAAAATAACTCAATCACTGTCACTGTCTTCAAGTGTGAGTTCATTCCTTGAACATTTATTGGGGTCCCCAGTGCAGAGACATGCGATGACACACTTGACATTGGCTCTCACACAAGAGCATCCTCGGGCACACATGCTTTTCTTGCAGTGACAGTATTTGGTGCGTTTGAATTCTGCAGGTTTTGCCTCCTTCAGCATCATGGTTGCCATCAGCTTACCACTGACAAGCTCTCTGCCGAAGTCAGTGGCAACAGGGTAGGTTGGTTGAGACATGTGTGCTCGCTTGCATACAGCCAACTGATGCAGGGCTCGGCGAAGGTGTAACTGGAAGGCATCTTCGGTAGGTGGAAGGCAACGCATGTCTCCTTTGATATTGCCAAAGAGATGGGCTCGCAGTGCATCCAAATTACCACTGAAGTAACTCCTCTCATACAGTGACACCATGTACCGCCTAGCCGCTGTCACAACATCTTCTTTAACATCCAGACTTTCCCCAGGGTTACCGTATCTGCACAGGGGCAGAAGGTCTTCCAGGTGATCAACGGCAGTTTTGTAGGCGTGCTTTTTTCCCTTTTCTGTAGAGCTAGCTGTAGAGATAGCTCACTGTGTCACAGCACAAGCTCAAGGATCTGGGACTAAACACAGCAATGTGTGACTGGATCCTGGACTTTCTGACAGACCGCCGCCAGGTGGTGAGAGTGGGCAACCTCACCTCCTCCCCACTGACCATCAGCATAGGAGCGCCCCAGGGATGCGTCTCCAGCCCCTTCTGGTACGACCTCTACACCCACGACTGCGTGGCGACTCAAACTCGAACACCATCGTGAAGTTTGCAGACGACACAGCAGTCGTGGGTCTGATCTCCAGGAGCGACGAGACGGCCTACAGAAAGGAGGTGGAGGCCCTGGAACAATGGTGCCAGGACAACCACCTCTCTCTAAATGTCTCCAAGACCAAGGAGATCATTGTAAACTACAGGGGGGGGGGGGGGGGGGCGCACACCCCCCAATCACCATCAATGGCACAGTGGTGGAAAAGGTGGACAGCTTCAAGTACCTGGGAGTCAACATCCACCAGGACCTGACATGGGCCAGCCACACCGACACTGTTGTCAAAAAGGCCCAACAGCGACTACACGGACTCAGACGCCTGAAGAAATTTGGGCTAAGGCCAGAAATCCTTAATCACTTCTACAGAGGCACCATTGAAAGCCTGCTGACTGGCTGCTTCACCACCTGGTACAGGAACTGTACCACCATGGACCGCAGGGCGCTAAGAAGAGTGAGGCGCGTGGCCCAGCACGTAACAGGATGTGAGCTACCAGAACTGCAGGAACTGTACAATCAGCGGTGCCTCAGGAGGTCCCTGAAGATCATCAAGGACGCATACCACCCCCACAATAGTCTGTTCTCCCTGTTACCCTCAGGGAGGAGATACAGGGAGATGCACTGCCCCTTCCCCAAAGAGGGTGTTCCCCACAAGAAGAGCGGGTAAGGACCCAGTCGTAGGAGGCTGTTCACTGCTGCTGTAACCTCTTTTAAAAACCAGGTCATATGCAGGTCGATTTCTTCTCACTTTTTTTTATATTTTATTATTTTATTTATTTTATTTATTTTATTTATTTTATTTATTTTATTTATTTTACAATTTTTATTTTATTTTATTCTCTTAGCTTTTTCTTATTCTTACTCCTTATTCAGAACTCTCTACAAATAGAGGCTAATCTTGCCTGTCTTAGTATTAGTAGAGCTGAATTCTTTTTAAAACAAAGCAGAACTCTCTACTAATCTGGATTGCCTGTCCTAGTATTAGTAGAGCTGAATTATTTTTTAAACAAAGCAGAACTCTCTATTGTATTGTCTTATACTGAGTTCTGGTTTTATTTAGTTGAGTGCCCCATTGCTCTTGAGGTGAGGTTTGTACCTCCAAAAATTGTATTTATTTTATCTTCAATTCTTTTACTTTATCATATGGGAAATTGCAATGAGGGTTGTGCAATAAACCCACGATGACGGTGCAATATGCTTAGAAGTCATTAGGATGAAGTGTTGAACCAAATTGAACTAACCAGTGTTCGCTGTCTTTATTTTTATATTACACCGCTGGCACAATTTCCCAGTGGAAGCGCATGTTGGCAAGGGACCACACTGTATGCTCGATGTGTTTTTTCCTGTCTGTTGTATGTATAGTGTCAAAACCTCTATACTTGCGATATGTGGCTGTTGTACGGCACTATTTGCCCAAGACAAATTTCCCCTCGGGGACAATAAAGTTCATCTCATCTCATCTCATCTCAAAAGCACGAACAAATCGCCTGAGGGACAGTTTCTTCCCGCAGGCCACGAGACTCCTTAACACACACAAATAAACAATCATGTAGCAGCTGCTACCATTACATATGATAATTATGCCTGTTATTTGCACCTGTGCAAACAGAATGTTTAATTATGTTTTAAGGTGTCTACGCTAGAAAAGAAAAGGAAAAGTTTACTGTTATTGCTTGTTGTTCTCTTGTTTTACTGCATCTATATGCCCTGTTTTTGCACTGTAATACTATGTTGTAACGGAGCCTACAGCACAAGAATTTCACACGTGATACTTGTACTACGGAGCACTAGGTGCTGAGGAGCATGGAGGAAAGATCTGCAGCTTGAACATCATAGTTCACTGCCAGGGCGTCTGCGATTGCATCTTCTTTACCCACAGCTCCTGCAGGCCATCCATGTAATTTTCAGTGATCCTGGTCGCACTGTTCTGTTAAAAGCAGATTGTCAGGTTGAGCTTCCAGAACTATCCTGTGAGAATCATGAGGAGGCAGATACCAAGATGTTTGCCCACATTGCATACTCATTACAACATCTGCACCACAAACGGGCTGTAGTGGTGGCTACTGACACAGACGTGATCATGATGTGCATATACTACATTGCACACATGGATGGCCTGCAGGAGCTGTGGGTAAAGAAGATAGATATCTACCTGCTCATGCAATCGCAAACGCCCTGGCAGTGAACTATGATGTTCAAGCTGCAGATCTTTCCTCCATGCTCCTCAGCACCTACTGACTGGATGTGACACAATGAGCTATCTCTACAGAAGAGGAAAAAAGCACGCCTACAAAACTGCCGTTGATCACCTGGAAGACCTTCTGCCCCTGTGCAGATACAGTAACCCTGGGGAAAGCCTGGATGTTAAAGATGTTGTGACAGCGGCTAGGTGGTACATGGTGTCACTGTATGAGAGGAGTGACTTCAGTGGTAATTTGGATGCACTGCTCACACTTGAAGACAGTGACAGTGATTGAGTTATTTTGTTCATTGCAAAGGTAATTTTGTTATATTATAGACCTTGTTGCCAGTCTTTTTTCTTTCTTTTTTTAATGTGTTGTGTTCAATAATTTTGTTCAGCTAATGTTTAATTTAATGTTTTCTAGATACTGGTCACAATCTATCCAAAGCTGTATAACAATAATTGTTTTCTTAGCTTGTCATCCAGTGTACATTTTGTGATTAAAATCATTTTGTTGTTTTGAATTTCTTGTGTTACAAGTATTGTCTTTGGGGTACAGGGTTTTGTTAAAACTAAAAACATGTCTCCAGGAATTTCGAGCATACAGGTAATAAAATCACCACAGATCCATTGACTTTGGGTTGATTTGAATAATCTTTAGTGTGGAATGACTATAATATCGGCTGAAAAGAATGACACATTGGCTGATGTCATATTTCAGGATATAATTGCTTACTAACAAAGTAAAGATGAAAATAATGGAGAAAATTCAAAAAACGAGTGCTTTTTTGTAATAGAAAATGGCTATAAATCATTTGGAAAGGTTTTGTAAGTGTATTTCTTAACTTGGTGTCGTCAACACACATGTTCTGTGTACCTGGGATGAATTTATTGACAGCCTACGCAACCCACTGAGGAATTTGAGGAAAAAAAACTCTTTCACATTTTTCGGTCAAAAAATAAAGGCTCCATATACAAAAATGGCCACAACCTTTTTTTCGCGAGGTTTCCGGCAGAGCAGACCTCTCATTCAGTGGACCTTAATGTCCAAATGAAGAGATAAAACACAAACAAAAAGTATAGCATGCCATGTCAGGTTCAACCCATTTTCTTGAGCTTTTGGGCCTGTGGATCCCTGACTACAGACAACACAACTCAATCTCACCCCCTTTACCCAGACAACACAACTCAATCTCACCCCCACTTTACCCAGACAACACACACACACTCAATCTGACCCCACTTGACCCAGACAACACACACGACCCCACTTGACCCAGACAACACACACATTTGCAGGCTACAATTTGTATTTGAAAAAACTTTATTGACATGTATTTAATCAGCTAGTACTTTCAGTAGTAAAAGGCTTCACACTGATCACTATACCCAACACACGCACACCTGAACACGAGCACGCACGCACGCACACACACACACACACACACACACACACACACACAGTACATAAAGTGTTTCAAATATTTAGACGTGATATAAAAGTGGTTACTAATGTTAGAAAACACAATTGCACAAAAGCACTCGCAGACAGCACCCACACTGTAGACGTGTTCTTTGGACATATAGGCTATGTGGTGGCGCACAGATGGGAGTTTAGTCGTACAAACATTTCTTAGCGGCAGAAATAACTAGTGTTTCTGAATACAACTTAGCTAACTGCCAATTTGTTCCGTAGTTTGGCAAATGTGCAACATTGGCATTGGACTCATGGCGTTCGCTCCCTTCTAGGCAAACAAATGTAAACTGTGCTGCTAGCTAGACCATTTAGCTTGGTGTATTGGCAAACCGACTGTGGGTGCACAGTAGAGGGGAGTTTTTCTCTTTGATCAAACTTGACAGTAACAAGAAGGATAATGACAGGATCAGTTTGGACAGAATCTTTGAATCTTGTTGAAAGTTGGAGTGGACTCAGGACGTCTGCCATTCTGTTGTCCAGCAGGTGATGTAACAATGTAAAAGATAATTTCCCTCTTTCTCCTTATTCTGCTACAAAAAATGGTACAAATTAGGCCTTGGCTCCGTGCCAAGTTCAACTCAAATATACCCTCCTTCGTTTTTTTGACAAACTCTTCATATAATAGAAAACAAACTCTGTTTTTACAATATATGGATTATCTTTGGATTCACAACAAACAATATGACACACGTTAGCAACATTTTGTCTCCACAAACAACAACACTATGAGAAGGCAACATGTCAAAAGATGGACCCACACCACATTGTATAAATAAATACAGGAAAGTGCCAAAAGAAAAGGAAAAAAGGCCAAACTAACAAGGGGACAGATTGAAGCTCATAATGAGAACAACACAAAGAAAAGCCACGATGGGTCCATGTCAGAGGGTTAGAGAATACACATCAAATGCATTAATGGAGAATGGCCTCCATCCTAAACGGAGTGGGCGCACATTCAGAAGCTTTCAAAATGTTGCTCATTTCTAAAGGTCAGTGAGTCAGAGTGTGCCGGAGAGCTGAGCGATACACCTTCTAAGAGCTGAGCGATACACCTTCTAAGCCAAGAAGACCTTGAGATGTGAAAAGCAGACAGACTGAAAAGAGAAAGGGTGAAGAGAAAGGAATGGAACAAAGTACAGTCATCAGAAGGGGAACGTGGAGTCGTGTGCAGATGGCAGCTCCTCTGCTCAGTCCCTGTAGAAAGCACTGTGTGTCGAGCCGAGCCGTGCTGTACCGTGCCGAGGCGTCAACGCGCCGATGAGAAAAGAGACGACTCTCGTGAGTTCCCTTTGGCCAACAGCGCCGGCCAATCAGAGGCGAGCGAGAACAGCTTTTTGAGTGGGGAGATTTCCTCCTAGAGAGACAGACAGACAGGTAGTTATGGATGTTGCATCAATGGTGGGAGATTCCCTACTTAAAGGTCCCAATTCGTGCAGCTGTAACCTCTTAAAAACGTGTGTCTCTGGTCCATAAAACATGATTCTGGATTAATCTGTCGAAAATATAGCAACCCCGTTTGTTGTGACGGAGTTCTCACTTCCTCATCTGGTCGCTTCCCAAGAATGGCCTGTTTCTATAATATATTCAGAACTAACAGTTCCCATTGGCCGCTGAGGGAGAGCCCGCCCCAGGCTCCCAGCGGCCAATCAGATTAGCGTCTGTGGACCAGCACGCTAGGTTGCGAGTTATCGTTAACTTAACTGTACTACGCTGAAGAGGACATCTCAAAATGCCTAGACTTACCGAATGCACCTCTGCAGTTGCTGGATCACGTACAGTTGGCGTCGCTCCAGCTAGAAGTGTTAATTTTGTGGCTATAGACTAAATGGTGCAGGTAGCTTGTGTGAGAGGGACCCGCGCAGTATGCAGGAGGAAGCTAGTGACGTCGATATTCTCTCCAGATTCCTCTCTGGGCAAACGACGCGTTTGGGGGTGTGGCTTGGAGGAGACTGCAGGGGGACGCTGGATAGGGACAAATCCAACTGTGGCAGTTCTGAGCGTGTGACCACTCATTACAGGGAGGGCTGACAGCAGTATATATGCATTTACAAGTAAAAACAGCTTTTGCACGGAATGGGACCTTTAACCCAGTTTGGGGTGGACATTTCTAGACTCTGGAGACGATGCGCCATGCGCACACTGCTTTTTGGGTGTGACCAAACTCATGTCGAAATATGGCACCGCACTCTGTCGGGCCCCCAGCAGCACCCTCCCCAAGGTTGAAGTTCTTGAGATAAACCGTTGTTTTGTGTGTTGCCAGTAGGTGGTGCTATGACTACTGTATGGGTGTGGCAATGTACTCTGTGAGGTCCCCAACACAGGCAGAACTAATGTTTTCAGATGGTAAACAAAATAATAACAAAATAATAAGAGTACAATTGTATGTAATTTTTTATTGAATTTAATCTAATCTAATCTAATCTGGCCCCCATTCAAAAAAGTTTGGACACCCCTGCCCTAAGTGCACTCCCCAAGTCTGAAGGCCATCGGTGCAACTTAAAATCTAAAACATTGCCGTAGCAATATGTGCACTTTTTTTCTGAGCCAGTTTCATGCAAGACCCCTGAAAAGTGTTCCGGTGTGGGTTTAAGATCGCACTCTGTCGGGTGCCCAGCAGCGCACTCCCAAAGGTTGAAGTCGATTGAATGAACGGTTCTCAACAGGGTGGGAATTACACGGAGGCCCTCAGGTCATGGCCTGCGTTGCCCCTCCCTCTGGCCGTGATGCCCTGACAGCCCTAAGGCCACCTTGGCTGTGCCCTGCTACCAGCCTGCTACTGTCAGTTGCTTTAAAAGCATCAGTGGTCTCAGTTTAATGTAACCTGTCCTATGCAAAGCATGTGTCATTGACTCATTTTAACACACATTTCAGAAGAATCGCTCTTCACGATGTCAATACAGCAATTGCCTTTGTGCCCTGGCATGTGGCCTCGTGCCCTAAAAAAGAATTTGATGCCAAAGGCCAGATGGCCCTGCCCCTAACATGAAGAAATTCCCACCCTGGTTCTCAAGTTAAACCGTTTTTTTTAATGTGTTGCCAGTAGGTGGCGCGTGTCTGAAATTTGGGCACCGCACTCTGTCGGGTTCCCGGCAGCGCACTCCCCAAGTTTGAAGTCGATCGGATGAACGGTTCTTGGTGGGATTAACATGCCCAAAATGTCCGACAGCTTTAGATGAGCTAACAAGCTAAGCTACTGATATTATCAAACATTTGGCAACATTAACACATAAAAAATATGAATCATACAAACATTCAATGATCAAGATTCAAGTGTTACAGGACCATTTATCATAAACATGAGCCTTACTTTTTGAAAATAAATGTTGTGAGAGTTTAACTTAATCTGTAGTCGCAGGACCCCCGAGCCGAGCACATCCGGTAGGGCGAGCAGATCTGGTACTCACACTGGCAGAGAGCAGATCTGGTACTCACACTGGCAGAGAGCAGATCTGGTACTCACACTGGCAGAGAGCAGATCTGGTACTCACACTGGCAGAGAGCAGATCTGGTACTCACACTGGCAGAGAGCAGATCTGGTACTCACACCAGCAGAGGAGCAGATCTGGTACTCACACCAGCAGAGAGCAGATCTGGTACTCACACCAGCAGAGGAGCAGATCTGGTACTCACACCAGCAGAGGAGCAGATCTGGTACTCACACCAGCAGAGAGCAGATCTGGTACTCACACCAGCAGAGGAGCAGATCTGGTACTCACACCAGCAGAGGAACAGATCTGGTACTCACACCAGCAGAGGAGCAGATCTGGTACTCACACCAGCAGAGGAGCAGATCTGGTACTCACACTGGCAGAGAGCAGATCTGGTACTCACACCAGCAGAGGAGCAGATCTGGTACTCACACCAGCAGAGGAGCAGATCTGGTACTCACACCAGCAGAGGAGCAGATCTGGTACTCACACCAGCAGAGGAGCAGATCTGGTACTCACACTGGCAGAGAGCAGATCTGGTACTCACACTGGCAGAGAGCAGATCTGGTACTCACACCAGCAGAGAGCAGATCTGGTACTCACACCAGCAGAGAGCAGATCTGGTACTCACACCAGCAGAGGAACAGATCTGGTACTCACACCAGCAGAGAGCAGATCTGGTACTCACACCAGCAGAGAGCAGATCTGGTACTCACACCAGCAGAGGAACAGATCTGGTACTCACACCAGCAGAGGAGCAGATCTGGTACTCACACCAGCAGAGAGCAGATCTGGTACTCACACCAGCAGAGAGCAGATCTGGTACTCACACCAGCAGAGGAGCAGATCTGGTACTCACACCAGCAGAGGAACAGATCTGGTACTCACACCGGCAGAGGAGCAGATCTGGTACTCACACCGGCAGAGGAACAGATCTGGTACTCACACCAGCAGAGGAGCAGATCTGGTACTCACACCGGCAGAGGAACAGATCTGGTACTCACACCGGCAGAGGAGCAGATCTGGTACTCACACCAGCAGAGGAGCAGATCTGGTACTCACACCAGCAGAGGAGCAGATCTGGTACTCACACCAGCAGAGGAGCAGATCTGGTACTCACACCGGCAGAGAGCAGATCTGGTACTCACACCAGCAGAGAGCAGATCTGGTACTCACACCGGCAGAGAGCAGATCTGGTACTCACACCAGCAGAGGAGCAGATCTGGTACTCACACCAGCAGAGAGCAGATCTGGTACTCACACCAGCAGAGAGCAGATCTGGTACTCACACCAGCAGAGGAGCAGATCTGGTACTCACACCAGCAGAGAGCAGATCTGGTACTCACACCGGCAGAGAGCAGATCTGGTACTCACACCAGCAGAGAGCAGATCTGGTACTCACACTGGCAGAGAGCAGATCTGGTACTCACACCAGCAGAGGAGCAGATCTGGTACTCACACCAGCAGAGAGCAGATCTGGTACTCACACCAGCAGAGAGCAGATCTGGTACTCACACCAGCAGAGAGCAGATCTGGTACTCACACCGGCAGAGAGCAGATCTGGTACTCACACCAGCAGAGAGCAGATCTGGTACTCACACCGGCAGAGGTTGGAGGCAATCAGAGCAACGGCGTTCAAGCTATGGCCATTTACAATCTAAAACACTGCCGTAGTATAGTAGCAGGATGACGCTGGTGTTTTTTAATGCATTTCTTAAGCTAAAAACCTTACGCAGCTCAAAAAGACTGTTCATGGTAGACTGTTACCATGAAAAGCATTGTAGCTATAACCAAACAAAATTAAAATGGGAACACTTCTTCATTACACAGAGAACTATTTTATTATTATTATTATTATATTATTATTATTGTGCTCTGCCTGGTGACACCTGGGTCCATTCAGACTCAAGCTTGGCCTCATAGCACTTACTAATGTTGTTGTCTTCTGACTAGATCATTGCTTGTGTTGTATAAAGCTCAGATGTACGTCGCTTTGGATAAAAGCGTCTGCTACGTGAAATTGTAACATTGTAATTGTAACATTATTATTATTATTTTAGGGGAGGTATTTTTGCCTTTATTTGAAAGTCGAGAGAGAGACAAGAAGGCACAGGAGCGAGAGAGCGGAGGACATGCAGCCAAGGACCACGGGCGGTAACAGGTGGTAACACCTGTATTTGTTAGCAGCTGGGATCATCAATGTTTGCCATAGAGGTAACCTACTACAGCGTTGCACATTCAGTGTTTCCCATACATAAAGGAATTTGTGGCGGGCCGCCACAAAAGGATTTTGACCGCCACAAAAAGTGGCGGTCAAAATCCGCCACAGTGCACCTGAACGCAACATGCAAGATACCCGCTGAATAAGTGTCCAATAAATGTTCATGTCATTCTGGCCAATACTTCTGTTATAGCATTTCAGTCTGGAATATGGAATATTTTTCAATAATCTATGATTTAGCTGCTAAATTGTCAAATACCGCCATCTGCTCGCTACCCAGGCACTTATGTATGTACTACTTAACCTAACTAACTTAACCTAACTAACTATCCGGTGTGCACAACATTGTCAGACTAAACTCCGGCTGACACCCCAAAAACCTACAATCCGCTACAGAAAAATGTATATTGTTTGCATATTAAATGGCCCCTCGCCTTCTATCATTTCACGAAAGTGGCAAAGCAAGTTGAGTATCCCTGACCTATAGGGAAAAATTTAGTTTGTCATTGTAAACCCACAGCACAGTAATGATGACATGTTCTTCATAGATCTAGCCTTTTAATTTTGCTCTTAAGCTTTCTCAAAGTACACCAAATTCATGCATTTTACTTTAAAATGTTTAAAAAAACATCTCACGGGGGGCATCTCACCCCCCTAGGGAGTTCTTTATCAAAATGCTTTCACTTGACTCTTTCTTACCCAGAGTGTCTTCCAAAGAGTTCACCATCACCTTGTTCACTTTCAAAGTCACTCGCTCCGCTCTGAAATGGAAACATTGAAGTGCTTATTTCCAGCATAAGAACAGGTCCATGCTCACTGCTCACTGGTGGCAAAAAGGATGCAGAATGGTTTGAAGATACTTTTGTTGTAAACTGGGTTTCCACACCTTCTTAACACGTTCACTGCCGTGGACGAGATATCTCGTCAAGCAGAAACCAACGGTTGACTGCCGTGGACGAGATATCTCGTCAAAAAAAAAAAAAAAAAAAATTGACGGTGGGACGTGGATCCAAGCCCCCTACGTCTCCTATAAAAATATGGGAGCCACTGAACGTGTACAACCCATTCCACCGACCCACTAAGTGGCGACAGTGCTCTCCAGACGAGAGAAAGCCAAGAAAAAACAGCAGCGAGGAAGCCATTCTCATGAAAATGGATTGGCGAAAACGCTTTCGCTTTCGCGCTGGGAGCTGGCGGTGGGGGATTGCAAATTTGCATAATAGATTATGGGTGCAACACACTTTGAAACACCAGCAGAAAGCCCAGAATCGCACGCAGCTTCATCAAAGCTCGCCCGACGAGCGGCCGCGCCAGCAGCAGCAGCACAGACAGACAGGCAGCAGAAACTCGCCTGTGACAAACACTGCAAAGCCAGCAGAGACACACCTACGGAGGGAGGAGTTTGAAGGAGAGGGGGGTGCGGGTGCTGTTTAGGGCTGTCACTTTTCATTCGAAATTCGAGGGGAGGGGGTTCGTTTTCGAAATGTAATTTGAATGTTCGTTTTTTTTTTTTTTTTTTTTTTTTTTTATGAACCAAAATTAACCAACTGCTGCTTGCTGGTAATGTTAATCCCATGTCAGAAAAAGTCTCCAGATTTGTCGCGTTAGTCTCTTCTGAGAAAGATTGTCTCCAGGGTCTGAAAAGTTGTCTCGAGTTGGATGCAGCCAAGTTTGTGAGGCAGTGTTGTGACTGTGAGCGTCCAAGCTAACACGTCGGGCTGATGCCCGGTGGCCTGCAGTGGGTTGCACCAGCTGTGCGTAAGTTGAAACGTAAGCTAGTTTGAACGTAAAGTCTCACTAAGTCCGAGTTTACGCACTACTAAAAATATTTGGGTTGCACCAAGTGAAATAGTTACAACGTAGGCATAAGTTAGAACTTAAAATTTACACCTACGTCTTACTAGGTGTAAAGTCCTCCGTAAAATAGCAGTTGGCACGGTGGCGCATCGTTGTTTTGCGTCCGCAACGCGCTCTCCGTGATAAATTACACCCTTTGATATTTATGACTCACGCTTTTGTTTCCCACAAGCTGCAGCACTGCATACAAATTAAAATAACCGCAACAATTTAGTGAGGCAGGATGGTGGTATAGCCTACAATACTGATGAAGAGCTCACAGATAAACGTTAACAGTAATATGAACCTAAACGAACGTTACTCAATAACGTTCTCATTTGATTAGTGTTGATGAAATATGAAAGCACTAATTTGCGGTGGGCAACATGTCCTGTTTTCACTCGACTTAAACAACCGTAAATACACACCGTTTCCACCGTGCTTTTCACTGATTGGTCACAGATACTGTACACGTCATTGTCTGCGACACTATTTTGGTTAGTATGGACTTTAGGGTCTACTAGTTAAGATGTACCTTACGTCTCCGTGGTGCAACCAAACAAAGACACAACTTTAGTGTCAAACTAACTAGTTTGAACGTAGCAGTTAGTGTGGACTTTACACCCTAACTTAAGACAGAACTTACGTTCAGCTGGTGCAACAGATTTTTTTTTTTTTTTTTTTTATTAACTCATTGAGTGCCAGCCACTTTTGGAGAACGGACGCTCCCAGTGCCAGAGTTTCAGAGCGTTTTCAGTGATTTCTCGAGGCCCACAGAATATTGTGTGATATTACTATGTAAACACCGAAGACGCAAAAAGAACAAGGAGACTCTATTGTATCATCAGCAAAAAAAAGTTTATTGATACCATTTTCCGTTCTTTAGTTATCAGCCGGAGAAGACAGCAAAAATATGCTTTTCTATCAGGAAGCTGAGATATTCAGCCTTTTGTGAAATGCATTATTTCAAGCACATTCACTCACTCTAGCTAATATTTTCTGATGATGTGACCTGGTTTAGTTCTGTGGTGCATGCGCGCCCCACCCCCCTGCCCCCCCCTCTCCCCGCCTCTCCCCGAGTCAGCTGCCAACTCCTCCCCACACGCACAAAGTCTATTCGGAGCCTCTGTTTTTGCGCCGCGCAGCTCACAGCAGCAATGAGGAAATGCCCAACGCGACTGCAGGTAAGGGTTGGCCCTTCGGCGTTGGGTGCTGCCTTTCTGGTGGGTACTCGTGTGAAGAAACTATGCAGACAGACAGACAGGCAGAGGAGCTGCAGTTGTGTGCGCGGATTGATTGCTGTTGGCAAGCAGCCCAGAGCCATCTACATGATGGCTCTGTCTGCAGCATGAGCGCGGTTTGTCTTTGATCACGGCTTTGTAAGGGCTGTATTCCTGACACTTCTGTCATCTGGAGAGCACTGTCGCCACCTAATGGCTCGGTAAAATAGGTTATAGACATTCAACATGTCCCAAAATGTTACAGGACATAGATCTGGCTTCGATGGTTCCCCCCCCCCGTCAAAAAACGCAATTGACGACAATCGTCGTCTTTGGCACTCTACGTCAGTATTTGAATTGACGACAGCTGTCGTCATTGGCACTCAATGAGTTAACCAAAAAACTTCAAATATATTCGAACGAATTTCGGGCAATTAAAGTTCGTTCGAATTTTATTTTGGGAAAAAGTGACAGCCCTAGTGCTGTTATGGAGGAAATTACTGTTCAGAACGATATTGTTTAGATGTCTGACTGATGCCAAAAATAAATGGTTAAAGTGACTGTTCTGCCTGTTCTATCGAATCACGCACGCACGCATGCACGCACACACACACACAAACACAATACAGTATACACACTTGCCCAAGGGCACCCATAATCACAGGCACGTGAGGTGGTTCTAAAAATCCATTTATCTCAAAACTCTCTGAAAATCTCTGAAACCATGCTGTATTCAACTGCTAATGCCTACATAACTACTAACTCTACAAACTAACTCTTTTAGACAGAGAAAGCACACATTCTATTAGTTCTTTTGAGATATTTTGTGTTCACAAAATCCTAGCAGAAAATAATCCTCGGCTCTTGAAAGATGAGCCAGAATCCTCAAAAAAACCCTTGGCAGAAGCTACCTACAGTAAAAAAAAAAAACTGTTGGCAGTGAATGTGTTAAACATCAAATTCAAGAACTTTTCATGGACTTTCCAGGCCCAATTCCCTCAAATTCAAGGACCCAAAACGACTATAGGTTTGAGAGAGACACGGGCCGAGGTTGATTACAGTTTGTGATTGTTTTTCTATATAGCTTCGTCGTCTACTGTTGATGTGATCGCTGTGCTGCATACGTGCACCAAGTTACATTCCTCCTTTGTAATCTGATTACTTACTGTGGCTGTTAAAAGTGGATCTTGAATCTTAAAAAAGAGAGACGCTTGAATGTGTGAACACTTCTCAACTGTGCTGTGATAGAAAAACACACAATATCAAAAGAACTAACATTTCTATTCTTGCACAAAATATCTAAATTCATTAATTCAAAGACCTACCGTAAGTCTATTTACCCTATGGCTTTACTTCTGTGCGCCGCTTCTGCTATCTTTCTGTTTTCTTAGTTTGGGGGCGGGGAAAGTGTCACAAGTTCATAAATGTTGCAAATCAGATGCAAGGGCTTTCATCAATCACCGTTGTGTTAACTCACTTGAGGATATACTGTATAGTGACTTTACAAACATTTATTTACATGAAAATCTTCCGTCTTATCACTTTAAACTCACTTTAGATTGGGAATATCCCCACACTTAGGTTTTGAAAGTCGTGGTCTAAGTGACTTTTTTGGGCACATCTGACGTGTTCTTTTCAATTAGAATCAGAATCAGAAAAACTGTATTGATCCCCGAGTGGAAATTGGGACATGCTACAGCTAAAACATGCTAATCCCTTAGGGGTGTCACAATACACTCAGTTCACGATACGATACGATACACGATATTGGGTTCACAAATCACGATAACGATACGATATTTTAACAATCTTTTTTTGCGATCGATTTGTAAGTTGAGGGGGCATCCTCCACGCTAATTTGAGTCATTTCACCATTTTCATCCTCGGTGTCTGTAACGTCCCTCGTCTGTTCAAACAAAGCAATGAACAGGAGAGCGAGCATGCAATCAGATGCAGATCAGTGCCACCATGTTCAGCTTCTTTTTCTCACGATATGAGATTTCATCTCAACGATACATATTGTCACGTTTTGATTAGAGGTCGACCGATATTGCTTTTTCAATGGCCGATGCCGATGCCGATCTTTAGAGAGCAGGGCGGCCGATGGCCGATATATAATGCCGATTATTATTATTTTTTTCATTCGATAAAATACGATTAAAATAAACTCCTCAAAAAAAGTTTGGAAACGTTATTTTGCTCGATTATTTCTCCCCTTTAATAATACCAATTGGTATTGTATTTTATATAGTTGGAAAGCCTGATTAGTCACCTTTACAATGGGGTACAACTTGTAAGGATTGTGCATTCGTGGAATGAGAAACACACAGCTAAACCTGTGGGTAGCGCCCCCAAAAAATGTGCAATATTCTTCTGTTGGTATTTTTTTTTAAAGAAATCTAGTAGCCTAGATTTCCATTATCCATTCATGCACATTGAAAATCGAATATAACATTATACTGTAGGCCTACATCTAATATAAGATGTTATCTTAGCCAATACAGTAACATGTTTTTGATTATTCTTTTTATTAAATAGAAAAATACATTGGGTTATGCGGTATAGATTTCAGTAGTGACTGGTAGGCTATAGCGAGAGAGCAGTATGTCAGAGAACTCATTCATGCACTGTTCTATACATTAACAATAATAATAATAATAATAATGTAACTGTTTAGATTTGCTGTCATTTGATGGGAGAAGTGTGTTTGCAGAAGATGGTGGTGACTGAGGAAACGTAACGTTACAGTAGGCTCATGGGTGCATGAGAAGACTCACATTCAGTGGCGGACTGCATAATCGGGCACGTTGGGCAAATGCCCGGTGGCCTGGCCTGGCCTGGCCTGGCCTGCCAAAATTTTTTTTTTTTTTTTTTTTTTTTGCAGGCCGATGCCGATTAATTAAAAATGCCAATAATCGGCCCCAATTAATCGGCCGGCCGATTAATCGGTCGACCTCTAGTTTTGATATCGCGATATATTGTGGGACAGGGGTATAAGGGTGATAAAAACCAACGCACCCTTTGGTTTTCTGTATGGCGCCGAGTCTCAGCAGAGCGGCCAGAGCGTTCTTCTGGAGGTCTGATGACAACACCTCGCAGTACCTGAGGCTACCTGGGTAACACATACACACACGCGTGGCATGCACACAAACACACACACACGCACACAAACACAGTCCATTCAGTAAAACGAGAGGTGAAAATCCTGGCACACATAAGTTGGGTTTCCATCCACCTGTTTTATGTGAATTTTTAATTTGTGCATTAAAATATTCACACACACAAAAAACAATATCCAAATATCGCAAAAAAGGTTTTTACGTTTGAGGGAGGTGGAAAAGTTGGCGTATGGATAAAAGGTCAATGCAAACAGATGAAGCAAATCTCCCATCTCTCGATTAACTCTTCAAAAAGCAGGCAGTTCATTCATGTTGCCTTGCTGACTGGCATACATGAACACTCGCTGCCTGCAAGACAACAGCACGTATCAGCTGTTAATTAGCAGAGGTAGACAGCACAACTGGCTGCGCCCTCATTAACAACTCCTAATATTCACATAACAGTAGTGGATGGGAATGGAATGGAAACTCAACTATAGTAAAAAAAAAAGATGAAGGACCTGTTAGAATGAGCTTGATGATGAACTTCCGGACAGCAGGGACAAAGTCTTTCTCTGTCAAAGGCTCAGTGACCTCCTCACACAGGTACCGGCACACCACCTGGACACGCAGGCAGGCAGGCAGGCAGGCAGGCAGACAGACAGACAGACAGACAGACAGACACGCAGACAAACAGACAGACAGGCGCGCACACACACACACACACACACACACACACACACACACACACACACACACACACACACACACACACACAGAAAGGGATGCTATCTGATAGATTCATGATATGTTGACTGTGCCCTCTGGTGGACATCTGCTGTATAGTGCATTAACATCACCTACTGATACAACAAGAAGTGTGATGTGTGCCCATTAACTTCTATTCCCATATGCACACACAAGTAGTGTGTGTGTGTGTGTGTGTGTGTGTGTGTGTGTGTGTGTGTGTGTGTGTGTGTGTGTGTGTGTGTGTGTGTGTGTGTGTGTGTGTGTGTGTGTGTGTGCGTGTGTGTGACATACATGCCTTTGACACTAGATTCGATTCAGGTTTCAGAATGCCAAATTTAAGTTGAGGCCTTTTTCATGCTAGCTGGAACTGAACATTGACCAATTTCAAAATGAAAGTAAAGAAAGAAAGCTGACAAAAACAGCTACAGACAGTATGCTACAGCTCAACCAAGCCAGAGGTAACACGGGGGCTCGAGCCTGCGACCCTCGTGTTGGTAGGCAGGGAATCTACCGCTGTACTACCCAGACTATGTGTTGAGCTACTTGTCTTTAATGTTTTGTAGTAAGAAGATTAAGAAAAATGTACTTGTATTTAAAGGGATAGTTCGGTTTGTTTGAAGTGGGGTCCTATCAGCTAGTTCGATACACTAACTTACCGTAATTAGGTACAGTGGTATTGAAGCGGGGCGCATTGTGGAACGAGACCGCGCACTCAGAGCAGCACCCAAATCAGCCTTTTCTCTGTAAGTATGGGAGTCAACAACTAAAACGTAATTTAGCGACCTAAAACACCTAAAACAACGGCCACCTAAACAAATCGATATCCGTGTACATGCACACTCTATTTTGACAATTTTCAGCGCTTTACTTTTCCGCCAAACAGCAGTTTCATTCGGCACTGCTTTTTCTCCCAACCGTACAACTACCGTATTCCTCTGCTAAAAGCCTGCACAGAGCACAGAGCCGCGGTTTACAAAACAGGAAGGCTTAGAAGAGAGATAAAACACTGACTTACTTTAGAGACAACAAGTCACCTGGCCTCTCTGGTCTGGGACGTTTTCCACAATTTATCCTGGGAATGGTGAAAAAGGTCTGCAGCCAGGGCACCCAGGCATTTAGACAGGAGGCGCATCTCTCTGCCTGTTCACTCTCTGCAAAAGTTCCTCTTCTGTATTCTCTCTGGTTCATAATTGTATCCTCTTGTCACCAAGGTGAATACCATATCATCCTCGCTATCAAAATCACTCATATTTTCGTTCGTGTATTCTATTTGTTGTGTCTTCACTAACAAACCGAGAGAAATAAAATACCCCCAAATAACTGCGGAGTAATCCAGTGCTGCGGCTCTGTGCGGGCTTTTAGCGGAGGAATACAGCAGTTGTACGGTTGGGAGAAAAAGCAGTGCCGAATGAAACTGCTGTTTTGCGGAAAAGTAAAGCGCTGAAAATTGTCAAAATAGAGCGTGCATGTACACAGATATCGATTTGTTTAGGTGGGTGTTGTTTTAGGTGCTAAATTACGTTTTAGTTGTTGACCCCCAGGACTTACAGAGAAAAAGCTGGTGAGGCTGCTGCTCTGGGTGGCGGATCTCGTTCGACGCTGCGCCCCGCTTCAAGACCACTGTACCTAATTAAGTTAGTGTATCTTACTAGCTGATAGGACCCCACTTCAAACTAGGGCTGGGCGATAAAACAATGTCGAAAATTTTCACGAAAAAAAAGGCCACGATAACGATGATAAATTTATGAGCTGTAATTTCGATAAAAAATATTTTCAGTGTTGCGTTCAAAACCCCTCAGAAACATGACCGCAGCTTAGCACAGCAATGCTTATTGTGAATAACGTGTCGTTTTTGGGGGGTATTTGAAGGCAACACTGAGTGGAACCAATGGCATCAATGGAAAATAAACAATGTGATGCACGCGTTTGCGGAAGAATCCCTTCTGCTCAGAGCCTCGCAGTCGGCTGGCTGAGTTGAGTTGCTGTTACTAACCAGTTAGAGCATGGCCTGGCAAGAGTAACATAAACAGATGGAATTGATTTGTACACGGGAGATAAAGCTGCAGCAGACAGTAGTTCTGGTTATGGGTAGCGGTAGCTGGCTGTCATGAATGCTATCAAATTAGCATCTACATCGTGTTAGCTAACGCTAACGTTAGCTTACGCGCTAACGTTAATATCTTCATACTTGACAATCTTGCTAACGTTATGCTATCTGTTAGACCATCTATAGCAGCTATCCGAATAACATTACACATCTATAGTTTAAACAGTCTTTGCTTCCTTTATCAAACCAACAGCAGCTAACTATAGCTGCATAATCAACACCTAGCCTTGGACCAAGACGTTCATTGCATTAATTTAATGCAATGAACGTAATTAATGCAATGAACGTAACGTTGCATTATGTTGTTTTAATGATTAAAACAACATAATGCAATACACACAACAGAATAAGCACACCAAAGACCAGTGGTATAAGGGAAAACAAGTAACAAGCATAGAACAATTATAATAAGATGAAAATGCAAATGATCAAGTTACATTAAAAAGCCATAAGTGAATAGTATGGACAAACAGATGACTAAATAAAGGGTTATCATTTAATGACAACAATAGCCAATGAGCTGCATTGAGCCTCTCTCATGAGAATACTTTGAATTGAATTCAACTTAATTGTAACCGGTCAGAGATTAATAGAGTCGTATCTTATACATTCTATATCGCTCTGCATTGAATTTTAATTGTGCCCCTAAAATTCTTCATGTGCTTTTTATGTGCAATTAGTATTATTGATAAATTTATATCGTGATAAATATCGACATCGATCGATATAAGAAACCATATCGTGATAAAAAAAATTGCCATATCGCCCAGGCCTACTTCAAACAAACCGAACTATCCCTTTAAGTCAGTGGTGGTTGCATTAACATAATATTTTCTGTCTTTTACAGATTTTTTGGGGATCAACGACCAAACAATCTGAAGGCTGTCTATCATTTTAACACGGGTAATAATAGAAATGACAGAATTTTAACGTCCCTGTCCGTCAAAACGACAGACAACACAAAAGACAAACACAACCTCTGATATAAGTACAGAGCATCAAACACAACCAGCAGTTTGTACATTATCGTGTGTGTGTGTGTGTGTGTGTGTGTGTGCGAGTGTGTGTGTGTGTGTGTGTGTGTGTGCGAGTGTGTGTGTGCGTGCGTGCAAGCGTGTGTGTGTGTGTGTGTGTGTGCGCGCGCGAGTGTGTGTGTGCGTGCGAGCGAGCGTGTGTGTGTGTGTGAGTGTGTGTGCGAGCGAGCGAGCGTGCGTGTGTGTGCGTGTGTCTAACCTGGTATCCCTGCAGGAAGGGATCCAGGACAGCGGTGAGGAAGGCCAGTGTTGTGTGTCCTCTGTCGGTCACCAGCACCTCGTGTTGAGAAACCTGCAGTGCTCCAGTCTTCACCAGCAGGTGGCACCCCTCCTCAAAATCCTACACAAGACAAACAACAAGGCCGGCTTATTAGCGGTGTTGTTGGGAGGGTTGCTTTTAAAACGTATTCCCCTACAGATGACTGAATACATGCCCTACAATGTAATTTGTAATTCCAATAGATTACTCAACTTATGTAATGTATTCTAAATACTTTGGATTACTTTCGGAATACTTAAAAATCGTCTTGCCTGGGCCCATTTGTCTGTGTCTCTCCTCTGACATTGCCATAGAGACACTGCGGAGCGCGTCATCATTCAGAAACCACGCCCAAAACGGGGGAAAACACAAACTCCCCCCCCCCCAATCCTGGCATTCTCCTCTGTCGCGTGCATGGCGTGTTGCATCGCGTGTTGCACACAAAGATCATATATACGAAAGATGAACACTCAAACTTACTTCCTTGACAGCGCTAGATCCACATTTTTCTTCTCGCCAATTCTCAATGGCATCCTTGTTTTGCTCGGGAGTACAAAAAAACTTTAATTTGTGATTTTTTTTTACATTTATTGTCTGCGCAGCCCACCACACAACAGCTGTTAGCTATGTTTGATTCAAGGGAAATGACGCTGGTGTATGGAAGTGAATGGAGAGCTTTCCCCCCGTGATGGGCGTGGCCTATTTCATGCAGTGTCTCTATAGTCTTGTGGTGTATGGTCGGTGCACTGCACGCGCTCAAATTGTTGCACTTTAAAAAAAGTGATGTTTCTGGGAAATGTGTGCCTCATATGAATTTTAGAGCAAATAAAACAAAACAAATAAAGGAATCCCTGAAGTAATCTATTTTTAAAGAAAGTAACTGTATTCAGAATACCACCAATTTAAACTGTAACTGAATACAGTTACCCATAAATACTGTATTTTAAATATATTGCAATCTGTGACTCCCCAACCCTGTATATTAGTGTGGTGTGTGTGTGTGTGTGTGTGTGTGTGTGTGTGTGTGTGTGTGTGTGTGATTGTGAGCCAGGGCCCAACACTCTGACTAAGAAGCCACCTAAGAGGACCACAGGTGTGTGGAAAGGGGTTGAGATTACAGGGGAACTACATTATTCAATGCATCATCATGGACCCCCTGCCATGCCTTCACGGACCAGCAGTGCGCCACGGACCACCTGTTGAAAACCCCTGCACCAGAAGTCTGCACTGAAGCTCAGGACAGTGAGAAACATAGCTGTGTGGAATCTGAGTGATCATTATGTCTCATTAGAATCCAGCCAGGTTAAAGCTACAATATCTAACATTTCCAGATTAAAATATCTAAGAACAAGTAGATCTATGTTATATCATTTTTAGTTGTGTATTACATTATCCTAAATGTTTCCAACAATGTTCAAACCCGGAGAAATCCGAGCATCAGGGTGCCAGCTGTTAGCTCGGTCATCTTCCCATTTGAGCAACTAACTTAACTTTTTGAATGTTGAGCACACAATTAAGTTATTTGTCAAGAAAATACTTGTGAACAGTGTGGATAATTAACATGGTCAGGGCAGGACTCAGAACACATGAAATATCTTAAAAATTACGAAATACACTGGAGGGTAGGCTTGAACTGCAACCCGTTATTCTATTGATTGCTTTGTTTTTGTTTTTTGCATTGTTTCATCCATAACTCTCAGACTTTGCGTGATAACATTTGAAACGGTTTATTTCAGTACTGTACAAACGCTGCTCCTCACCTGCACAGTGTCTCCAGGGCAGAGGATGAACTCGTTGGAGAACATGTTTCTCAGGAAGCTGAAGCTGTTGTAGACTTCCTCTGAAACACAAAACAGAGACAAAAAACTAAGAGACACGTTTAGCTGACAGACGTTTAGCTGACAGACACGTTTAGCTAACAGACGATTAAAAACACGATTTCAGACGGCAGCCCGTCTTTATTGTCACACGAACACACTACAACACATGCATGCGGCCACTACACACACTCATGCTGACGGTGGCCGGTGAAATATGTCCTCTGCATTTGACCCATCCAGGCTTGTCCTTTCCTCCGGGGGGCAGGCCAGGAGCAGTGGTCGCTATTTCTTTCCAGCGCCCGGGGACCTTCATTGGACCATCATTGGACCAACTTCAGATGTTGTCGTCACTGGTCGGATGATGATCTTCTGCATGTTTTTAGTGGGGGGTTATGTACGGAGGAACCCTCTGGGGGGTACGGGGAGAACATGCAAACTCCACACAGAAAGGCCCTTTCGATGAGATAGCCCACCTGGGCAGTAGGCACTGAAGATATGGGGGGGTCACAACTCCAGCGCCCACAGCGTCCCAGGTGAGAATCGAACCCAGGACCTTCGAGCTGTGAGGCGACAGCGCTTACCACTGCACCACCGTACCCCTACGTTTAGCTAACAGACACTTTTTCACACCCACTACAAAGTGGCTGGGATCAGTATTCTCCTCCTTGACTTTTTGTAGCCTGGTTCAAATCACAGCGATAACGTGATAACGTCACATTCTGTTTCGCTCTACGTAACAAGCCCACCACAGTCATTTCAGTGGGTGGGAGTACTTTCCTTGACAGTCAACTCCTTTAGCCAATTAGGGTAGCCAAATCCAGTCCTTCAGCCAATCAGCATTGGATCCAGTCAATGGTATATGCTCCTGTTCTTGTTTAATTGTTGTTATTGAGTCTATTTCTGAAATACTTACGGCTGTTTAAACTCTACAAATAAAAACATTACTGCTCGTTGCTTCTCAGACAGATCCGCAGAACGAAAAACAAAATGTGAGTTCAGGTGATATGGATGGTATCATAGCGTCGCTGTCCAATGAAAACCACTTAAAGTCCCTGAAAACCAAAATCCACAAAAACCTTCTAACTATTAAATTTAGGGTCTTATGTGAGTAATTGTGTGGTTCAGAAAGTGGTTGACATTACTTTCAACCCTAACCCCAAAAATCGACACTTTTCTACAAGGTCTGGATTTCCATTTCCTCATTGAAGAGAGCGGTGTGCGCGGTGCTAAAATGCATTATCTTATCACGTCATAAGATTTAATCGAATCCCACACACGCATGCACGCACGCGCAGACACACACACACACACTGACACTTAGACCCGCCCATCACACCACTTATGTATGTGACAGGTGGACCTCCACGCTCCCCCCCACCTCATGAGGACTTACCCGGAAAAGTGACCGGGCACGCTGCTGAATCAAACGCCGGCTGTGTTTGGGCTTGGTTTTGTGTGATTCTGGCATCGTCTGACGTAAATAGATCAATAAGGTGTTTTCGGGTTGTCCCTGGGCTGCAAACTCATTTAAAGTATGCAAATCAAAGTTGTTTCTGACGAGAATAATGTCACGTTTCTCCGAGACTGCTCAACGCCATGACAGAGCCACTCTTCCCGGCTTGGGAGAGTGAAGGTCTCCCGTCTGCGCGTCCCCACTGCCTGGAGCACAGCGCCCACGCGCTGCTGCCTGGCCGGCAGAAAGCGCCCCAGACTCGGTGTGATAATCCTGTAACATCATTTGAGCTTATTCAGGTAAGATATTAGTAATGTAATGACACATCCAGAGAGAAACTGTCTATAATGAAGACGTGTGTCAAATATGACAACGTGGTGTTCAGTATTTTAAGAGCACAGCTTTTTTTTGTCCATCTCCTGAAAAGTTGGCGATTTGGAGATAAGTGGTTGTCATCGGACAGCGACGATAGGTTTCTTAGATCAGCGCTCCTCAAAGTGGGGTTTCATACACTCTAAAACATCTAAAAGCAGAAATCAGATGGGGGTCCCGTGGTCTATAATGTCTACTTAGGGGTCCGTGACATTAAAAAAAAAAGTTTGAGAACCACTGGCTTTGATGATCACATTTGTGCAAACTTCTAAATCAATAATCTACTAGCAGGAGGATAGTAAAAGCTTGAGTATTGCCTGAATGTTAACAGCAGTATCAGACTCACCTTTCTTGGTGGAGGAGGCGGTGTGGATGGCTGAGGCCAGCAGGGCCGGCCGCAGGAAGACGTGCAGCACCTGGTTCCTGTAGGAGGCGCAGGAGAGCACGACGACTGCCTGGCTCAAGAGCTCCTCTTCTGGGGTGCCGACGCCGCGATGCTCCCCTGGCCCCGCTGCTGCGAGGGGGAGGTTTAAAGTCAGTGGGCGGGGCAAAAGACAGATGGAAGCGCTTAAAGGAACAGTAACATTTTGGGAGATTAGCCTATTTAGCCAATAGTAAGATGAGAAGATAAGATGCCCTTCTCTTCTCTGTGCGTGTAGTCGAAAAATAGCGATCCGCCCGTCTCCCGCTACGGCGAGTTAGCTTAGCACAATGAATGGTAGTCATCGGTACTGGCTAGCCTACCCCATTAACACAAGCAAAAATGTGCAAAAGAAAAAACAAATGCTCCCATGCTGCTCACCTGGCGTAATCTGAGCACTGTAGCCAGGTGCAGCTGGAAGGGGTCGACTTCCAGTACCATTGACTACCATTCATTATGCTAAGCTAACTAGCGCTCGCTATTTTTCTACGACACACACAAAGGAGAGAAGGGCTTACTCGTCTTACTATCAGGAAGATTACAAAGAGGCAAATCAAATAGGCGAATCTCCTTTAAAGAGTAAACCCCAAATCTATGGTGAGGCCTGACACCGAAAAGTAGGGTACTGAGTCATCTGCTAATAGGGCTGGGGGGCGCGTGACATAAGTGCGGGTGAGGAGCGCTTGCATTGTGGTCCAGTACGACAATTGCGGCTAGGCTAGTAGCAGCCCCACCAAACTCCATTCATCTGGCAACTAAATGTGGCCCTCTCTATCGGTAAATGGAATACCACCAGGACATAATTTACAAACCTTACGAATGATTAGACGCCACTCTCCAATTCAGCATACATATTATCACCCATGAGTAAAATCTCATGTTTGGAAGTGGTTCACTCTGCTGCCATACTAGCGCCGTCCACTGTGGATTTTGCGGGTAGAGCGCTGTGGGAATCACCGGCAAAACATTTTAATATATTTGGAATGTGTGCTTCTTATTGGAGTATGTGTATGCCAAATTAAACCGTAAGTCATTGTCATTCTGAGTCTCGGAAGAGCTCCCCGATAGGGAGTTGCAGGCTCCGCTAAATTGGCCGTACGCTACATACACGTTAGCAATCACAATACAACAGTACCTACCTCCCGCACAATGTTGTTATCTCAAGTTTCGCATAATCAGTATTCCCAAATATTGCGTCGTTTCCAATACTGTGCACTTATTCAAATGGATCAAATGACTATTTTTCTATAGCCACAGATCGTGCAATATTGCAGTTCAAAAGCCCCGCAAAACCGGCAGCCTCGCCACAGAAATTGCTTTCACACACAGCCAAGCAGCACCGCCACATTCCCGTCCTGGGGTGTGCTTTCAAGTGACATCCACCCCTCCGGGATTGAAAGGCGAGCGGAGGCATTTACACCCAGCTCCTCGCCCAAATGAATATTTTCGGTTAGTGTAGCCTAGCCTACTGTATGATGAACGAATTCATTCAACAACCAAACATCGCTGATGTATGCCAGCCAACGAGGTGCAGCTGCGGTTGTTAAGGATCAAGCTGATAAAGCTGCGCTCGTTAAGGATCAAACTGATAAAACACGAAAGTGTTGTCCACATGCAGCATGGTAACAAGGCTTTCAATATTCATCTGATCGACTTTATGCATCACAGACGCACCATCATGTAGCCTATTAGGTACAAGGCTAATTCTTATCTTTTGGTTCCAGTTTTTTGTAAAGCAAATTAATCCCATCAAGTAGCCTAATTAGGGGCCGTTCTGAAAGACGACGCCCGCATATCAAACAGCTGCAGTCTGCATAACGTTCGTCGGGGGAATAGTATAGGCTATAAATGCACATGACTACTATAACGTTAGTAGTTTTTGTAAGGGAATGCACAAGTGGCTAGCTAGACAGATTGCAGTTCTGGAGCTGGTTTCCAGAGGAAATATCCTCAGACCAACTCGCCACAGACAGCTATAGTCCTCTGAAGCGTATTATTATATCCGTTAATTTTACCTAGGTTACTAATGTCAACATCATTTGAGCATAAAGCCTAACCTACTTACAGGCACGGAGCATTCCTCCTGGCGCATGATTGTATAGGCTACTTTATTTACTTTTACTGTCTTTCTTGCTGCATGAGGTGATTTCCCCTGTAATTTCTTTATGAATGAGCTGAGCATTCGCACTGTTCCGGCTTGCTGCTCCGACACTTTCAAGTGGAGGATGGTTACCTGCTAACCCGGCGCTGTGACTAGGTCGGCTGGCGGGACAAAAGGCGTACAACAATTTACCCACCAACGCGCGTTCACAACTTTCACATTGGAGGCGCGGATCCTATTTTCCGTGCATTTTGCGGCTTTCAAGGCCGGTGTGAAAGCGCCTAGTGTATGTTGCACAATCTATGGCCGGCGAAGTTGTAATATAATCGTCATGTCATGCTGTCTTTGAGTCATTTATAAATGAAATAATTTATTTTTTTATCGCTTTTTTTTGTACCGCTATTTGACATTGAAGTAAACGGCGAGTGGCACTAGTGTACTGGAGTTGGCCGTATTTACCCACAATGCCTTGCAATGCTCGCCCAGTCGTGACAGTTGCCCCAGCTCTATTGGCTGGTCTTTGTGCCAGGTGATGTCACCACCAGGTGATGTCACCACCTGTTGTACTCTATAGGTGACATCATCACCAGGCTCAAAGACCAAGCCAATTCACCTTATGTTCAGACCTTACAGTGGGCCAAATTCTTCCGGGTCCGTCTAACACTTCCGGCGGTCACGGCGCCAAATATGAAAGAACGTCATGAAGAAGAGAGTCGTTTTTGTAGTGGACAGCGCAGGGTGTAAAACAAAGAACGTAGCCTAATACTTTGAGCTCGGTACACAGCAAGCAAGCGAGTATCCACTGTTAGCCAGGTCAGATAACGTTATCGTCGACAATGACGAGCACTTTCTTGTAAAACATACCTGGACTCCAACAAAGAAAGCTTCAGATAGTTGTCTCTCCTCCGAGGCAGCGCGAGCCACTAACGTCAATAAGACCCGCAGACGTTAACGTAATTCCCTGGAATGCGAGACTTAACGAGCCAGTTACATGGCGTTGCATTCTTAGACATTGCCGTTTGCTTTTATTTGGTATGTTACATACAATTGGCTAAATTATTAGTTAATTCAGAGTTACATGATATTGGAGCAGCGCAGCCATTTTTTATTTTATTTTATTATTATTTTTAGCCGGAAGTCGTAGGACGGCCACAGAACCAGGTCAAATGGGCGTGGCTACATAAGGTGAATAGCAATTACAACATGCTTTACAAAAGATTACAGAATAAAAGAAACAAAAAACATGAGTGATAAATAAATACACACCTTGTTCTCCCAGTGCCAGCCGGACTCTGCCGTGGGAGATCCTCACTAGACGTTGATGCAAGGAGAGACTGGAGGAAACCACCTCAGATGCAGGCAGGTGGTCTGGAGAGGAGACAGAGGAAAAATCTATACTCAAGAAGACTCTAAGGTCCAATCTCAAACCAGCCCCTACCCACTACTTCACTACCAAGATCACTCCAAATCAGGATATTCTGATATTCATGTATGCACTCTCCAAATCAGTTAATTCCATGCCTGCCCTTAACGACTTAACTAATTAAAGTAAGTGACACCAGTTACCACAATTTAATTTTTTCTAAGTGTGCTCTGTGTTAATTAGTAGTAGTTTTGTGCCGGCAAAACAACAACAACCCTGCAAGGCCCAGAATTTACTCCCTTAAAAAAACACTGCCCATGTCAGGCCCGGCGTTGGGGGGGGGGGCCTGACCGGACCCCTGACCTGACCCCCCATTCCCCAAACTGGCCCCCCCATTCAAAACAAAAAACAAAAACTTTCTCTTTTTTTTTTCTTTTTTTGCTAAAAACGTTTTTCCGTTTAAAACGGAATCTGGCTGTCATTAGGCATTGATTAAGTGAATGCTATTGCTAACTGTTACTTTGAACATCCATTTGCAATGATTCTGGCTGGATATTAACTATTGTAAATTTGTCACAATGAATGCAATTTGTGCACAATGTGTAAATACATTTAATATTAATTGTCATGAGAGTTGCAGAGCACGAAGCTGCCATCAGAAATTACAATATGGACTATGCCATTGCTAGACATACAAAGAAACCATGATGCAGCCAGCTCCCTCAAATTTATTGGCATAGAAAAAATCCAGCCCAACCCAAGAGGGGGTGATTTTATTAATCAACTCTGGCATTCTGGATATTCCAATTGAACACAATTGAACCTTTTGGCCTTAATGAGACACAGGATTTGAGCTGTTTTTTGTTATATGTTTTTGTAATATGTTTATTAATTGTTTTTTTTTTTTTTTTTATAACTTTATTTTTTTCAAGATGTGAAACACCATAGTGACATAATAATCAAAGATAATAACAAGAATAATAATAATGACAATAATAACAATAATAGTAATAATAACAACAACAATAACAACAACAGCAGAAACAACAATAATAGTACAGTAATTATGATCTGACAAATATCAAAAAGAAAAGGACATCAACACTTGGGTAGGGAGAGAACACACACCCATGCATACTGTCTCCCCTCCCTCCCTCACCCAACCTCACACATACACTCACTCGCTCAGCCTCCCTCCCTCCCCCCCACCCCCCCCCCCCCCACACACACACACATGCACGCACACACTCCCACACCCACACCCACACCCACACACACACACACACACACACACACACACACACACACACCCACACACACACACACACACACAAAAAACCCAAACCCCCCCCCCCCAAAAAGAAAAGTGCTCCCCTATTGGTTGTTGACTAATCTGTTTATCCAATAGCCATCTATTGGCAATCTATTAAATTCTGAATGTTATATATCTTTTATCAAACTAAATTGCAGTGTTTTCCTCCTGTATTATTTATGTTAAATTCTGCCGCTCCTACTTTCTACATAACTTGCCCATTTGGCCCAGAGTATGCATCTCAACCTGGCTTCTCCCCTGATTGTATATGTTAACTGCTCCATTTCTTTTACCTGTTCCATTAGGTCTCTCCATTTCTCTGTGCTAGGGCTTAGCTTCTGAAGCCAATTTTTGGTTATAAGTTTAAGAGCAGTTATCCTTAATATTCTAATAAGGTACTTATCTTCAATTCTAATTATCTCCTTTGGCATCTTCCCTAACAGAATAAACTCAATGTGAATTTTTAGGTCCATTTGTAAAACAAAATCAATTTCAGTACAGATATTTTTCCAAAACATTTTCAAGACGGGGCATGACCAGAAGATATGACTATAATTAGCATGAGTTTCTCCACATTCCCTCCAGCATCTTGATGTTACTGAATGGTCAAATTTAGCCTGTTGAATAGGTGTTAAAAAATATCTCATTTGAAGCTTCCATGAGTATTCTCGCCAGAACTGTGATGCTGTTGTCTTATGTGAAGATAAGCTTAAGTTTTCCCAATCAAATTTAGACATCGTTAAATCAAGTTCTTCTTGCCATCTTATTTTCTCTCTCAATTCTTCTGGTTTATTGTCCCTCTCCAATATATTATATAGTGCTGAAATTTGATGTTTGATACTCACACATTTATAATTTTTAACCAAAAACTGTGTCAGAGGGTGGAAATCTGCTGTAGTTTTCTTCTGTATTTCGCTTTTCTCTATATAACTTTTCACTTGCAAATATTGAAAAAAATGAGAATGTGGCAAATCATATTCTTTTTGTAGTTTTTCAAATTTCACAATTCCTTTATTGTCTATAAATTGTCCGAGTATACTCAGCCCTTTTTGATTCCAGGTGTTAAAAATGCTTCCCTCTTTGTTCGGGATGAAATCAGGGTCTCTCCTTATCTCTCTCAAGACCAACAATTCGTTATTAATCTTTAAGTCCCTCGTGACTTTGTTCCAAACTGTGAGTGTATTTTGATACCATTTATTGTCAATTTTTTGTTTTGACTTTTTTCCAAGGAGTGGGAGTAGTTTTCCCATACCTTTGCTTGTGGACAATTCTATTAATCTCCATTTTGCCTGTATGTCATCATTTAACCATATTTGTAATATCTGTATTTGGGCTGCGTAATAATAATTTTGCAGATTGGGGAGAGCCAGCCCCCCATCCTTTTTGGCCAATTTAAGGGTTTTCATTTTGACCCTTGGCTTTTTGTTGTCCCATACAAATTTAGTTAACATTCGATCCCAATACTTAAACATAGTTGGACTAACATATATGGGAAGTGCCTTAAATAGAAATAAAAATCTGGGAAGTATATTCATTCGGATGGTATCAATCCTTCCAAATAGTGACAAAGGTACTAAACTCCATCTATTCAAATCTTGTTTAATTTTGGTTTCTAATTTATCATAATTAATTTTATACAGTTGATCTATATTCTTGTGTATTTCTATTCCTAGATATTTTATTTTTTCCCTGTCCCATTTCCAAGGATAATCCTTTTTTATCTCTATTGGGACTGAGTCCCCTAGGCTGAGCGATTCACATTTTTGTGTATTCAGTTTATACCCTGATATGGAGCTATATTCTTTGATATTGTTCATTAAGGCTGGAAGAGTTGTTTCTAAGTTTGTTAAGTAGAGGATGATGTCATCTGCATATAATGCTAATTTATGCTGAATACCTGCAATTTCAATCCCTTCTATTTCTTCCTTTTTCCTAATACTCACTGCCAACGGTTCAATACATAATGCGAAAATTAATGGCGAGAGAGGATCTCCCTGCCTTGTACCTCTTCTAAGGTTAAAGGGACTTGATAATGTTCCATTCACTCTAACCTGAGCTTTAGAGATTCCATACATAGCCTGCAGCCAAGAAACAAAGGTATTGGTAAAGCCAAAACTTCTACAGGTCTCAAAAATGAAGGGCCAGGCCACCCTATCGAAAGCTTTTTCAGCGTCAAGGGTAAGTATAAGAGCCTGTTTATTGTTCTTCTGTGCATACTCTATTATATTCAATGTGCGTCGTACATTATCCGATAGTTGTCTATTTGAGATGAAGCCAGTCTGATCTAAGTCTATAATACCAGGCATAACTTTAGCTAATCTGTTAGCTAGTATACTACTTAACACCTTTTGATCTACATTTAGTAAAGTTATAGGCCTGTAGCCTTCACATTGTGATGGGTCCTTACCCTCCTTATATATAACCGTTATTATTGAATTACACCATGTATCTGCCCAAGTGCCATGTGTTAATGCCCAATTAAAAGTTTTTTGTAGAATAGGAGTAAGTTGTACTTTAAACTCTTTGTAAAATTCTCCAGTGAAACCATCACTACCTGGGCTCTTATCTGACTTTATACCCTGAATCACTTTTGATATCTCTTCAATGGTGATTGGTGTCGTTAAACCTTGGCTCTGTGCATCGGTTACTTGTGGCAAATTCAAACTTTGCAAAAAATCTTTCATTTGCGTTTGAGTATCTTCTTTGTCTGAGCTATATAACTGTCTATAATATTCAGCGAATTCTTCTGCAATCTCCTGTTTGCCCGTTAGTGTCTTATTCATAACATTATTCTTAATGCACGTAATATTTGATTTAGTCTGTTGTTTTCGCAGTTTATAAGAGAGTATCTTTAATGATTTTGCCCCTCCGTCATAATATTTTTGTTTAGTGAAAGCCATAGCTCGTTGTACTCTCTCAGTTAACAATCCATCTAATTCCTTCCTTATTTTCTTTAATTCTGCCATTGCTGAGGATCCACTCTTAGCTTTATGAACTTGTTCTAAATTCTTTATCTTTAGTTCCAGGTTTTCTACTTTCGTATCCCTTTCCCTTTTTTTCCGGGATGAAAAACATATAATTTCTCCTCGAGTCACGGCTTTCAGCGCTTCCCAGGTGATAACTGAATTGGTCTCTCCTGTATCATTTATTTCCAAATAATCTTCAATTACAGTTTTTATCTTTGTTTTAAAGTCTTCCAATTGCAATAAAGAATTATTAAGTCTCCACAATGTCCTACATTTTTCTCTTCCTATTTCTATTACCAATGATATTAATGCATGATCTGAAAGGGTAATCTGATGTATATTGCAATCTTGTACTCTAGACATTTCATTTTTGAAGATAAAAAAATAATCTAATCTTGAGTATATGTCAAACGATTTTGAATAGAACGTGTAGTCCTTCTCTGAAGGATTTAAAGTTCTCCAGACATCCACTATTCCAATCTCTTTTGTTGCTCTTCTCAGTATTCTGGCTGCAAGTTCAGAGCTATGTTGTCTTTTACCTTGGGAATCCAGATTTGCGTCCATGATAAGGTTAAAGTCTCCTGCAGCTATTGTTATTCCTTGACTTTGGGAGGCTATCATATCCATCACTTTTTTTACTAAATCTGGCCCTTCCTCTGGGGGGTTATACACATTTATCAATGAGACCATTATATTGTCAATTTTCCCCATCACCATTACATATCTTCCCTCTTTATCAGAGGAGACTTTTTCTGGTTGAAATGCATGCTGGGGCCATATCAAAATAGCCACGCCTCTCCTCGACGATTGATGTGATGAGTGAAAAACTTGGGCTGATGCCAATTTCCCTAACTTTTCATGTTCAGATTTGTTTAAGTGAGTCTCCTGTAAAAAGGCTATGGCCCCCCCTTCTTTTTTAAGTTGACATAATATCTTTTTCCGTTTGATAGGGTTTTTAAGACCGTTTACATTATATGAGATGATTTTAAGGGGCTTCATTAGTAAATATCAGTAAGAGTTCCTGTTTCATACCAAACACCACTTTAAGGTCCCTTTGTTCCTTTTTAACTAAATTCCATTCAGATTTATTACAGTTTGAGTCAACAACCAAGTGCAATAATAATAGATAGTACAATAACTCCATCAATGACCTCCATAGAAGGCAAACTCTACTAGTTTGCCAGGAATATGATCCCCTGTGTGTATTTAGGAATCTTGGGCGTCCCAAAAACGTTGCCCAAATTAGAGTGGAAAACAGCATGCTATGGTCTAATCCCATGAATAGCCTATTATAACCCCCCCCCCCCATTCAAAATTTAACTTCATAAGATGAAATGTTAATTACACTAATTTCTTATTGCTCTCGGTCTAACCAATATCTTTTAGCATGATTATAATTAATCCTGTATTTCGTGTTGCAAGTTAAATTAATAATAATAGTGAAAATAAAAATGATAACAATAACAATAAACAGCCACTATCAATGGCCGTAATATTAATCACACACACACACCCCCCCCCCACACACACACACACACAAAATAAAGAAAATAACATAATAAAATAAAATGATGAATTTCACTATTTGCCAAAGTAAGTTTTCAGTTATTCTAGCAGAGGATGAAAAAGAAAAAAAAAAAAAAAACGCACAAAAAGGTTGTGCAATAGACACCTACATAATAGTTTTTTGCCTTGTTTTGTTTTTTAAAGGCTTATCCATTATACAAACAAAACAAACAGGAAACAAAACAAAAACAGAAGCCACAGCCCATAGCTCCCCAAAAACGTAAACAAGATGGCCCCCGCAAAAAAGGCCCACTGGATTTTTTTTTCTTTTTTTTTTTCCCCTTTTTTCTCCTCCCCCTCACCATTCCTATACGCCACCGCATCCACCATCTATTGTGGTCTTAGGCAAATCTCATATAGCATCTAGCAAGGCATGGTAGCAATGATAAGAGATAATAATGGTAATAATAATAATTATAATGATAATTATGCTAATAATAATAATAATAATAATAATAATAATAATAATAATAATAATAAAAGAAAAAAGCCTGCAGTTTATGTTCGGCCGATGTAGAAACCCTCTGCTTATTTCTTCCAATCATTCCATTTCACTGTTCAGAAACATATCAGATAACAGAAACAAACAAATAAAAACAAAAAATAAAGTAATATGCACTTCTTTCAGCCCTTTCTATTATATATCATGCTAGAACTAAACAAAAACATGCCAAAACAAATACCAAACCAAATAAACATAGGCTCTTATTTCCATTTTCCCACTTTTTTCCCACTTTTTTTTTTTTTTTTTTTTTTTTAAAGCCTTAGCAAAAATTATTTCTTAGTTGCCTTTGTTGCGCTCTTAGGAAAAGAAAACATTCGTCTAGTAAGAAAAATATATATAATAAGGATAATAATAATAATAATATTAATAATAATAATAATAATAAAACTTGATAGCTGAACTGAGTCTTTCACCATTCTATTGTAGCCTACTTAGACAGGATAACATAGACCAGTACTCAGACAGCTCTTCACTCTGTAAAAAAAAAAAAACATAGGCTATTAGAAATAGTAATGGTAATAATAATAAATATAATAATAATCATATGCTAATAATAATAATACTAATAATAATAAAAGAAAAAGGCCTGCAATTTATGTTGGACCGATGTAGAAACCCTCTGCTTATTTCTTCCAATCATTCCATTTCACTGTTCAGTCCCAGTCCGCTTATCAGTATGAGAGTCTCAATGTTTTTGCCATTCATTTTTAAGTTTCATACCTTAACTCCTTCAGGAGATCTGCCACTGTCTGTTCTTCTCCGTTGTGTGTTTGCTCTGACCTGAAAGGAGTTGACCTTGGGGCTCTTGTTCGGAAACTCGCCGCCGGTAAGTCTCCGACAAGTCCTTGCTCCGTCAGGTGTTTGACTGCCTCCCCAGGTGACTCGTAAATCATAGGTTCCCCTTCACCAAACACCTTCAGTTTGGCTGGAAAGATAATGTGTGATTTTACATTCTTGTCTCTCAGTTGTCTTCTTATAGGTGCATACAGACTTCGTTCTTGTTGCACTTTTGCCGAGTAGTCTCTGTCAAAATAAATCCGACTGTCTCCTAGTGTGATCTCTTTCTTGGCCCAGGCAGCCTGTAGTACTTTTTGACGAGTGTCCCATTGTAGAAAGCGAACAACTATGGAACGCGGGGTTGCTTCCCTCCTTGTAGGCTTCTTTGCAATGGAACGATGTGCTGCTATTATTATTGACTGTTCAGGTGGAATCCCCAGCTTCTCGGTTAGGAGTTTGTTGATAAACGCCACCATGTTTTCCCCCTCAGATCCCTCTTTCACCTGGTAAATCCTCACGTTGTTTTGTCGGGATTTATTCTCCAGATAGTCCAGTTGATCCCTCGTTGTTTTTCCTTCCCACAGCAGGTGTTTCAGTGCTTTATTTGTCGTCACCTCTCTTTCTTCCAACTCATTTATTCTCTGTTCAGCCTCACTGAGTTTATTGGAAGTGTCTTGTAATTCGGAGCGGATTTCTTTCACGTCCTTTCGCAATTCTTTCATTTCAGTTAAGAAAGTTGTGAAGTCCGCTCTTAATCCGTTTATTTGCTTTGAGATGTCTTCTTTCATTTCACCCAGCATCTCCTTGAGGGTTTGTTCGAGGCTTTTCTCGGTTGGCATGGCGTCCTTTGAAATGTTTGTTCCGTGCGTCTTTCCTCCTCTTTTTCTTGGCATTAACTCTTGCGTAATCGCTCCGGAGCGCAAGTTCATTCCTCTTCAAAAATACATTTACATTTCACAGCATCTCTCCCTTTGTTGCTTGTAGTTTTATGGCATTTTTGGGGGGTTTACGAGGAGAAATCTCAGCTACTCAATCGCATGCTGTCGACCGGAAGTCCCCGAGCTGGATCGATTTGCCTATGTTTATTAATTGTTATCTCTCTCTGCAGGTGATGGAGTCTAGGGAGAGACATGCCACTCAATCCCCTGACACTCACCGCTCCTCCGCCCCATTTTAGTGATAGAGGGAGAGTTATAGAGTTCTTTATCCTCCTGCAATTGTATTTTGCAGCTTTTAGCTATTTCTGAAATTCTTAAAATAGTTTGAAAAACAAAACAAAAATTGCTAATTGTGTAAAATTAACTTTACTATGTACTTTGATATATTGCTGAAATTTGGAATTTGTATGTTTAATTCTGAAACGTTTATGGACTTTGCATAAGCCTACTGTGATAATTAGTCATGTGACCAATTACTGTATGACCCACCCTGATGTATTTCAATCAGGAGACTTGATGAATAAACAATGATTTTATTATAATGATGATGAATGATTCTTTACAGAATATTATGATGAGAAAAGTTAGTTAGTCTTTGGAGCTTGACACCACAGGGAGATATCGAGATCGAGCTGGGTCAGCTCGAAACCGCACAGCCATTTATACCCCCCTGTGGAGTCAGGATACTGGTGATGGTGAAACCTCTCTTGATGACTGATGGATCAAGGAAACTTGGCGGAGCACCCTGGAGTTGCTGTGACTCAGGTAGTATGAATGGAGTCAGCCTTGACTTAGGTTGCTGAAACCTGCATGAGCTTAGCCTGTAATGATATGAATGACAAAATTAATGCACATGATTAGCATGGCGAGCATGAACTCCAGCAGATATTTGTAGCTTAAATACCATGACCCGGAATAAGGAGTGCCGGGAAAGGGGAGCAGCCCCTTTTTACACAGCCAGATGAAAATCCCCTCAAAAGTTAAATACACAAATGACAGTACTGATTTAGCTTAAAGGAGAACCACCAATCACCAGTATAATGCAATGCTTACCAAGTTATTTAAGGTTTAAGGGATCGTTGAGCATCGATGATGGCCATGGCATCAGGACGAACGTAGGAGGTATACGCCAAAGAAGACCAGCGGCCCATCTGCTGCAGGGAAGCCGTTGAGAGACCTTGCAAGGCTGCAGAATGTTGCAGCTCCTATCCTAAAAGAATGCCTTGAGTAACGTTCTGGGTCTATGTCGCATCCACTGAGAACCCGGAATAATAATGAGTGCCGATTAGCTTAAACGAGAACCACCAATCACCAGTAATATGCAATGCTTACCAAGTTATTAAAAAAATGTAGACATGGATTTTGAAAGGGCAAAATTGAGAATCTGTGCTAGCGACAAATGGCACATGATCCACTTGTTTTAGAGTGTTTAAGAGTGAGACTAAAATGACCTGTTTTTAGGACCCCCGGGCGACTCCATCCGCAAGCCCCACGCATGGGACGGAGCGGGAAGGAAGCGCATTAAGCCCCCCGCCTCCCCCGGAAGGGGAGTGCGAGTTGGACGGGCACCCGGAGGCGCACGGCAGAGGAGCCGGAGCGGGGCTCCCTGTACCGCACTTGTGGCGCACGGTAGTACCGGAAAAACTATATCTGAAACAGTCACATCTTTGCTGGGGTCCAACTATTTGAAGTGGTGGTGAATTCACCAATCCTTAAAAAAACATAAAAAGCTAGGAGGAAGGAGCAAGCCAACATAGAATCAACATAAGGAGAAGCATGACGATTTCTCAAGAACAACAACAGTTTGTGCAGAATGGAGAGTGTAATAGGCAGCCTATTATCGATTTTTTAAGAGTGAGATAAACTCCCAGGGAATGGAATTTTAGTACAGGACTAGAGCCGCTAGAGGGGTACTGCAACTGGCAGTGGGCTGGCATCTGGCGAGCTGTGAGGATGAAATTGTTTTTTAAGCCATGTGATGTGGCGCATGAAGGGCATGATTTGATAACATGATGACTGCCTTTGTAATAATGCCTACAACTGCTTCGTTGTCGCACTGCAGTGCTATGCGTTTACGACGCCAGAACTTTCCCCATATGTGACAAGCTACTGCTACAGGATAGATCTCAAACAGCGCAGAAGAAGGGGCGATTTGCACCTCTCTCAGATGCTGCTAAATGGGTTGCCTCGAATCCTCGAAATGATTGTGGAGCCCAACAAAATTAAAATAAAGACGTGTTGTTCAAAGATGTTGTTGGTGCTCCCTCTAACTCCACAATGTGCAAGCTAGTAATAATAGGCTATTTGTCTCTATAGGCGGGTGCACAATGCACACACCCTGCTTAGAGAGCAGCGAAAACACATGCTGACGCCCGCGGGAACATAGCCTAATTCCCTCCATGCCCCCTGCAGCTGTGTAAAATGTCATACGAAATAATTTCAATAATGAGAGACTAGTAGAAAGTATAACAAGCTTTAATGAGACAACATATTAATTTTGGCGTATGACTCCATGATATGATGACGCTCTCCTGAGATGATGAGAGGGCGTCGTCAGTGAAGAATAGGATAGGAAATCCCCCATAGGGAATTCTTCTATCAGGAGTCATGACCGATGGTGGTGTCAGGGGAGGAGGTGGGGCAAAACAACTGCTTCAGCGATGATGATCAGCAACTGAGAATGACACATACACAGCACATAGCAAACAGAGTAAACATGGACCCTGATATACTACGCTGATTAGGTGATTGGGATCAGCTGGAGAGGAATACCTTGGGCTGATTGGTTATTGCCACATGTGTGGTAAACTGTGAATGGGTGAGGGGACAGCATCAGAGAAAGGGGGCGAGCCTAACAATGAATAGGTTATACGACCTCAAAGAAAGGGGGCGTGCACTGTGATATGACGAGATTGGGCGTTGCTGTTAAGTAGTCTTCATTATTGAAAATAGTCTAAGACTTCATTATAAATTCCAATAGGAAGCTTGCCTGATTAACTGAAAACAATTAAACAAGAACGAAAAAAATATCCTAACGAAAATAGAAGTCTAATCAAGTAAATAGCCTTCAGAAAGCATCAGTAAAAGCCCAGTTCTAATACTGCTGCGCTGCTGAGACGCACTGTGCGACTGAAATGTCTGCACTTTAGTGCCATATTGCACAATATCCAAACTTCGGAATGGCAGATCCTTTAGAAAAAAGAGGAAGGGCCGACATTTCGAATAATGAAGGGAGGAATTTTCGTAATGGTGGGACCTATGAAAAAAAGGTGAAGGACCGCCAGTCCGAATAATGGAAGTTAACGTTCGGAGTGGCAGGGTTTCGGAAAGGCGGACAGTTACCCTGGGGAATTACACACAGACAATTAGCTTTAGGCCAGTGAACTTGCAAAAAGCCGAGACTATAAAAAACTCGGGAGCTGAAAATGATGCAACTGCTGCTTATTCATTTGCTTTTAAATATATACTGAAAGGCCAGGCAAATGTGTTTTTGCATTGCAGGTTAAAGAGAGCAATACGTTCTCCCAATGAACTGATTCGGCCTGCTTGCTGAAAAAGAAAGAAGACAATTTAAGTAAAGATTAAACCAGACAAACAATTTGATGTGGCATATGAGGATTACCTGACACATGTGAATGCCTGCTGCTGAAGCTGAAATGGTTAAAAGTTATATCAATTTGGTCATTCAGTGGCGTTTTACTGCCACAAAAAGTAACGTTAGCTGCTAGCATTAGCCACGGTAGCCGACTACCCAAAATGCATTACGTTATCCCAACACCCGAACGGCTCACGTTACTTTTAATGCATAATTCACTAGCAAGGACCACACAAACAACCAGGAACGTTTGACCATTTATTTGAATGGATAATGAGCTCCGTCTGACACAGAAGCGAGAGCCAAGAGGAGACAACGGGCCAGGTGGGGTTATATAGGAGGTTAGGTTCACCTGGGGAGGCGTGGCTTGTGAAGGCCTGATTGATTGCGTGGTCCTGCTCCCGAAACTCGCTTAATAAGCTTCAAATAAAGCCGATATACATTGATTCACATTGAAGTACACGTGCAATGTAATGTAACGATGTACTAAATAGTCCATTCAATTGAGGCCCCACAAAAAAGCAGGTTTGAACCCATAGAGCACTTATGCAAGAGAAAATGATTAAGATTGTAGAAATGATGTAACAGTTTGGTCTGAGATGTGGAAATTCTGGCCAGATTTCTTCACACACACCCCCAAAAAAGCATATATATATTGGTTAAAAGCTGAAAAAGTTAGTTAGAAACGTTAATGACATGATACTGCTGAGCAAGATAGCATAGCAAAATTAAATTGCAAATGTGACTCACGGGGAATGTATGAGCTGCTTGCTGAAAGGGAAGACATTAAAGTTAGAATTTGACCATACAAACGATTAAATTTATGATGCTATGAGAATTACAGGACTCATGTCTTGCGTAGGTTTTAAGAATGTGATTGAATGAGATACTGAATAAACCAACAATAATTCACATTGAAATGGAATTAACATGTGAGCTTCCATCTCAATAAAGGAACAATGATCCACATCATACTGCAATTAACATGTGCCTTGCGAATGCTGAATCTACTACCTGACCGGAAATACGTCTGGAAGTGGAGCAATGAACTACATTTCCCAGCATGCTTGGTGCTGTTCTGGAACTCTCTGGGTGATGACGTCACCTTCAACATTACCCGGAAATAGCAAGCTGCGGTGTTTTAATATGGAATTCGTGTGAAAAGTTGGAAGAAGGACTGCTACTGCCAACTGGATTTTCAGTGACCAGGAGGAATCTCCCTGCTTTAGTTCTGAGTGAAATGGCAGCATCCACGCCGGGGAGAAGAGGACGACGGAGGCATATCATTGAATCATGCATTAATTAGAGCGGCTACAAACATTAACAACAGCGCGACCAGCAACGCTTGTTTACGTCATTTGCAGACTGCAGCGATTTAGCAGGTAAGCCTGCCCTGCAGCATGATAACATTTAGCATTACATTACATTACATTACATTACATCATTTGGCAGACGCTTTTATCCAAAGCGACTTACAATAACGCATTTTTGTCAGCAATAGAGCAATCAACTATGCAACACAGTCTATGACAACTACAACTTCTGAAGGAACAGTGGTTCAAGTTTAGTTCAGGTTAGTTTTTTTTTTTTTTTAAAGAGAGAAAGAAGTTAGTTCAAGAAGGGCCCAGATGGAGCCTGAAAAGGTGTGTCTTTAGTCTTTTCCGAAAGATCGGCAGTGATTCGGCCGTCCTGACCGAAGGTGGAAGCTCGTTCCACCATTGAGGTGCCAGGGACGAGAAGAATCGCGAACGGGATGAGCGACTTTTGAGCCCCCGTAGTGGAGGAGGGGCGAGGCGACCTGCACTGATGGAGGAGCGGAGGGAACGGTGAGAGATTTGGAGCCTGACCATAGATTGTAAGTAGCCTACAGGGGGGCTGTCTGGTGTACTGCGCTGTAGGCCAGAACCAGTGCAAAGCTGAAACTGAGCAGAATACATTGCCTTGAGATGAAGCAGCAGTGTGAAGCGACATGAACTAGTATTAGTAGTAGTATTGACGACAGGATCGAACAATTCCTCAGAATCGCTCATGGTGAGTTGATCCAATGCAAAATACACCGACAGCGAAAAATATATGATGCGAGCAATCGCCATACAACCTGATCATGAGCAGTAAGCAGAGAACGCAAGGTCTGTGTGCGCCAGCCAGCAGGGTTTAGAGAGACTGAATGAGAAACAAAAAGGCATATTTATGCACACAGCAACCATGTGATAGGCTGCCTAAGGGGAGTGCCACAATGTGATAGCCTGGGTATACCCAGCCCCCACGTGACCTGCTCTCAGACACGACTAGTGAGCAGGGTTATTATCACCAGGAAGCTGACAGGTTAACAGGTGAGCAAGCAGGAGTAGTGCAGTGACTGGGGAACCGGTGAGGATCAAGATCGTCCTGTCTGAACCTTCGTTAAAACTCTATTTAACTCACCTGTGGTCCTCATGGCATTATGAGTGAACCTGATGACGCATATCCGCGAAACGCGTTGTTCACTAAATAAAACTCAGTAGGTGGTTATTTTTTTCAATATATATATATATATTTATACAACAGGTAGTTCCGGCTGACCAATTTAATTGGACAAGAGGGATCCTACGAGTGCCGTTATGTAAGGGATAATGTATATTGAGGCGGTGATTACGGGGGAAATAATGACCGACAGGTGATGATTGAGCCCGACGCGCAGCGGAGGGCTTAATGATTCACCTGAAGGTCATTATTTCCCAGTAATCACCGCCTCAATATACATTATCCCGCTTAGAACACGGCCTACAACTAAATCATTCAATAATCTGACAAAAATAATTATTCAAATAGATATTTTAATAGCGTTTTCAACGACAAAGCGGTTTCATTCGTAATTGGCACACAAGACACCACAGCTGCAACTGGTTGGCCTTATTAGTAGTGTTTGCTGACAAAAAGCTCTTATCAACTGATTAATTCAGGTGTGGCAGAGCAGCGGTCGGTTGTCGAGAAATAATGACCGGTGAATCTTGTTGATTGACCAATCAGAATCGAGTATTCAAGAGAGCCGTGTTCTAAGTAAGGGATAATGTATATTGAGGCGGTGATTACGGGGGAAATAATGACCGACAGGTGGATTGAGCCCGACGCGCAGCGGAGGGCTTAATGATTCACCTGAAGGTCATTATTTCCCAGTAATCACCGCCTCAATATACATTATCCCGCTTAGAACACGGCCTACAACTAAATCATTCAATAATCTGACAAAAATAATTATTCAAATAGATTTTTTAATAGCGTTTTCAACAACAAAGCGGTTTCATTCGTAATTGGCACACAAGACACCACAGCTGCAACTGGTTGGCCTAATTAGTAGTGTCTGCAGACAAAATGCTCTTATCAACTGATTAATCCAGGTGTGGCAGAGCAGCGGTCGGTTGTCGAGAAATAATGACCGGTGAATATTGTTGATTGACCAATCAGAATTGAGTATTCAAGAGAGCCGTGTTCTAAGTAATGGATAATGTATACTGAGCCGGTGATTACTGTGGAAATAATGACCGACAGGTGAGATTGAGCCCGACGCGCAGCGGAGGGCTTAATCATTCACCTGAAGGTCATTATTTCCAGTAATCACCGGCTCAGTATACATTATCCCGCTTAGAACATGGCCTACAACTAAATCATTCAATAATCTGACAAAAATAATTATTCAAATAGATTTTTTAATAGCGTTTTCAACACCAAGTGGTTTCATTCGTAATTGGCACACAAGACACCACAACTGCAACTGGTTGGCCTAATTAGTAGGCTAGTGGTTGCTGACAAAAGGCTCTTATCAACTGATTAATACCAGGTGTGGCAGAGCAGCGGTCGGTTGTCGAGAAATAATGACCGGTGAATATTGTTGATTGACCAATCAGAATCGAGTATTCGAGAGAGCCGTGTTCTAATTCATGATAATGCACTGGCGCTTCACTGTGTGTAGATCACTCCGCTTCACAGCTGCCCTAATCAACAAAATGCTTCACAGCTGTAGAGGAGACAGTAGTAAAGTAGACAGCCTGCAGTTAATTAGGCTGATTAGGCTACATTTTCAGCAAAGCAGAAAGATGAGGGGACTATTTTTTTGGCGGAGGAATAAATAGAGAAATCATATATTTTCTCAGCTTTTTCTCATTTTTTTAATCAGCTTTGTTTAATAGAACTGTTGTGTTGTATAAAAGCAATATCACACTCGAGGTCGTGCTGTTGTTGTCTAATATTGGCACTGCTGTGATTATCTTCGGCACTCGGCCTGCGGCCTCGTGCCTGCGACCGAATCACAGCAGTGCCAATATTAGCCAACAACCGCACTCCCTCTCATGTGATATTGCTTAAATATATATATATATATATATATCTATATATATATAGATATATATATAGATATAGATATCGATATATAGATGTATAGATAGATATAGATATAGATATAGATATAGATATAGATGTAAACATATAGATATAGATATATAGTCAAGCTGGTGTGGCAACTTTTGATGAAGCTATAATTAGTCAGAGAGGGAGGGAGAGGGAGAGGGAGAGAAAGGTCAATATGGATGAAGGCAGCCGTCTCTTACTCAGCAGCATAGCCACAAAACATCATGAAATATGCTGCTGTGATTGTGTGTTAGAGAGAGAGAGAGAGAGAGAGAGAGAGAGAGAGAGCGTTCACACACCTCAACAGTTTGCCATGAATTGGAGGCTCACAGAGACAGTTTCTCTCCTTGCAATGCCAGCAGGTGAGCCTCCCAGTAGTGTGTCGAAGTGTCCTTGAGCAAGACACTGAACCCCTAACTGCTCCTGATGAGCAGTTAGCACCTTGCATGGGTGCATACGCCGTCGGTGTGTGAATGTGTGAATGTGAGGTATTAATGTAAAAGCGCGTTGGGTAGTCGATAGACCACATAAAATGTGCTCTATAAATACAGTCAATTTACCATTTACTGTAGCAGTGGGCCCCTAATGTAAATAAAAACTCTATCTATATGCGATAATCAGTCCTTATAATGTGTGGCCCCACATGATGACATAGTGAGTAGAGAAAATCAGAGGACCAAGCCTTTACACAAGTCACTGAAAAGTAGTATTTATTTGTGTCTGCTGGAACAAATCTCATCACTTTCAATCTAAGACAGAATCTCAAGTCACCTTCTCATTCTCATGTCACCTCCATCATCAAGACCTCATACTTCCACCTCCGCAATATTGCTAAGATCAGACACTGTCTCTCCCCCCCTGCTGCTGAATATCGCATCCATGCCTTCATCTCCTCCTGCCTTGACTACTGCAACTCCCTCCTCACCGGCATCACCTCCCGCTCCCTCCATAGACTCCAGATGGTTCCGAATTCAGCTGCCCGCCTGCTCACAAACATCCGGCCCCATGACCACATCACTCCTGTCCACTCTCTCCACTGGCTCTCCATCAAAGAAGGCATCAACTTCAAATTACTCCATCTCACCTTCAAAGCCCTGGCGCCCCCTTATCTGACTGACCTCCTCCTCCCCCATCGCCCCTCCCGAACCCTCCAATCCTCTTCCACTGTTACCCTCACCATCCAAACTCAGAAGGTTTGGTGACCGAGCATTCTCCAGAGCAGCACCCCGACTTTGGAACTCGCTCCCCCAGACTGTCAGAAACTCACCCTCACTCTCCACTTTCAAATCCAGACGAAAAACAAACCTACCTGTTCTCCCAAGCTTACAACCTGCCCTGCCCTTAACCACATTCTCCACCCTCGCCACCCCCTCTCCCCCTCCCTCTCTCCCCTGTCCCTCCCCACTGTTTTCCATATATCCCTGACTAGACATCTTAATTTGTTATTTGTATCTGTTGCCTGTTGCTCGTTCGTTACTTTTGTTATTGCTATTTGTATCTGTTGTCTGTTGCTCCTTTCTATTTTTCTTGTCTTCTGTCGACTCTCACTGTAAGCGGCTTTGGGTCATTGAAAATAAATAAATAATAATAATTATTATTATTATTATTATTAAGATTTTAGAAAACCTTTTCAACTAATCAAAGTAGAGGTCAAGTCCCACTTCCTTTTTCCCAAAGCTGATATTGTTTATTAATGATAAGCACATCCTTCATAGCACAGAATGCTCTATGTGAACTTCTGATGGTCAAGCCGTCTCATTTGTGATTGATTGCTACAGCAGAATCAAATTGAGCTCGTGTCACGATAGGCCCTTTTCACAGCAGCCCTTGTGTGTCTAACAGGCAGGATGTAATAGAGAGAGACACGCACATCCCATCCCAAATAGGGGCAGGTGCTGAGCTGCACTGGAACAGTGAAATAACAAAAGAATAAAAACTGCTCACACACTGCAGGGCTCCTTAAGATTAGTTAATTAATTAAGATCCTTTAGATTTAGGACTCGTGAACAATCTTTATTCATTTTATTTTATATTTATTAACATTAAAGGATATATATATATATATATATATATATATATATATATATATATATATATATATATATATATATATATATTGTAACGTGTTCAGGTAATCCAAGTATTACCTGTAATGTGATGTGCAACCTAAGTGTCTGGATCGCAGCTAGGAACTGATGTGTGTGGGTGTGTTCCTAGGGGGAAGGGGATATATGTGACCAGCGGCCGGGGCGGAAGCCAGTCAGTGCCATGCGGGCGAGCAGACCGGTTGTTATGTGTAGAGCTAGCGGTGTGAAGCTAGCTGCTAGGAGCTAACGAAGCCTGTGAATAAAGACCCTGTACCAACTACAACTCTCCGTTCCTTGGCGTATCACTGATACGCTACATTGGTGCCAGACAGTAAAGCGGTAACGCCTCTGATTCGGCCGAGAGGGGAGAGGGTGAGGAGGAACGACGGAGAAAGTGCGGAATGGAGCGGCTAAAGATGAAAAGGGAGGTGGAAGAGTCTGAAGCCTCGGTGTATCCGGAGAATAGGGGGGAATACAGACTGATGAGGGAGAACCTCGGGCGGGAGGAGAGCGGAGCCGAGCCGGGCCCCGCTGGCAGACAGGCGGGGAGTGACGAGGCTGAAGCACGGCACGCGACGGCGGGGGATGGCGCCCGCAGAACCAGGAAGGACGTGCTCGTCCCGAAATACAACGGTAAAGGCGAGTGGGAGGCATACTGCAAGCAGTTTGAGGAGGCTGCAGAATGGAATGGCTGGACGAGAAGGGAGAGAGCCAGCCATCTCGTGATGTCCCTCGAGGGCGAGGCTACGGCGTGCGTGTCGGCAATAGCGGATACAAAGGACTTGGATGTGGTGATGGGGGCCCTGCGGAGACGCTTCGGACGATGTGAAGAGCAGGCCATCGTAGCCGCGGAACTGTGTAACAGACGCAGACGGCAGGGTGAGTCGCTGCGTGCACTGGCAACAGACATTGAGACTCTCAGCCGGCGCGCATACAGCCAGCTACCGACGGAGGCGCTGGATGGGTTAGCCCTAAGCTACTTTGTCCAGGCCATCGAGCCACGGGGTCTAAGCCAGAAGGTAACGCTGGGACATCCAAAAACACTGGGAGCAGCGCTGGAGTTGGCGCTGGAGATAGAGACAGTAGAAGGCTGGGATAAGAGCAGCGGCATAATGGAGGCCGCCCCAGTGGTGAGAATGGCAGCGGAGAGCCAGCTACAAGAAGAGCCAGCGTGGAAGACGGCCTTGGCAGAGCAAGGCAACATGGTGAAAGAGCAAGGCAACATGGTGAAAGAGCTATCTGAGTCGGTGCGCCAGTTAACAGAACAACTGCTCCGAAGCGCGACCCTGCAGCCCACCCCACGAGACAATACCGGGGCCAGGGGGCCCGGGGCCATGCGCTGCTGGACCTGTGGACGCCCCGGGCATCGGGCCAGAGAGTGCCGCGGAGGAGCGTGGAACCAGGGAAACGGCGCGGGGCCCGTCTAAGAGGGGCGAGACGGGCCCCCTACGTCATATTCCCTATGGCCACGTCACCGTTGGAGGGGGCCCAGCGGTACAGACGGGGAGGTGGGGCGTCGCCTTCCCCCGAAGCAGACGACATCGCCGGCGCTGTCAACATGCAGAACGGGCCGCACACGATGAACGGCTGCCATGTTCAGGTCCGCCTGCAAGGGAAGCCCTGTGTCGCCCTGGTGGACATCGGGTGTACGGCAACGCTGGTGAACTACAACATGATGCCAGAGGGAGCGCTTCTGGAGCAGCCAGCGGACCAGCTGCTGAGGACAGTATCCGGTGAGTTGATGCCGATGAGGGGAAGGGGGTCCGTGATGATAACTGTGGGGGGACAGACAGTGAACTTTCCGGTATGGGTAGTAGAGATGGCGGGGCCCTGTATCTTGGGGGAGGACTACTTGACGCTAAACCAATGCACAGTAGACCTAGGGAAGAGCACACTGACGTTTGCAGGGGGGCCGGTAGTCCAGATGGGTCACCCTCCCACCGCTCCAGGGGAGCAACCAAACGTCAATAACATCACTGTATACTGCGTCACAGTTGAGCACGGGCCCCACGCGGAGCCGCAAAAGAGACTGTGTTGGACATGTGGAGAGCCGGGCCACGTGGCGAGGTGGTGCAGAAGCGGTCCCGGGAGACGGACCGGGTATGCGGGACAACGACATGGTCAGCAGGGAGCCTGCTGGGCATGCGGCGAGATTGGACACCTGGCTAGAGAGTGTCAAAAGGCTGTCGGGGACCGGAGGGCAGCGGGAGAAGAGAGACGTGCAGGCGGCGGACAGGTGAGACTCTGCTGGACTTGCCGTTCGCCTGGGCACTTAGCCAGAAACTGCACTGCGCCCCCCACGGTTGCTGTGCGGAAAGCCGAGGTGGAGAGCGAGGCCGGTTGTGTTCCCCCTGCTGTCCTGAACACGCCGTCCCCTGGGGAAGGGGGGCGGGAGGACGACCGAGTGCAGGAGGTGGAGGAAGACGAGGAGGACTGTCCAGATGTGGATCTGGAGGACGACAGAGCGACCATCAAGGATGTCGACGTGAGTGAGTGGAAACGCAGGCAGGCGGAGGACGCGGAGATCGGTCCGGTGCTTGCGTGGGTGGCGGCCGGACGCCGGCCCCCTGTGAAGGAGACTCACATGTTTTCCGGTGCCACGAAAGGACTGTGGAACATGTTTTCCGACCTGCGGCTAGATGAAGACGGGCTGTTGGAGAGAACAGAGCACGGGGTAAAAGGGAGGCAGGCGGTTGTACCCGGTTACCTGCGAGAGTTGGCGCTTAAGGGGGCACACAAGGGCCCTGGTTCCAGTCATTTTGGGCCCGAAGAGACACTCACCCGCATCCGTGGACATTTCTACTGGGGCAAACAAAAGGAGGATGTGCGAAGATACTGCGATGCGTGTGAGGACTGTGGGGCACAGAGGGGGGACCGTGCTGACTTACACTGCAGTGCATGTGTTGACTGTAATGTGCTTCAGAGGGGACAGAAGCTTTAAAAGGGGGGATGGAAATAGTGGTTGAAGTGGGATAATGTGAGTAAGAAAAAAGGTTTAAATGAAGGTAATGGAAAAAGAATGATGTAAATGTTGGGGTTGTTGTCGAACTGAAATTATATTGTGTTGAATTTAAATGAATGTGTGAAAAAGAAGGAAATAATGAAAACTAGACATTATGGAGTGCCTAATGGGAAACTAGACATTATGGGGGTACCTAATGGAAAACTAGACATTACGGAGTACCTAATGAAAAACTGGACATTATGACGGGGGTGCTGAAAAGAAAAGACTGGTTGTTGGGGAATTATAATTTGATGTGGTGATGGGAAAAATGTTGTGTTGGTGTGTTTTGGTACAGGGGGATATGTGTGGGTTGTGGGTGTTAACGTGGGCGTTAACCTTATTGTTGGGTGAGGAGTATGTAACGTGTTCAGGTAATCCAAGTATTACCTGTAATGTGATGTGCAACCTAAGTGTCTGGATCGCAGCTAGGAACTGATGTGTGTGGGTGTGTTCCTAGGGGGAAGGGGATATATGTGACCAGCGGCCGGGGCGGAAGCCAGTCAGTGCCATGCGGGCGAGCAGACCGGTTGTTATGTGTAGAGCTAGCGGTGTGAAGCTAGCTGCTAGGAGCTAACGAAGCCTGTGAATAAAGACCCTGTACCAACTACAACTCTCCGTTCCTTGGCGTATCACTGATACGCTACAATATATATATATATATATATATTATTTTTATTTTATTTTATATTTATTAACATTAAAGGATATATATATATATATATATATATATATATATATATATATATATATATATATATATATATATATATATATATATATTACAGCCTGGACTTTATTTCCAGCTTTAAATATGATTTTTAAGTCACCCTGATAAGTTCGGTTTGTTTCCAATCCACTGAAACGATAATTATGTTTTGAACTGTGACCTGAAAACGAGGCATGTGAAATGCTTGTATTTATGTCCTGTAAATATCTTATTTTCTGACACGCGGAGAAAATTAACAATGTATTTACAGATCGACTGCTCTGAGCAATCAACTCTGCCCTGCAAGTCCCCGGATATGCTTTCAACTCGCCCTGTTCAGAGACGACGAATTCTGACAGTCAGAAATTTAGGGTGACAACTACGACGATGTCTGATAACCAATAGAAATGCTGCATGATCATAACCAGATCCATTGTCCTCCTTGTCATGTTAAATGGTTTAGTATGATTCTGTGCCTTTTCCACTCCGTCCTGCAACTGAGGTTTCCCGGCCGGCAGGGGGCGACACCACACAGTATTCTCAATCATAACAGACATGTGAAAAGATAATGAAAGGAAGGCAGCGGCGTTCAATGTAGGTGAGAAAATCTAAACTAACCTTAACTTGTACCACTGTTCCTTCAGAAGTTGTAGTTATCATAGACTGTGTTACATAGTGGATTGCTCTATTGCTGACAAAAATGTGTTATTGTAAGTCGCTTTGGATAAAAGCGTCTGTCAAATGACAATGTAATGTAATGTAATGTGTAATGTAATGTAATGTAATGTAATGAGTTCAAACTATAGGAAGGTGCTGTTTGGTCAGAAGTAGGGTAACATAAATAGTTTAAAAAAGGGGCTGAACCAAGGCACTCTTCTCAGATTAAAAAAGCTTTAATAGAAGGCTTAGTTCATTTCTGAACAAATTAAAAAGCCTAAAAAGCCAACATGTTTCGGCCACAACCGGCCTTCATCAGGGCAGTAATGAATGAAGCAATTGACACATGACACATAACCACACAGGTAGACAATTAAATGGATAGCTCACACCTGTTGAGGAGAGAGGGCCAAATAAATAAGCTGTAGGCCCTCCCAACATAAAAAGCACCACCAGAGGTAAGTAGAAGAAGCCGTCATGTAATGTGAGTAATAAAAATAGAGTCCGCACACTGGCAGCTGCTCCCAAATATTTATTTGACCACAAAAAAGTGACGTTTCGGGCAAAGCCCTTCCTCAGACATGTCATGTAATGTAACATATATATTGACAGATACAACACAATAGAAAAATATCATTAGAACAAAAGCAATTTAGAAAAAGATCAGATTAATATGTATCAACCTAATGGTAATCATCATTATATAATCACAATTAGGTTGTCAGTATACTCACTACAGCCACGTGAAAAACAAAGAAGCTATCTATACAGATCCTGTGAAAGGACCAAGACAAAAGCAACTACAGGAAAGAAACCATGTCTATAGCATCATTCAGGCTTAGAGGCTTCAAGATTCAAGATTTACTTTATTGTCCCAGGGGTGGGAAATTTGTCTTGGGCTAACACCCATACTGCAGCCATAAGAGCATACACATACAAACACATGTACTGTAAGATACAATACTGTAAGTACAAGTGCAAATGTAAGTAAAAAATATAATATATAAACAAGGTATCTGCACAATGAAATGTCTTGCAAAACCACAGTCGGGGAAGCCCGATCAAAAATACCATCAAGACACATACTGTATACTGTACATTAGACACTCAATGGAATGAGTCGGGTAACTCGGCAACTTTATCACCCCACTGCAATGCAGTCTGTCATAGTCTTTACATTACTTAATATCGATGTATATCGATAATTGCGCTGCTAAGTTTCATGTCTAGATATCAATATTTGATAATTGTACAGCCCTTTATCTGGCTCTACTTAAAAGTTTAACTGAAATTGGAATACAATAATTTTTAAATCTGGTTAGCCTGCAGCGTGGGACTCTGAACCTCCTCCCAGAGGGCAGTAACTCATACTCAGCATGTAAGACATGGGAGGGATCAGAAACTATTCTATTGGCTTGCCTTAGAGTAGCCTGTTCAAAAATAGACTGTAGGGATGAATGGTCTTTCACCCCTATAATCTTCCATGCAGTCTGCATCAGACAGAGCAGTTTGGACTTTAGTTGTACAGAGAGGTTACAAACCAAGCTGTAATGCCATATCTGATGAGACTCTCCAATTCAGACTGATAAAAAAGTCACATACATTTTTGGTCAACACCATGAACTCTAAGGCGGCGTAGGAAGTGCAGACGTTGTAGTCTGCTACACAGACTGTCTACATGGGTGTTCCAGGTTAGTGAGTTATCAACAAAAACCCCAAGGTACTTCTATGAGGAGACCAAAAGAAGGAAGAGAGCCTATAGAGGGAATGCACCGACGTCACGCCCCCTCCCGGACACGCCCCCTCAGCCGGCCTGAGCAGCACTGAGTGTCAAATTTCCAAAACAAACATGGCTTCAGCCAGGGCAGCCAGGGGTAGCGAAGCCACGGCTAATAATACAAACGATTATCTGCTCAAATTAAAGGCAGTTGGACTGGAAGGTGACCCGTACAGTTTGCCAAACAACCAGTGGTCCATGGACATAGACATGTGACCAGGTATAGGCTTTCCTGATATTTATATGTATTTAATATCGACGCCGGGGAAATACACCAACCAAAGCATGAAGGCATACAAGAGCCTGGACGCGTGGGCGTACTTCAAAGCTGGATTTGTTGGCGACATTAAAGTAACGAGGACAGCAATGGATATTCTGGTTGTATGTGGAGAGGTAAATATTTATTTTATTACAACTTTTATTAAGAAAAATATAGCATACTGTAACGTGTCGGGTAATCCAAGTATTACCTGTAATGTGATGTGCAACAGAAGTGTCTCAACTGCGGCTAGGAACTGATGTGTGTGGGTGTGTTCCTAGGGGGAAGGGGATAGATGTGACCAGCGGCCGGGGCGGAAGTCAGTCAGTGCCATGTGGGCGAGCAGACCGGTTGTTGTGTGTAGAGCTAGCTCTGTGAAGCTAGCTGCTAGGAGCTAAAGAAGCCTGTGAATAAAGAACCTGTACCAACATCAACTCTCCGTTCCTTGGACAAATACCCACTTTGTTACATTGGTGTCAGGCAGTAAAGCGGTAACGCCTCTGATTCGGCCGGGAGAGGAGAGAGTGAGGAGGAACGACGGAGAAAGTGCGGAATGAAGCGGCTAAAGATGAAGAGCGAGGTGGAAGAGTCTGAAGCCTCGGTGTATCCGGAGAATAAGGGGGAACACAGACGGATGAAGGAGGAATACAGACTGATGAGGGAGAACCTCGGGCGGGAGGAGAGCGGAGCCGAACCGGGCCCCGCTGGCAGACAGGCGGGGAGTGACGAGGCTGAAGCACGGCCCGCGACGGCGGGGGATGGCGCCCGCAGAACCAGGAAGGACGTGCCCGTCCCGAAATACAACGGTAAAGGCGAGTGGGAGCCATATTGCACAATGTTTAACGTAGCAGCGGACATGAATGGCTGGTCGAGGGAAGAGAGAGCCAGTCACTTGGTGATGTCGCTCGAGGGCGAAGCTATAACATGTGTGGCAGCAATGGCAGACACAAAAGACTTAGACATTGTGATGGCGGCCCTGCGGAGACGCTTCGGACGATGTGAAGAGCAGGCCATCGTAGCCGCGGAACTGTGTAACAGACGCAGACGGCAGGGTGAGTCGCTGCGTGCACTGGCAACAGACATTGAGACTCTCAGCCGGCGCGCATACAGCCAGCTACCGACGGAGGCGCTGGATGGGTTAGCCCTAAGCTACTTTGTCCAGGCCATCGAGCCACGGGGTCTAAGCCAGAAGGTAACGCTGGGACATCCAAAAACACTGGGAGCAGCGCTGGAGTTGGCGCTGGAGATAGAGACAGTAGAAGGCTGGGATAAGAGCAGCGGCATAATGGAGGCCGCCCCAGTGGTGAGAATGGCAGCGGAGAGCCAGCTACAAGAAGAGCCAGCGTGGAAGACGGCCTTGGCAGAGCAAGGCAACATGGTGAAAGAGCTATCTGAGTCGGTGCGCCAGTTAACAGAACAACTGCTCCGAAGAGCGACCCTGCAGCCCACCCCACGAGACAATACCGGGGCCAGGGGGCCCGGGGCCATGCGCTGCTGGACCTGTGGACGCCCCGGGCATCGGGCCAGAGAGTGCCGCGGAGGAGCGTGGAACCAGGGAAACGGCGCGGGGCCCGTCTGAGAGGGGCGAGACGGGCCCCCTACGTCATATTCCCTATGGCCACGTCACCGTTGGAGGGGGCCCAGCGGTACAGACGGGGAGGTGGGGCGTCGCCTTCCCCCGAAGCAGACGACATCGCCGGCGCTGTCAACATGCAGAACGGGCCGCACACGATGAACGGCTGCCATGTTCAGGTCCGCCTGCAAGGGAAGCCCTGTGTCGCCCTGGTGGACACGGGGTGTACGGCAACGCTGGTGAACTACAACATGATGCCAGAGGGAGCGCTTCTGGAGCAGCCAGCGGACCAGCTGCTGAGGACAGTATCCGGTGAGTTGATGCCGATGAGGGGAAGGGGGTCCGTGATGATAACTGTGGGGGGACAGACAGTGAACTTTCCGGTATGGGTAGTAGAGATGGCGGGGCCCTGTATCTTGGGGGAGGACTACTTGACGCTAAACCAATGCACAGTAGACCTAGGGAAGAGCACACTGACGTTTGCAGGGGGGCCGGTAGTCCAGATGGGTCACCCTCCCACCGCTCCAGGGGAGCAACCAAACGTCAATAACATCACTGTATACCGCGTCACAGTTGAGCACGGGCCCCACGCGGAGCCGCAAAAGAGACTGTGTTGGACATGTGGAGAGCCGGGCCACGTGGCGAGGTGGTGCAGAAGCGGTCCCGGGAGACGGACCGGGTATGCGGGACAACGACATGGACAGCAGGGAGCCTGCTGGGCATGCGGCGAGATTGGACACCTGGCTAGAGAGTGTCAAAAGGCTGTCGGGGACCGGAGGGCAGCGGGAGAAGAGAGACGTGCAGGCGGCGGACAGGTGAGACTCTGCTGGACTTGCCGTTCGCCTGGGCACTTAGCCAGAAACTGCACTGCGCCCCCCACGGTTGCTGTGCGGAAAGCCGAGGTGGAGAGCGAGGCCGGTTGTGTTCCCCCTGTGGTCCTGAACACGCCGTCCCCTGGGGAAGGGGGGCGGGAGGACGACCGAGTGCAGGAGGTGGAGGAAGACGAGGAGGACTGTCCAGATGTGGATCTGGAGGACGACAGAGCGACCATCAAGGATGTCGACGTGAGTGAGTGGAGACGCAGGCAGGCGGAGGACGCGGAGATCGGTCCGGTGCTTGCGTGGGTGGCGGCCGGACGCCGGCCCCCTGTGGAGGAGACTCACATGTTTTCCGGTGCCACGAAGGGACTGTGGAACGTGTTTTCCGACCTGCGGCTGGATGAAGACGGGCTGTTGGAGAGAACAGAGCACGGGGTAAAAGGGAGGCAGGCGGTTGTACCCTTTTGCCTGCGAGAGTTGGCGCTTAAGGGGGCACACAAGGGCCCTGGTTCCAGTCATTTTGGGCCCGAAGAGACACTCACCCGCATCCGTGGACATTTCTACTGGGGCAAACAGAAGGAGGATGTGCGAAGATACTGCGATGCGTGTGAGGACTGTGGGGCACAGAGGGGGGACCGTGCTGACTTACACTGCAGAGGATTAACCCCACTGGGGGTTGAGCGGGACTAGCGTGCTTCAGGGGGGACAGAAGCTGTAAAAGGGGGGATGGAAATGGGGTTTAAAAAGAAAAGTTAAGGAAAATGTGGGGGCTTGTGTTTAATTGAGATGTGGGGGTTATTGTTGAATGGGCTATTGTGTTGAATTTAAATGAATGTGTGAAAAAGAAGGAAATAATGAAAACTAGACATTATGGAGTGCCTAATGGGAAACTAGACATTATGGGGGTACCTAATGGAAAACTAGACATTACGGAGTACCTGATGCAAACTGGACATTATGACGGGGGTGTTGGAAAAAAAGAAGGGACTAATTGTGGGGAATTGAAACGTTGTGGGGTTTGTGGGAATTAGATTTTGATGTGGTGATGGGAAAAATATTGTGTTGGGTGTGTTTTGGTACAGGGGGATATGTGTGGGTTGTGGGTGTTAACGTGGGCGTTAACAAATGTTGGGTGAGGAGTATGTAACGTGTCGGGTAATCCAAGTATTACCTGTAATGTGATGTGCAACAGAAGTGTCTCAACTGCGGCTAGGAACTGATGTGTGTGGGTGTGTTCCTAGGGGGAAGGGGATAGATGTGACCAGCGGCCGGGGCGGAAGTCAGTCAGTGCCATGTGGGCGAGCAGACCGGTTGTTGTGTGTAGAGCTAGCTCTGTGAAGCTAGCTGCTAGGAGCTAAAGAAGCCTGTGAATAAAGAACCTGTACCAACATCAACTCTCCGTTCCTTGGACAAATACCCACTTTGTTACAATACGCTGTCGCTAACACACGCTAGCTTTGTTCATAGTGAACACTGTCACTCATGTAACGTTATCTGTGCAGGTAAAACACAGCCAGAGAATGAATGAGCCCCCATTGAAACCTTGGATAGCTGCAGAGAAGACCGGGACAGTTTTGACAGCCCATTGTACGTGTATGGCAGGACTTGGAGAGACATGTTCACATGCAGCAGCATTGATGTTTGCAGTTATGTCTGGAGTGAGGATGCGCGATGATACAGCGTGTACTTCATTGCCATGCCAGTGGCTTCAACCGCCACCCACAAAGAAAATCCGCTGCGCTGAAGTGTCGTCAATAGATCTTACCTGTCCCAACACGCAGAGAAGAAAGGTTTTGAATCCAGTCGACGTTAATGTGGGAAGTGAAGCAGCTAAAGGAAAGAAGAAGGGACCCTGTGATGCTACACCTAAACCAACACAGAATGAACTTGCTGACTTTCTGGATAAGCTCAAGCTTGCAAACCCAAGGGCTGCCGTTGTTACGCGCAAATCAACCCCCCTGTACATGCGCGCCCCCCTATGTAAACAAACGCATTGGACAGACCTGCCCCCCGTAGTACCACATTTTAGCCGCCAGGTGTCATCTGGACATAAAAACACTGCTACATTTACAGGCAGGCAGTACGTTACCTCAGATCTTCAAATCTCACTAAATATAGACAGTTTTCACGGAACGATGTTGCTAGGGAACAGTTTGAAACCTAGCTTAATTCCTGTCAGTTATTGTATTAGCAAACACTGCAACTGTAAGGAAGCTAGGGACAATTTAGAATGGCAATTGTCAAGTTAAAACCGTCTAAAGTTGGATTGTAAAAACGTGTCTTTGTAATTAAGAAAATAAATAAATAAAAAATCATGACTTGACAAGTAGGCTATAGGCTACGTGCTGTAGACATACTCTGTTATAATAAGGACATGCAAAACACATTCCAACTGGGATTTCAACTCACGCCTCCCTAATCTGCAACATGGACCAGAAGTCAGCTCTTAACCCACTCCACCACAGAGACCATTAATGGCAGTTGGTGTGTTTTGCATTAGTTAAATCGTTTCTATGTGCAACCTTGCTCTCCCGTACGTGATTGTCCCCCCTGTCTAAACACCTCTCCTCACCTTCCACTTGTGTCTGGACAAAAAGGCCCCCCTGCAGTACCGCATTTCCACCACCATGTGTAGTTTCTCCCATGGAGGCTTATGTTTAACTGTAAAAACAGGTGCTAGTGAGATAGATAGATAGATAAATAAATAAATAAATAAATAAATAGATAATAAATAGATACATACATACATACATACATAAATAAATAAATATATAAATAAATAAATAACATTTCATCTCTAGGTCTCTTTAGATTGCCATAAGATGGACTGTAAAAACAGGTCAGTAAAATAAATAAATGAATAAACTAAAGAATTCATGGCCTTACAAGTAGGTAGACATACTCTGTTATAATAAGGACAAGCAACAAAGATTACAGGTGGGATTTGAACCCATGGCCTCCAAGTCTGCAGCATGGACCAAATGCTAACTCTTAAACCACTGTACCACAGAGACTTCTTGTGGCACACGCTGCTTTGCATTAGTTAATTCTCTATGTGCAACCTTGCTCTCCCATACATGATTGTCCCCCCTGTCTAAACACCTCTCCTCACCTTCCACTTGTGTCTGGACAAAAAGGCCCCCCTGCAGTACCGCATTTCCACCACCATGTGTACAAATGTTTCTCCCATGGAGGCTTATAAAAGAATGGAACCTCATCAAGTCTCGTCTGTACACACTAGCCCATTTAAAGGGAAAGGTTTCCAAATGTAGCCTATATTTAGGTTTTGAATTAATTGGAGTACCAACATTTCATCTCTTGCCAAAGGATGGACTGTAAAAATAGGTGTTAGTAATCAATCAATCAATCAATCAATCAATCAACTAAAGAATGCATGGCCTTTCAAGTAAGTAGACAAACCGTTATAAGGACATGCAACAGACAATGGGATTCGAACGCAAGGCCTCTGCAGCCAGAAGTCAGCTCTTAAACCACTGCACCACAGAGAGCTTTGATGACTGTTGCTGTCTTTTGCATTAGTTAATTCCTCTCTATGGGCAATTCTGCCCTCCCATACATGCTTGTCCCCAAGACCTCACATCTCTTCCACTGTCTATGTGTACGCCTCATGCAGAAGTGTCCCCTGCTGTACCACATTTCTGCCACCAGGTGACTGGGAAAACCAAACACCTTGCTCTAGTCTTCCTAGTTCCTCTTTATTGGGGTCACAATATGACCGTAAGTGGTCATTTTGACGTCAAGATTACAAGCTCTCTGATGATAAATTCCTCAATTGGGAGATTCATGCATTTATTGTGTTAATATCCTTTAGAAAGACACTTAATGTGAAGAGGCAATTTTTTCTATTCTGTACAGGCACAATTAGATTGACCACACCTTGTTGCAGGTTGTTTCTCACAATCATCATGCTAACCATGTCTGTCTCTTTCATGTATTGCATGTGTGAGAGAATGCAACAAGCAAAGGTTCTTGAATAACATGTACCGGTATTAATGGTTGGTAGACTGATCAACAAGGAATAGGCCTACATGTGTTTTGCTTGAAAATAATAGCATTTCAGCATCTGTCACTAACTAGATTGAAACCTATAGGCTATCTGTTTTGTTTCAGACGGCCTTGTGACTTGCTTTGAACACAGAAAGAAAGAAGGAGCCTGCCTGCATATCAAAATGAGGCTAATAATTGCATTTAACTTGTTTATTTAAAATAGTACTTGACCAAATAGAAAACAACAGAATATTGACGAAAAACCATTTTGACTCTAGCACAAGTCTGGGTAAGGAATGCTTATGAAAGATTCTGAGGCCTTAGTAGAAGCTTAATGTTGAAGGCAAGGCAAGGCAAGGCAAGGCAAGGCAAGGCAACTTTATTTCATGCCAAAAGCAATTCAAAGTGCTTTACAGAAATAGAAGAGATAAAACAATACAACAATGGAACACATGAAATTACATCAGGAAAAAAATTACAATCACAGTAAAAAGTGACAATAAAAAAGAATTGAAGTTGAAGAATACTGTCTGACGAAGAGCTGTTTGGCTCGAAACGTTACCACTGCACTTGGTGCAATAAAGCTATCAAAAAGGAGTCCTTTTAGTGTGCGAGCGATTTTTTCATTTGTTTCACTGTTATATTTTTTCGTCTCAGCACCTACCCGAAGTCTGGGTCCTTGGATGTGCATGTTTTCATCTATTTCAAGTTGAAGAATACAACATGAATCTCCTGGTAATTCAACGTATTAGCAAGATACACCTGGGTGTATTCATTCTAACAAAGCTTGTTTGCTGGTCGGACAAAACTGCCTCCCCACCAAGCCCCGCCCCCGCAGCAGACATGTGCAGACTCGAGTTTGCCAATGAGTTTGCTTCAAGTAAGTCAAGACCATGGATGTATTATGGTCAAGACAGGCAGATTCAATGGTGGAGTGCATGCGCCCCCTAGTGGATGCATGCATTTACACAGGGGGGGGCACGCATGTACAGGGGGGTTGATTTGCGCGTAACACCGTGCTCTCTGTAGCTCCAAAACACTCCAAAGACTTTGTCCCTATGGCTATGAAAGATGGCTATCCTACACCATTAGAGCAACTTTATGAAGCTGAGAATGTTGGTTTGACCTACAAAGAGCTTCTTGACAAATGTGATAAGGTCATTGAGGATTTGTCTATCACAGATGCTCAGTGTACGCTTGTTGAGCAGATGACAAAGGGACAGGCTACATCAAAGGTGTGGTATACCTACAGATGTGGCAGGGTAACTGCTTCCAAGTTTGGTGCGGTTATAAAAAGCAATGATAATCAGCCCCCCAAATCACTTGTGAAAGCCATATGCTACCCGGAGTCAACAAAGTTTACAAATGCAGCAACAAGGTATGCTATTATTTCATTCTAAGAAAGGCAAATTATGAAGGGAATGATGGATGATGAGTAATTATCAGGGTTCCCACGTGTCCTTGAAATCCTTGAATGTTTGTGAATTTGAAAAATAAAAATCAGGCATTAAAAGTTTTTGAAAATAGACATGGGAACGTGCTTGAATTTAGGGTTTTTCTTGGTCGATAATTACGAGGGGCTCACCACCATTAAATCTCGCTCTGCCAGCTCACAAGGGAAAACAAATATTTTCTAACAAGCATTGCAGGCAGTGGATTTCTGTCTTTCCAACTGCAACCAACACAGCACAGTTGAGAAGTGTTCACAAATTCAAGTCTCTCTTTTTAACTGTCTGTGAGCTTCTACTATAAAAAAAAAAGTATGTTGTAAAAGTAATTAACTTGATCCATGTCTCAAAAACTATGCCGTGTTGGGTCCCTGAATTTGGGGAATTGGGCCTTGAATTTAAATAAAAATGTCCTTGAATTTGATGGTGAAAAAGGTGTGGGAACCCTGAATTATGAATAATTATGTATATTTATGCACCAAACTAAACTATGTTTTATTCAATATTTCCAGGTGGGGCATTCAGCAGGAAACCAAGGCAAAGGAGGCATACATCAAGTCCATGTCTCCAAAACACCTCAATTTCGATGTGACCCCCACTGGACTCTACATTTCTCCGCAGTACCCTCATCTTGGCGCATCACCTGATGGGAAGGTGTCTTGTGACTGTTGTGGCTCTGGGTGCTTGGAGATCAAATGTCCCTACTTGGCAAAAGACAAGACACTGTTAGAACTGTCAAAAGAAAAAGACTTTTGCTTGGTTGCATCCACACCCTCAGATGTCACACTGAAACTTAACAGACAACACAACTATTACTTTCAAGTACAGTGCCAGCTTCATGTTACAAAATCAGCATTCTGTGACTTTTGTGTGTGGACACCTTCAGAATTATATATTGAAAGAATAACCCCAGATGCAGATTTTGAAAGACATGTTATGAAGGCAACACAGTTTTTCAAGTATGGAGTGTTGCCAGAATTGATAGGAAAATGGTTTACACGGAATGCAGTGCTGAATCTTGGTGAGAAGGAAAACAGAACCAAGGAAACAAACTAATTTCAAAGTATATGTAGATCCCACTTTGCCCACAGAGATTTGAAGCTCAAGTCACACGGGGAAAAAGTCCCACAATTTAGACTAAATATCATCTTAGATTGAATTGTGATATTATTATTGTGATATGGCATAATTGTTAAAGGCTGCTTTATAGTAAAGTGATGACATTTTCTGACCTTACCAGACCACTTTGCTCATATTATTATATACATATTGTGCAAATATTTTGTTAAAGCACCAACAGTCATCCCTTGAATATTGTTGCAATATCGATAGGTCAGTTATTTTTGTTCTGGTTTCATATGTTATTTACACAGCTGTGTATTAATTCTTCCTGCTCCTAAGAGGAAATATGTGGCTTTGACTTACAACTTAACAGCCCTACTGTAGGGGAACTACTGGACATTTTTGAAAAGCCACAAGTATACTGGCTGCTGCTTGTGTACTGTTATCTAGGAGAAACGTTTCAGCAAACCATACTGTATCTTGGAGAGATCACTTTTATTTGTCAAACTTTGTTTACAAACCTTTCAGTCAATATTCCAGAGCATTAAACATGGCAGTACAATTTATATTCCATTGTCTGTTATTGATGAAAATCAAGGTGGAAAATTGCCCTTTTAGACTGACCAAGTCTTTAGTATCAGTCAAGAGAACAAGAAGCTTGTTTTACATGAATATTCACTTCTTCAATCTGAGGCCACAATGATTTCACACAGATTACACAGAGCACAGCATGTTGTCACAATCTTGTCTATAAGGCTGCCCTTCACTTTGCCATTTTGTTCCACTCTAATGAGGCTTACAGGCAGAGTTGAGCCCAGAATTGTATATTTCTGCCTCAACATTCCAATAACTCTCTCGACATGGATTCTCACACGAGAGATTTCTCGAGCATTTTCAATCTGTTTGCGGCTAAGCTGTTTCTTCCCGCGTGTGAATGGAGGTGTCACTAATTCTGCACAATATAAGCCAACACTATCCTCTATCGTGAAACCCCGGTCAGCCAGTATCAAGTCCCCTGACAGGAGCTTGTCAAGGAACCCACTGTGCTCGGTAAGCTCTTTGTCTGACACACGTCCACCCCAGGCCTTTGACACAAAGGAGATGCTTCCTTGTGGGGTGATTGAAATAAGAAACTTTATAGTGTTGTGTTGTTTGTAGTTACTCCATGTTTGAGCTCGAGCTTTTAAATCTGATGGCCGCTCTATGAACACCTCAAAGCAGTCAATTATGCTTACACACTTCCTAAAAAATACCCGAAAACACATTGGTAAGCTGCATCTTAAGTCTTCTCTTTCCGGCCACAATAGTATGGGGTGAAGCCTGCTTGCCATAACATCTATCCAACGGCGAAATATTCTTGATACTGTTGACTGATGAATCCCGAAGAGGTAGCCTAGAAGTTCCTCAGACAGATTTAGGCGCAGCTTCATCAGTGTAAGAAGTAGTTCCTGAGTAGCCTTGAGGGAATTATTTCCCCTAGCAGGAGAAACTGATGACACATCACTGAACAATAACATAAAAGTCTGTAAATTAGGTAGTCCTGTGAAAAATTTCATTTTCCTGTCATCAAATTGTGAAGGGTCAAGAGTACGACGTTTCAACTCACTTTCTAAGTTGTTAACTTTCTCCCTCAGTGACTGACATTCAATGTTTAAAGCTTTCATCTGTTCATGTAATGCGGCAATGTCATTGTGGGTCTCTTCTGTCTGGACCTCAGTGCCTTGGATGTCAACAGGCTGTACCTCTGCTTCTGCTACAGGATTTTGATTGTGTGTCTCCTCTGTTTGGACCTCGGTGCCTTGGGCGTCTTCTGCTGCAGGTCTTTGTTGCAGGTCCAGAAGTGCTGTGGCAGCCAGCAGCCTACTTGTGTTAACAGTTCTTTTCTTAGACACTTCTTGAGATCGTTGATATCTTTGTAGTTTGTTGACAGCTTGAGTCCGCTGAGTGGTGGAGGTAAAACTGAACAAACTTGGCACATAGTCAGGGTGTAGGGGATCGTCACTCTTTTTTCCTGAAACAAACAATGGGTTTTTGTTTTGACTAGTAATGTAATATTATTTACATATATGCATAGAAAATATACATGATTGCATCATTACAGTACTGCAGGATAACAAAGGTAGTATCTCATGATGCTAAATATCAACAGCATTTCAATATTATTTTGTAGAAAAAGTTATGTGACTTTAAATTTGCTGTGTGGGGGTAGGCTACCCCTTAAACCATTATAAAGAAAACAGTCTCTTTTGGCTAAACGTTAGCTAGCTAACACTAATGTTATCTGTGTTGCACAAGGGGGATCCCCTTTGTGGAACACATTAAGGTAGGCTAATATCGTCATTTTTTCGGAATACTACTGACAAAACGGTACAGTTAATGGTAGGCCTACACATAAGATAAATGAAAGATGCAAATATATATATATATATATTAGTCAACACGTTATATAAGGACGGTACAATTAACAAAATCTAACCCACCTGACACAAAATGACAACTGCAAATCCAGGTTTCAGTCCCCGGAGTCCAGTTCTTTCTGCGAATTGCAGCGATCCATTTGGCTCTCTTTTCATTACCTTTCGGCAGCCTGTAAAAATATACCTCCGACGCCTTGTTGAATCTATTTTTACAGTTAAATGCACAACAGCACTTTCCCATTTTGCGGAAGCTGAACGCTAAACACCGTGTGACCCGGCGGCGGCACCTGGCTTGTTTAGACGTTTTGACACTCACTGCAGCTGAGTGGGCGTACCCGCACTGACTGTCGCGTCCGTGACGTCACGTGCATTCCCTCTATACTTTCATAGGAAAAAAACTGTGATTCTACCTTCATCCATTCTTTAGTTATTGACACTTGAATGTAGGTAGCATTTCCCTGAAAACGTCCGTCTCTCCACAAAAAGTTGAGAAAAAGGAATTTTTCTAAATGAAGTAATCTTCACGGGTCTTGAACCGAATAAAGGTCTTTGATGGCGGATACTGGCCGGTGTTACACTCAACTATGAACCCCATGATGATTTGGTTTCCCTTTCAGGTCAAAACACGGCCGTGGGCACAACTTTTACTGTAACACCGGTGTGAGAAAAACCAATACCATTAATGATTGTTCCATTCTATTGAGCTGTTCCAGTGCCAGGGCCCTCATTCATGGTATTGGATACACATGTGTCTAGCTGCTTTGACACTTAAAATGGCTGCTGTGAACAGAGACTATTCACCTTATTCCTGGACTTACGTTTGCCATGATTCTCAGCGGTTACCGGTTGTCGACTTCCTGTTTACACTTTTTCCACTAGCAAGGACGTGCGCGCCGCTGTCAAAGAGTGGGAACATTTGGCTTATTTTATCCGAAATGGCTAGAAATAGTAACGTGTGGTTGCATAGCGACGATATTTTACAAAAATGAGGTGAATGTCAATTCACTCGTACTGTATGGCCTTATTTTAGCCGAAATTGCTAAAAAATAGTATGTGGTTGCATAGCGGCAGCTTTTGTTTTGAAGGCTAAACGTCCAAACCCGAACTCTTATTATTTGGTCATTGAACGGAGCTTTAGCGGTCTCTCTCTTTCAAGATTCAAGATATTGTCACTCCGTTGTACAATTATGCACATGTGAAATTATTGTGCTGGGGGGCTCCATTACAAGACATGAAGCTTAAGCGAAAATTCTTTAAGAGAGACTGTAATGTCATTCATTCACTCACTTTTCATTCATTCACTCTCCTAGGATATAACTCTAGCTCTCATACCCACTTCTTAATCAACCTGCATTTTCCTGTTTCTAGGAGAAACCCTTTAGTTGTCACGGGGTCTCATTCATCCCTTCTGTCCTCATTCACATCTGTCCCAGTTAGGAGAAAACCTTTAATGTCACGCCCAGTCATTCATAAAACTCAGTGATCAATCACCCCTTTCCCGCTTCTACCTAGCATCACTGTTTGTGGTCGGTAACATTTAGATTAAGCCAATCAGAGAACGACACATCTTCCCATTCAGCCTATCATGGTATACTGTCATAGTAGCTAAAAACCTCCTGTTTCTCTCTGTGGTCTCATTGGGTTTCAGTGTGTTCCTGCGTCCCTCCTCCACCCCATTCTCCTCCAGGCCTCTCTGAGGTCTTCAGAATCAGAAGCCTTCTCCAGCAAGACCAAGTCTACCTTCACCACCACCAGGTCTAGACTCCACGGGGGGGATGATATTCAATCTACTCTGGCTGCATCCATCTACCCCTGCTGATCATGATGTCATAATCAAGCTGACGTCATGATGGAGTCTAATCGCCAAAAAATATATCTATATTTATGTGCCTACAGGCTCATGTATCTTATCATCTAAATCATCTGTCATTCAAGAAATGGTCTCTCTGGTTGAAATAGGTAGGTACAAAGTCACAACAATTATTATGATTATTTTCAGTCTCTTTCGCTATGAACGGTCCTGGGCGGAAACAGGCAACCGGCAGCTGGAAACAGGGAGGGAGGGTGTCATGGAAGCACCCGCGGTCTCATCAGCGAACTCGTGAATAGGGCCCAGGCAGTGTTTTCTGGCAGGTTGATGTCAGTGGTGTGCTGATGTAAACAGTCTGTTGTTAAGTGAGTCCAAAAAACATCCAACAAGACCATTTATTTGTACAGCACAGTTCAGACACAGAGGCGACTCAAACAGCTTTACATGAATAACAGAAGAAAAAGACATCCATAAATCTATACCTATACAGGAGTTTTTCTAGTGAGGCAGAGGAGAATGGTCCTCTATTTTTTCGAAGAGATTGGGGATTTTATATATTAATGTTTTTTTTATAAAATATCAATCAAATGTGTTTTTTCTGATGTGCGGACGCTCCTTTTTTCATTCATTATATTCTTAAAATGCTTCAACAACAGTGACACCTGTAAGGCACTGATGGAAAGGAGAGCTCCATGCAGACTGGACTGCATGCAGACTCCATGCAGTCTGGCTCGGCCCTCGAGGGGTACGGTACAAAAACATTACCCCTGAGGGCGTTCATTTCGTTGGTAATTTATCTAATGCAAATATATTATTGGTTGAAAAATACTTGCAATTCACAGGGAACAGTGAAATGATGTGTTTTTAAACCAATCATATTTAGCTGAAGCCTAAACCGCCCTTACCAATCAATAGCAATCAATTAATTTATTCAACCTAATTGGTTGTTGATTGGATAGATCGGTAAGATTGACATTGTCCACTGATGAAGGAGTCTCTCAACGCTGAATCCAGTTCACTACTAGGAAGTGAAATCCACTTTGCTGTGATGACCTGACAGGAATGATTTACACGACACTGACGACAGTATAGCAGCATATTATATTTTTTTACTTTTTATCAAGCAGTAAGTTAGTTCACAAGCCAGACAGTCGTTGCATTGCATTACGAGCCAACGAGACAGTTTACAGCGGGTGGGCCGCCGTACGGAGTGGAGACCGAGAAAACTGGGATATTTGCAACGTCTCGGCTGCATGCGGTTACACTACAGACGGCATGGATGTGCAAGTAAGTCAATTCATTTCAATTAATTTCACGCATGCACGCGCACGCACACACACACACACACACACACACACACACACACACACACACACACACACACACAGTGACCAGAGCTGCCAAGTTTCACCAAAGGTTTGGAGTGAGACTTCAGGGGAAGGGTCCTTCGTCAATCTTATTTTTTTTTACGTTTGCAGCAAGATTTAGCGAGGAATGGCCTATCTCATTATAAATTAACAGGATTACACTGTTGTGATGTTGTTCTTACTCACCGAATGCGAGCACACTCACAACTCGAGTTACATTAGGGTGTGATGTTGTTCTTAACCATCAATGTTTGCTCATTTCCTTATGATTTCCTTATGATTACCATGATATTGATTTCAACCATATCACCCAGCCCTACTTTTGGCAGCCCCCCTGGACAAAAATTCCCCAGCCGCCCCTGGGATGGGTAGCACTAACTGGAGAACTGGGGGAGCGCACCTATATGAGCAACACCCCCCTAATTTATTATTGTAAAAACAAACCCTTGGAGAAAAAGTGTGGGAGCTCCGCTCCCCTGCATTCCCACAGTAGGCTACTACGCCCCTGGCGACGTTTCCTCTCAGTAGCCTATTAAGCACCTGCAAGTGGCCTGGAGCGTCCCAGCAAACATTTTCACGTATAACGACCGTCTTCTGCACGTCAAACCAGTCTAGTCAGGGTCTAATTATATATCCAGAATGGAAATCGTAGCAACGTCGATGACGTTTCCTGCACGGCCGCTGCACGTAGATCATCTCCTTCCCCACAACCAACGTCGAAATATGCCGCTCCCACAACAGCTATGTTCAGATGAAAATCTGCACAGTGTGCATTTAGCAGCTTTACATATAAATGGCCTGCATTTATATAGCGCTTTTATCCAAAGCGCTTTACAGTCAGTAGGTACATTCATCCATTCACACACCGACGGGGGCAGGTTACCACGCAGGGTGCTGGCACACCAAGGGGAGCAATTTGGGGTTGAGTATCTTGCCCAAGGACACTTCGACATGCAGACTGGAGGAGCCGGGAATCGAACCACCGACCTCTTTTATCCAAAGCGATTAGTGGACAACCCGCTCTACCTCCTGAGCTACAGCCACCCCTTATACATATAGCCTACGGTATGTCCAGATTTAACTATTTTTGCTATACTTTATCTATTCGACTGTCAATTTGTTGGAGTTACTCTGAGTATTTTGGACATTAATATATAGTGTCCTCAACGGAAAATTTCAGGGTGAAGGTTTGTACTGGAACTTGCATTGCAAGCCTATAGTCGCAGTTACAATTCAGTTACTTGTTTGTGGGCGGAGCCGAACTGGTTGCAGAAAGTTACAACTAGTTCAGCTGTCATAGAAATATGGAAGATCCGGACGCCTCCTCCACGTATTTCAAAGCTTTGCCAGCAACACACATGTTACCTTACACAAATAAGCTATCTCTTTCAATGCATGGGGTGAGGTTTCCTGACCCGCAGTGCCGGTGTCATGCCGAGTTTTGCACCCCCGCCGCCAAATGCATCCCCACCTCACGGGAGCATATTGTCCTCAAAGCATTTGCTGCCAAAATCACGCAATGGGTTATTCAAAATACCCTTGGCTCATGGAGGATATGTCTGAGCATCAATTTAGAATGAGAGTGTTACTTTCTAACCTTCTGACGGAAGTCAGACTTAACACACCACTTCCTGTTCTAAACTAATTTCAAAGTAAAATGCCTTTGGCGTTTCTTTTAACCATAAATAATACCAAAGCTAAAATAATTAATACAGTGACATTCAGATTCAGATTCAGATTAATTTATTTAAAGAATGGGACTTTACACGTTAATGAACAGTAGGCTACAGCCGTACAGTAAACATGCCAGGTTATAGCCCAAGGGCTAGTTTCCACCTGTAGTCCCATGGCAGGTTGATGTAATCATGAAAGAGAAAAAAAAATGAATAGTACAAAAAAGATTAATAGTACAGAAGGTTAGTAAAACCAAAAATGATTAAAACACACACAATTAATAGTACCAAAAAATTAATAGTACAAAAGGTTAGTAAAACCTAAAATGAATAAAACACACAGAGCATGCAGTGAAACATGGCAGATGATATGTTAAGTGTGATCACATTGCTGGTTTGGAGCCATAGTTTCAACTGGCCTTTGAAGGTGGCGAGACTAGGCCATTCTCTAATAGAGGGAGGTAGATTATTCCAGAGGGTGCTTCCCATGTAGGATAAGGTCTTCTGGCTAAAGGAAGTTTTTCTAAAGGGGACCTCACAGACCTTGTTCGTGATGGCCCGAGTGACACGGGTCGAGTTGGCGGTCGAACGATATTTGATGAAGTCAGCAAGAGGAGGCGGCGCCACACAGGGGCGTCATGCAAGCCAAAAATCTGAGGGGGCGAACTCTGGCGCCGCCCGGAGGGCGGCAAAAAATTTGGGGGGTTGGAAGCCAGATTTAGAGGAATATCTAATTTTAAATGAACAGACTGAGCAGGTGTAACCATAAGGCTATTTTCCAAACTGCTCAGCCTCCTGGAAAGATCCATAATCACCAGACTAAGTACATTGCCACTGCCCAGGCTCAATGGACTTGACAAAAAAGGGAGACCACATGTTTCAAAGCAATGTAACACAATGTTTATTTTGGCTGGTATTGCCTTTTCAGAAGGTAGAAATCTTTCCTCTAGAGCAGGGGTTCCCAACCTTTTTTGTGCCAAGGACTGGTAGATACATGGGAAAAAAAAGTCGCGGACCGGTTGTCAATTCTAATGGTTTTAGTTATATATATTTACTCACCAGGTGGCGACAAAGGGTAAATAACAGCCTTTTGTGTTGTACTGTATGTAGCCTATACAGTATTTATGTTTTTGTTTTAACTACAAACATACATAAACGTAAACTTGAAACTATGTTTCAACTACCATACACAGCCTATAATAATATAGCCTATGTTTATAAAAAAAAAAAAAAAAAAAAAAGTTTTTTTTTTTTTTTTTTTTTTTACCTCTCAAAAATCTGAGGGGGCAATTGCCCCCTCAGTTACAATGGGCATGACGCTTCTGGCGCCACATGCGCCACATGCTAGTCATGTAACAAGAGGCTGCGAATCCCATTGTTATATGTTGGCCAACCATAACGTATCACTGCGAGTTGCAACTAGCAGTCTATAGTGCATTTGCAAGGCGGTGAAACCATTTTATTTATTTTATTAGTTCATTAACCAGTTTCTTTATATCTCATGCATTAAGCATCCATGATGAGCCTTGGGAATTTAGCCAAGGCACCGGGGTTACACTCCGGGGACTGGATTTACACCCCGACTGTTGCGAAGAGTGCCAATCGGATTTTTTTAATGATCAATTATTTATTAACATTTTCATAAACATTACAGTCCACACAACAACAGAACCAGAAATGAAAATACCCTACAATAGTAAAAAATAAAAACAGACAAAACATGAATCAAACGAAACCTAACAACTATTCCAACCCTAGCAAAGAAAAAGAAAGAAAGAACAAGAAAAGTGTCACATCGGCAGCCCACATCGGTAGCCAATCGGATTGTTATGACCACAGAGAGTCAGGACCTCGGTTTAAGGTCTCATCCGAAGGACCATCTATGATTATTTTGTAATTACATACAGTAGTCTACGTTCAGTGATGTGTCTGATATGGTTGTATTGATGCAACCCAAACTATCGCTGAGGTCGGTTCAGATAAATGAATACAGAGGTCAAAAACACAATTCAACACATTCTTGAGATGTAGGTATTACATTTATCAAATTATTAGATTACTAACTTAAAACTTGATAAAATAGTTAATCATTTATTTGGTGATCGTAATTCTCATTTGCATGATAAACTGCTCGATTGTTTACAATAGTAATCCAAAAGGGTTCATTGTGTCCATATTGTAACTTAGAACTTAGATTTTTCTTATATATCGGACACAGATTTGTCATTCCTACCTGACATGTTTCGACGGTAACACTTCCGTCTTCATCAGTGGCATCACTAGATGGTGTCTGACGTCACATGCATGGCTTAACAGCTGTCAGATTTGACAGGTTTGCCCCCACTGTCAGTTCGCTATATATATATATATATATATATATATATATATATACTGTATATATATATATATATATATATATATACTGTATATAAAACACTGCATTCTGGCATGCAATGATGTAATGAAGTAACTCAGTGTTACTTGGATTAGTAACTATAATAATGTGTATTTGAAATAGTAATCCCTTACATTACTTAGTTGCTCAAAAGTAATCAGATTACAGTAAAGTGTTACTGTAACTGATTAAGTAACTAAGTAATGTGTTACTGTAATCTGATTACAGTAACTAAGTAACATGGTACTGTAATCTGATTACAATAACTAAGTCACGCCTTACTGCCCAACACTGGTGGGAATAGAGTACCACAGGGATGACGTATTTTTGTAGTCGGAACGCGGAAGTCCCGGAATTCCGGGTTCTTCACTGTTTCTGCCTATGGGATTGAATAGGTTTTTGGCGCGATGCTTCAATAAGGTCTGTGGGCAACGCAAGCTTATTCAAATGCGAACCTGTGTTCAGCGAGATAATCTTCACACATGAGAACCACTTTCATGAGTTTTGATGCATAAAAAAAGCTCATGCTAAGCTATTCAACCTGTTAGAGTGTTGTTACTGTGAGCTGACAGAGCAGTGTGTCGGACCATTGCAAGATCACTTTATAGTTGGTAACTGTCAAACAGCTCCACACGTGTGACAAACTAACTTGCTAGTATTGCTCGTCTTTAACTGCTTCTGATTGGTCAGTCTAGAGGTTCTTCACGTTTCTCTAAAATGCTATTGGCTAATGGGGCGGCTGGGCGAGACTGAGTGTTGGGCTCTCCTGAGTCTCCTCAGAGAGCCTGGTGACGCGAGGTTAGGTGACAGGAGTTTGTGATAATCGTGTGTCAGTGTGTGCGCTGCTGTGCACTGATATAGCGCGTGTGTTTTACTAATACATCTAGTTTGAAAGAGCGAGTGGGCAATAGCTGTGTGACTGAACCATGATTGAACCGACTGAACCAGGTGAGGGAAAGATAATTTCCGTGCTCGTCCTTTGGCGTGATGACGTTATAGACGTATAATATCCCCGTTAACTTGACAGTGTAGTCTCATTTAGCCGTTTGCTACAGTAGCTAGCCGCCCTTTTAACTGCACGTAAAAGCTTCAAAACTCATAAAAGTGGTCTTCATGTGTGAAGATTATCCTGCTGAACACTGGTTCGCGTTTGAATAAACTTGCATTAACCACAGACATCATTTGAAGCTGTGAGAGCAAAATTATTGCACCAAAAACCCATTCAAAAATCCCATAGGCGGAAACAGTGAAGAACCCGGAAGTGTTAACATCCATGTTTTCCGGACTCATTCCTGCGGCTCTCTATATAGGGCTGGGGGAACATAGGGCTGTGGGAAGATAGGGCTGTGGGAACATAGGGCTGGGGGAACATAGGGCTGTGGGAACATAGGGCTGTGGGAACATAGGGCTGTGGGAACATAGGGGTGGGGGAACATAGGGCTGTGGGAACATAGGGCTGTGGGAACATAGGGATGTGGGAACATAGGGCTGGGGGAACATAGGGCTGGGGGAACATAGGGCTGTGGGAACATATGGCTGTGGGAACATATGGCTGTGGGAACATAGGGCTGTGGGAACATAAGGCTGTGGGAACATAGGGCTGTGGGAACATAGGGCTGGGGGAACATAGGGCTGTGGGAACATATGGCTGTGGGAACATATGGCTGTGGGAACATAGGGCTGTGGGAACATAGGGCTGTGGGAACATAGGGCTGTGGGAACATATGGCTGTGGGAACATAGGGCTGTGGGAACATAGGGCTGGGGGAACATAGGGGTGGGGGAACATAGGGCTGTGGGAACATAGGGCTGTGGGAACATAGGGGTGGGGGAACATAGGGCTGTGGGAACATAGGGCTGTGGGAACATAGGGGTGGGGGAACATAGGGCTGGGGGAACATAGGGCTGTGGGAACATAGGGCTGTGGGATCATAGACCTGTCAAATCTGACAGGACGATCACGCCACAGTAAACAATCAGCTGTTAAGACACGTCACACACATCTAGTGATGCTTCTGACGGAAGTGTTACCGTCGAAACAGGTAGGAATGACAAATCTGTGTCTGATATATAAGAAAGTTCTGCTTATGAGCCCCGCCCACCAAAGAAATTAGTTCATGTAACATGTTAGCAAAGCCAAGGTGCCACCATGGCAGTGTTTTTCAGTGGTGTAAGCTAGGTCCGTACGGCAAGGGTGGTCCTTTTAAACCAGTGGTTCCCAACCTTGGGGTAGCGACCCTAAATGGGGTCCCCTGGAATTCAAATTGGGTGGCCTGAAATTTATTTATTTTTACACCACGCACAATTTAAAACTACCAAAGAGGATTAGGGCCAGTTGTGATTTTTTTTTTCTGATTTTAAATTGGGATTCTGAGAATATACTGTAGTCAGAATTCTGAAAATAAAGTTAGAATTCTGAGTTTAATGTCAGAATTCTGAAAAAAAGAAGTCAGAATTCTGAGTTTACTGTCAACATTTTGAGGGGGAAAAGTCAAGAGTTCTGAGATTAAAGCCAAAATTCTCAGATTAAAATCAGAAGTCTGAGAAAAAAGTGAGCATTCAGATTTGAATGTCAGAATTCTGAGAGAAAAAGTCAGCATACTGTTTAGTGTTTACATGCATGTGATATCACTGATGATGTCACACTGATGATATTACCGATATACCGGAATTTGAATGTCTGGGGTCCCTAGATTTGTGTGATGTCAAAGTGGGCTCACAAGCCAAAAAAGGTTGGGAAAGGTTGGTATTTTCTCTCCTCCTCCTATCTCCTCTCCTTCCCTCTCCTCTTGCTCAGATCTACGGCAACAGAGCTCCCAGTAACTCGGACTCCATGCTCAGATCTACGGCAACAGAGCTCCCAGTAACTCGGACTCCATACCATCCAGCCCAGTTTTTGATGTCTTGTCCTCCATGTTCAAAGGAGACAAATCGCAGCCTGCGACCATAGTCTGAGAATGTATGGCTCACCTGGAGTTCAAACATAGATAATACACGTGTCAGTGACAATGGAATGATTGGAATGTGGATGCTTGTGTGTTTAGGTGAGTTAGGGTTAGGGTTAGTTTTCTGTCCTCATGAGGAACAAAATGTCCTCACAAGGGTAGAAAGATGAGATGCAATGCCTTCTACTCTTCTCCAAACCATCTCCACCAATATCACTCCCTTCCTCACTCGGCCTAAAAAAAAAAAAAAGTTTGGTTCCTGTTGGTTGTCAGTTGAAGTGATGGGTCGGTTGGGATTTTTTCCCCTTTTTTTCCCAGTGGCAGCAAGGGATAGATAGGAAATATATATATATTTTTTTTTCCTTCAAATTACAGCAGCGATGGATACATTTTTCATAACATAGCCTACATGTACTCTACCACAAATTAGTGAGTTGCTGTGCACGAAACAGTATCTCGAAGGCGGACGGAGTCGCGGTACTTTGAGCCGTCGAGGGCACAGGTTCTAGCTCTGCCGTGCACTTCAGTGCTACAGTAAATACCTGAATTGAAATAAAGCCATGACGCCACTGACGAGCGAACCAAGCTGCTGAGTGGGGGTCGACACCACATCGCTGGCGATATCCGTCCATTTGTCAGCTCTGTCCACTTTGCCGGCTGCTGATACGAATATACAAGGGCACGTTTTCAAATGATTTTAACCCCAATCTCACAATTTTGGTTGGCACGCTAGTGCTGCATGGGCAGAGAAGCGACACAAAGCACATGTCCGTCATGCTCCCTGCCATTTTCGTTTTAAAGTATCCGTAGCGAAAAGCACCTTTGCGCAGTGGCAAACCTCGCCCCTTAGCGCCACCGTCAAATCAACAAGCTCATCAAATAAATTTGGGTCGCACGTAAATTGACAGGGTCGGGCGGAAACCGGAACCGTACAAAAAAAAAAAAGTAGGCCCTGCCATTATGTCCTCAGGCCTTGCCAGAGTGAAGCCTCTACTTAAGAAACGTTCCCTTGACTGCTATCCAGAACTACAGACCTGGATTTTTTTGGTTCCATGCTTGCTGTATCCACCTTATATATGGGCGCTTCTTCCGGTGTAATCCTCCCAGCCCCCTCCCCCCATTAAGTTAAGGACACAACGTAGCCCGACTGCGTCTGTAAAGGATGTTTCAAAGCTGCAGGCGAAGGGAGCAAATCACGTCCAGCTCGGCCAAACATCTCGCCGATAAATATCTCAAGTTGTTCAAAGAGCAACAGGTTAGCGGATGTGATAGATAACATTATTACATTCCCTCAAATAAGTTATCAAACGAGTGTTATTTCTTTGTGACAAGCAACTTTTTTTTCAGCGTCAGAGTTTGATGAGGAAATGCGCTGACGAGCACCGCAGACCCTCTGCCAACAAGTAATGTTAACAACCAGCTGCAATCCGTCACAGTCTAGACTAGTCCCTTTCTGGACTGTTTTTCGGGCAAATGACGTGATCATCTCCCCTCCACAGTCCCTTGCCCAACAGTAGTCTCTTGCTGCTAAAACTCCCAAGCAGTCGAAATCTGAGATACGCATGTATTTCCAAGTGTCACAGAAAAATGTCAAAGCCACCTACCAAAGCAGAATGGTTCATTGCTTATCGGCGGCAGGGTTTGAAAGCTCGATGTTGCTAATAAATAACTTGAATATACCAATCCTTCTGTCTTATGCTGTTGCACCCAGCCATCATAGCGCTCCACAGCGCTATGATGCGCACAGAACACAGAAAGTACGGTGACCATCTTGGCATTTGTGAAAAATGTATATCACCAATCAATTCGGATAAAAAGAGGCACTTATTTTTAGCAGCAAGAAAGTCTACCATCGGGCAAGGGACTGTGGAGGGGAGATGCTCATGTCATATGCCAGCCCTAAATGCGGTTAGTTCTAGACCGGACCTTGCACCAATAATCATTTTACAGCAGGGCATTAAAAAATAAGGTGCTTCAGCATGCATGCCAGAGATTTTCATCTGCCATTTATTTTCCTATACTATCCCATAGATAAAATCTTTATCAAAAAAGTTGTACTTGTTAAAACCAAACGGTTCATCTATATTTAGAAACAGGAGAGACCACAGAACATTTCACTCGGACCAAAACATAAAAAAAAAAATGCGGATTTAAAGAAAATATTTTTTGATGGGTTTTTGGCTCTCTATATAACATGCTCTTTCACCTTATAATCAAGGAAGCGGATGATTGCTCTCGGGAGGGGGGGGGGGGGGGGGGTTTGGCGACTGGTTTGGCAACCAGTGAGCGGTGTGCCCTTTCCAAAAGGATGTCCATGTCTGCTGGTATTTGCATTGATGAATGAATGAGTTCAGTCACAAATCCTATGGTGTTGTTTTTCTCTGAGCCCTCTGGGAACCCATGTATCCTTATATTGTTGCGCCTCAACCTTGATTCCAAGTCGTCACTTTGCAGATAACTTTGCCTTTTGGTGAAGTAGAAAGGCGACTGATCTTTCCAAACGCGCTGTCCTGTCATCAGTTTCTCCCAGCTTTTCTTCCATATTCACTATTCCTTGTTCCAACGAGGTTGTTCTCTCCACAAGCTCCTTCATGTTAGACTCTAGTCTTAAAGGAGAATTCTGTTTTTTTTTACAACCTGGACCTTATTTTCAGCTTTAATTATGATTTTTATCTCACCCTGAAAGTTTATATAATGTATATGAATATGAATATGAATATATATATATATATATATATATATATATATATATATATATATATATATATATATATATATATATATATATATATATAAAACGGCTCTCTCAAATCAAGCAATCTGATTGGTTCACAGCCATTGTATATATCCAGTAACCCACTCCAATAACCCATGGCCATGGGTTATTGAGTTGCCATGGCAACTCTCTTACTAAAAGGCTTTGGTTACCTCAAATGACAATGTAGAAAAAACAAATGGCGGAGACAGCTGTCAGATCCTTGTGAATCGATCTTCGCTTATAACTTTACTAATACTTTGCAGAAAATTATGTTTTGTACAAGAATAGACGCGGGCTAATGTCTTCTTTGCAAAAAAAAGGCTGTTAACCCCGCATTTAACCCCGCATTTAACCCCGTAACGTTAGTTGGTGTCGGGCTTTCCAGAAAGCTCTCAGCTTCTCAGCAAGCGCTGAGAATGCAGCGCTGCGCTCGAGCTGCGTGTCGGGCTTTCCAGAAAGCTCTCAGCTTCTCAGCAAGCGCCAGGATTGGCCAATGTCAACTTCAGTCTCCAGAACGATCCAATCAAATCACCCGCACGTTCTTGCGGTCCCGCCTTACAGTAGTGTTTCAACTGACTCTACCAGAATGCCATGGCAGTCGGACTTATAGTATTACTATTATTATTATATTATCATACTTGGAAACCTGCGGCCTCGTGGGATAACAGCTGATCAGCGGGATATATTTGCCACAACACACTGGCTCTCATGCTATATTGCTTAAATATATATATATATATATATATATACTGTGTATATATACTGTGTGTATATATATATATATATATATATATATATATATATGAATATACAGTTATACTGTATATATCGCCAACCGACGATTGGCTGAGTCCACCGCCGTTGGATTTTCTTGGACGATTGTTGGACGAGTTTTGGAGAATGTTTGTCCTTTTATTTTCCTCATTTCATTTAATGGTCTAATTTATAATTGAATAACCTGTGAAGCGCAATTCAAAAGGTGCACGAATAGGAACTGTTGTTGAAGTTGAAAACGAGAGGAGAGATAGAGGGGGGCATGCCCCCGGACCCCCGTAATGGATGTGAGGTCCACCCACCACAATCCTGTGGGAAACACTGAGGACAGTACATCAGACTGCCCCTCCCGATCTGCAATCTATGGTCAGGTTTCAAACCTTGCCTCGTTACCTATGCTCCTCCACTCTTGCACGCCACCTCGCCCCTCCATCACTACGTGGGCTCAGTCACTCATCCTGGTCGCAACTCTTCTCTCATGAACTAACCTATTTTACCCTTCTTTAAAAAACAAAATAATTATTGCTTATTCTTAAAAGGCTTATCTGATGAAGACTGAGAGGTACCGTCGGTTTCACTATGCACCTACTCTAAATCACTTTGGACAAAAGCTTCTGCTAAATGACAATTTAATGTAATGAGTGAAATCCAAACTGTCTCCTAAACAGCAGCATCCAGAGAATGCTCTGCAGTTTATAGACATAACTTTACAGGATTTCTGGTTACTGAAGTCAGATTTTGCAAATAGTTTCACTCGCTGCCAACATGTGAAGTTGCCTAGTGCAGCTTTTAGGGTTAAGGCTTAGGGAATGCAATCAATGGAAGGGACAGGGTCTAATGAGTTTGTCTCTCTGTGTACCATTTTCCATGAGGTGTCCTCGAAGGTAGGGTCAAGAGTCACCGGGGTCAAGAGTTTAAACTCCTGCAGTACTTTCTTTTCCTCATCCAGCAGACTCACAGTCAGCCTGTAAATGCAGCCACAGTCTGTCCTCCTACAGTACCTGCAGGGTGAGTTAGTAGTGAATTGGTGACAAATTAAGTTATAATACCATTATAACTAAAGTTCGGGAACAAGGCCATGCCACAACCAACCACTCATTCAATCAGTCAATCCCTCGCCCCCCCTGGATTCAATCATTCACTCCACCTACATATACGTCCCAAACCAAGATTCTTTCTCGTTCTCGTCTCAGTCCAAACTCATTCCTCCCACCCAACCCCTTAATCTTACATCTCAGTTTAGGAACCACCGGGGATAAGATGGAGCCATGAAGACCATGAAGAGCTTCCATCGCCGAGGCAGTTCCCCCATCCAGAGTTTCATTACCTGGTTCCTTGAGACACCTACTCATACTTCTTTTCAAGTCATCCCTTCCCCTCATCCCTTCATCCCTTCATCCCTTCCCCTCCCCACCTCCTACATTAATAAACTATTAATATATTGTGGCTTGGTCATAGTTAGTGAACAGTGAAGTAGATGCATGCATGCCGGGCTCTTTGTCTCTGACTCACCAGTCCACCACAGTGATGTTCGGCTGATCATCCAGCTCATGGGGGGGGTAGCCCTCTGCTAACAAGTCGATCACCTGTCTCTTCAGACACAGCCTAGGACAGACACAGAAGGATTCAGATAAGACCAAAACCACCAACACATAATCTTTTTACCTGTATTTATCGAGGGGGAGGCTCACTCCCTTTTTTGATATTTTTTCTGGGTTAGAGCTCCCAGCCGTCACAGCGCTCAACAACGCCACTCTGGTCGAAAGCTCGGTAAAAAATAATATCACCAGCACAGACCTCAGATGAAAAGAGGCATTTATGAGCAGCGTCGAGCTTTCTAACCCCGCCGTCGAGAAGCAATGAACCCTTCTGCTCTAGTAGGTGGCTTTGAAATGTTTTTGTGACACTTGTAAATACGTGCGTATCGCTGATTTAGACAGCTTGGGAGTGAGAGTCACAGGCAAGTCTATGTAAGTGTAACGCAGTAACCTGAATTAGTCACCAGGGGCCAGTTGCACCAAGTGGTCTTAACTATGCCTGGTCGTAACTCCTACGTCGGTCTTAGATAAGACCAGTCTTTAGAGTGGATTTGCGCCTGTTGCACCAACAGGGCTTACGTCTGGTCTTAACTACGCTGGTCGTAGCAATGCGCGTCCAGGTGAATTGCCGGGGAATGTGCCCTGATTGGCCCAAAAATGTGCCTCGCGCCGTCACCCACTACTGTATGTGCGTCAGTACACCCTCCCTCCTCCCACCCCCCTCCTCCTGTGGAAGCTCCGGGGGAAAATGGCGGCAATTGAATGTAACGTTCCCAATTCTATGTATTAAATTCTAAAAAATGACCCTCAACATTTGGGAAGGCTAAGCCACACAACTAGTTCATTATAATCGAACGTCATGGTTCAAAGGCGACTTTACGACGATGAAGACGGTGAGGACTCAATCACAGCAGCCTGTGCCTCTTACAGGCACAGGCACCTTACGCCTCCTCCTGACCAGGCATAATATTTACGACCGGTCTTAGTGAGAAAAAGGCTTACGCCCTATTGGTGCAACCGGCGTAGCTGTTAGGTCGTAAAGTTACGACCGGCGTAGCTTAAGACCAGTCGTAAGACCACTTGGTGCAACTGGCCCCTGGTGTTGTCGTTACGTTGTTATTCCACTGAGAATTCAGCAAGTAGCGGTTTTTGTCCTTCACAGGACACCGTAGTTCTGAAGTTCATTCCGTGCAGAGGTTTTTTTTCAGAGTTTACTTGTCCTCCTTGTAAGGTGGTGAAGCAGCAGCAGAGAGCCAATAAAACTGCCACATTGGTCTCAACCACAATCCAGAATGCCTGTGTCCCGTGCTCCTTCTCTCCGCACAACACCCCATGATCACACACCATCAAACACAACGCAGAGTCCCAGGGTGTGTAGGGAGGCTCCAGCACGTGTGGGTTACATAAGGATACGGGACTCTTGTAGGGTAGACTAGTGTCCTCTAAGAGAGAGTGGCGTCAGCGGAGGACCAAAATGCGAGACTCATTAGCCAGTGAACAGCCAGGAATGGGTCTCGCGCTGCTTTTGCATGCTAAAATAAAGCTGATAATGTACAATTTGATTCAAGAACAATGGACAATGGACAGTTTGTGTTGTCAAAGGACAACACAAACTGTCCATTTTGCTGCAACTCGACAGTGCTGCTTAATCCAGGACCTTACTTCCTGGAACTCTTGAGAGTAAAAAACTGGTCCATGGAGTGAATGGAGATGTCGCAACTCTTCTTACACAGCTCTGGGGTAGACGATGACGTCATACCCGGAAGAGTCATAGCAGGGCTAGGGTTCCTGAGAGATAAAATGATAATTAATCCACGGATTCTCGGCCACAGCAAATGTAATTTTTGAGGTAGGAAGTTCATCTTGTGCCCAAATTGAAGCTTATGAACTTGGGCAGTTTTCTAAATACTAGTGAGGAAGTGATATTCTCCATAAAGTGCTGGAAAATAATTATTTTTGAGGAGAATTTGTAAAACGGACAGTATTTTTTTGTATTTTTGTGGGTTTTGTGGGTGAAATTTTAAAATAGAGTTGCAGCAAGCCCCAGAATCTTATTTTGCTACTTCCCCCTATGTTCCAGCATACTTCCTGCAAAATTTCATGTATGCATGACTATTTATGCCATTGCAGTACCTTATTATTTGCATTTACATGATTTTTGTCCCAAAAAGGGGTTTTTGGGCCCCTGAGACCAAATGGCCCCGAGTTGAACTGTGTCCCTACACCTTAAGATGGCCCAAGGTATAAGATAACTAACCTGATGCTGCCAGATCGATGAGTTTGCTTCACATATCTGTTTCACAAACGACATCCATCTGGGTTCGGCCAAGCTACATTGCTGAAGAGGGCGGTCAGTTTTTTCAAGCTACTAGGCAGGTGATTGGATGGACCGTCTGTCTGTCACCGTCTGGGCTTGCCAACGCCAACCAATCAGATCGACTTCCCTTCATGACGTAGCAGCGCCTGGTAAACACGAACGGCTAGGACTACAATTGCTAAATAGTTAGCATGGAGGTCGCAGATTTTTTGCTGTTTTTGTAAGGTGAATATTGGGTGCAACCATTGACTATTCAATTTGCCAAAAGAAAGAAGAATTACTGCAGATGTCTGACTGAGGATGAAGTGCAGGTAGGCCATTTTGCACGTTAAATGTAACTGATTGGATTAACTGATGTTACGCTAACGTTAGCAACATTTGGAGGTTGGGGTGCTACGTCTGATGATTGATGACGTTTACATTTGTTAACGTTTGATTAACGTTAACAGCGATTCATTACTAACATATATCGTTGTTCGTTTCTTCAGGGAACTGATGACACGATATGACACCGAGTGGCACGCACCCTGGACTGGCCTGGACGGCTAACGTCATGGAGACGCAACGCTCTCTAGCCTTTATGATCATGGCAATAACATCAGCCAAATGCTTTGATACAATATAATGATTTAACGCTACTATTTAGCATTAACTGGACTGGTGAATTTGAGCATATCTGTCAGTGGAATGGTAGATGTTTACGCATGACTGGATAATGTTATTTGCTTACTTTTGTGATAATAAACTAAATGGAGAAAAGACGGCCGTGTGGTGTTGTTACATAATCTGCTGGTCTTGAGGCACGATTGGGTAAGATGATGTAAATTCATAAAGATGTTGTCATATGAATCTGCGAAAGGGAGCTGCCTGGAGCCCAGAGGACGTCAACAGAGAAGAGGAAAAACACCCTTAGGGCCTGTGTCCACCTGGCGTCTTTTCCTCAGGTCCAGCGTCTATTTTCAATTGTTTCCAATGGGAGGAGAGCGTATGCGAGCGCACACGGACGTGTAGAGAAAGTGCAGAGCGCCCAGCGTCTTTTTTCGGCGTTTTTGTGCGCCGACTCCCAGCGCTTCCAGCTGAAAATATTTTAACTTTTCAGAAAGACGCTGGTGTCGGCTGCTCCTTTTCTGGTAACTAATCATATGGAAAAACTATCGCAACAGAGACAGAACGGCTCAATTGTGGGAGCAGATCGGCTAGACACTTAATATTTCTGGTGAGTGTTGTGCTTACTGCTTTTAATAGCGTAGCCTACCTGTGTTGTTAGCTTGCTAGCTGTCAGCTATCAAGCTGAACTAACGTTACTTGCAGACTGCTTCCTTGTATATTGTGCGCTGGGATCAGCGTTCCCCAGCGCACTCCCAGCTTTTAACGTCGGAAAAAGAAGCTAGGTGGACACAGGCCCTTAGGTTACACCATGCAGCATATATTTGGATATAATCTCAAACTTTAAGAATGGTTCCTTTTTGATTTATTCCTAGTATTGGCTCCCATGCCGTTTGTTTACCCCCTATCTAAAGTACAAGTGCAAAATCTTAAACTATGTTCTATCGATAAACCAATTTCTCGAGTAACCGCTCCAAAATATCAGACATAAATGACTACTATATGCTTGTGAGAGCTATATTCACACTTCACAGTATAATTTATGCAAGCGTCATACGGGGGAAAATATCAGATAAACTGATTGTTATATCCTGAGATCTTTAATCTCGCCTGTATAACATAATATGTCACTCGGACACCAACGTGAGTTAAAGGAGAATTTCGTTTTTTTTTAACCTGGACCCATCTCCTGGCATTAATTATGATTTGGCCACTCACCCAGCGATGCCCGCGGCGTATCTGGGCGTCCTAGCGTTGTTTTGAGATCAATAGCGTCCAAGTCAGTCGTAAAATGGAGCTGATTTGGGGCCAAGTGTGAGCCTGTCTTTCCTGCATCTAAATAGCTATTTTTATTCCCGTTTTCGCCAAATATCGTCATAATCTGATCCCTCAAGAACCACCAGAGTGATATTTCGCCAAAGGCTGTTTCCTGGAGTCGCACAGGGATCAAATTACCTCAAACGTGATCTCGGTCACCAAGTCTCGTGAAGTCCCGCGATACTTTCCTGTCGACTGGCCAAATACAGGTAGGACGCTTTGCGGTGGTGGTTTTAGCGTAACCTATGTGGGGTTTGGCATAACCTTCGTTATTTCGAATCCCACATAGGTTACGCCAAACCCCACATAGGTTACGCTAAAACCACCACCGCAAAGCGTCCTACCTGTATTTGGCCAGTCGACAGGAAAGTATCGCGGGACTTCACGAGACTTGGTGACCGAGATCACGTTTGAGGTAATTTGATCCCTGTGCGACTCCCTTTGTTGACAAAGGCTTGAAGCCGAAACGTCCAATTTTTTCACTGCCCAATAAAAGGCTGTTTTTCAATTAGCCTACCGTGAGTGCCGGCTCTCCTTTTTCATTGTTATCCATTATCCAGGCACCCGGTCTGTTTTTCTTACAAGGAGTTGTGCGCTTTACCTCAATTCTTCATATAGGAACCCCTCACCAAAACATGCAATATCCTGGTTGCTAATGTGGTGCCTCCTCTGGTCGTTAGGGGCGCCTGTTCGGAGGGAGGGGAACTGGTTGGAATAGCATGAACCTCCCACGTGCTAAGTCCTACCGGTGAAGCTTCCCCTGTCAGGTGAAAAGAAGCGGCTGGCTAACTGCCCATGTCTCGGAGGAAGCATGGAGCCAGTTTCGGCTCTCCCCAGATCGGCAGAGGGTGGAGTAGCAAACCAGGATAAATAAAATAAATTAGCACTAATGGGGGATAAAAATAGGATAAAAAAAAGAAAAAAAAACAGAGTGAGAGAGGAGGCCGTATTTGCCTGTCTCTTTAAGAATGACTCCGTTTGTCAATGTGATGTTGACGTATAGGAGCAGGGGCGTAGCCAGGGATTTCGGGCCCCATGAAAGGATATCACATCGGGCCCATGGATGCCGGAAAATGTTTGGCCATTTGAAGCCCAATTTAGAGGAATATCTCATTTTAAATTAATATTCAGGTCAGCTTAGAGACTATTGTAATGTCATTATTTGCCTTTTCTCAATCACCTCTATATCACCTATACCAGCTCTCCTTGCCCTGTTGAATCATCATGCTCTCTTTCTGACTCTGTAGTGTGTACATGACGCTCTCAAGGTAGATTTTACTAACCAACTAACACTTTTCTTGGGCAGGGTTGCAACAAAAACCTGGATGATCTTAAGCATGACTGAGGTCGATCAAGCCAAGTGGATCTTGGAGAGGAAGAAGGTGGCTGGGATGCAGGCTCTAACCAGTTTACTGGAGTTCACAGTATTCCTGGAGCCGTTCAGTGAGGTCTTCTATGAACTGTTCAGGTTGTGCAAAATTGCTGTGGCCCTACCTGTCAGCACAGCTTCTTGTGAATGCAGCTTTTCTGCATTGAAATTGATAAAAAAAAAAAATCCCTTGCGTGTGGAGTCCAAGAGAGCCAAGGCCTTGGATATGGATATGTTCCTAAGGGTGTTTAGTGATGCACATGGAAATTGCAAAATTGGCTGTCAGTATTTACTGTTTAAAACTGACACAGAGTTTTTGTTAACTGAGAATCAGTTGCAATAAATAAGCATTTATAAAGTTATTTGACTTTTGTTTGATTACCTTTATTTAACTGATATAAATGATTATAATACAAATGTAAGTCATTGTCATACTTTTTGAACAGGTTAGATCATAAATTGGCCAATAATATCACTATTAGACAGGTAGGGAATTCTAAGACTGTATTGCAGTTATGCATGTAGAGAGATAACAGTGAAACTATTATCAAAACAGTCATTCTCCTACACTGTTATTCATTCTCTCTAATTATGATTAATATACAGCTGTGATTATCAACCTTTTTCATATCAAGGACCTCCAATTTAGTCCACATGGACCCTTAACTTGGTGAGATCTGTCTCTGAAAAACTCACATCTGAGAATTTTGTCATGTGATTTTGTCCTGAATTCTAAGACTGTTATTGCAGGTATGTATGTAGAGCAGTCATTGGTTCCCAAACTGAAGTACACATACCCCTATGGGTACGTGGAGGTACTACAGGGGGTAGAGGGATAACAGTGAGACTTTTATCAAAACAGTCATTCTCCTACACTGTGTTATTCATTCTCTCTCATTTTGATTACTATACAGCTGTGATTATTATCAACCCTTTTCATATCAGGGACCTCTAATTTAGTCCACATTAGACCCATGGACCCTTATAGTAGAGCAGATAAGTGAAAAAATATTTCAAATTGTGATACAAGCATGAAAGTTGGCATGAATACTCTCTATAGGTAACTCTTCAAATATGGCCGATTGGCCATTTGAAAATCCAATATGGCGACCATTTTTCAAGATGGCCATTAAAATATCCAAGAAAATACAGATGTTTCCCTATAAAACCTAGACTATTCACTAGACTTTGCTCAAACTTGGCAATTTCTTATGGTTATGCACAAGATGGCTGGTCAAGGTCATGGTCAAGGTCAAACTTTGCCTATTGTGACCTTGTTTAGTTCTGAGTCGACCGATTACTGACTTTTCCTTGACTATCGACCCGATTTTGATTTCAATAGTGATTAGAAGTTGACACAAATTTATTCTTGCTGTTAAAGCTTGTTAGCATTCACATCCACAGAGTTATGTGCAGACAAGTCCTGATCTGAAGCATTTGCATCTACCTTTGCAGTCCTTGCATGAACACTTCGTCAACTCCTGGCAACTTGCTGCAATTGGTGCAAGAGTTGTCCAACAAATTTGCCATGAATCTCCATCTTTTGTCCATCCATAGTCAGCAGGGGACTTTATGTTTGGCTGAGGGTCCATTGCTTGAGCCCAGATAATTCCTGCATGATAGGCTGCACGCTTGACATGTTCTTTAAGGGCTGCCTGTGTCGGTGGAATTGACTCATATGTCCTTTGCTTGCATGCAAATAGATCAAGCCTTTCAAGGACTTGGATGTCTTCATCATCCACTGTTACTGGGTACTGACTCAGCTTGGCAAAGGTCCTGCCAACTTCACCAAACACATTCCACGTCTGCCATGCCCACTTTTTGCCCTTTCCACGAAAGGCCGAGACGACATCACATCCAGTGAAGGCGTGAAAGAACAGTAACGCACTTGATTTCTCGGGCCCCATGGCAGACACTACATCATGGATAGGAATGCATCTGGCTTTGGCTCCTTGGCCATACGCGACCAAAAAAACCAAGTTCCTTTAGGGAAGAGAAGACAGATACAGCTATGACAACTCCATCTGTGTCATTGGCCTTAATGATCACTGCTTTGTACCTTTCCAAAACGGCATTTGTGGTATGTACAAAGAGTCTCGTGTCTGCCTCTTCCTGTCGACATGGGGATACTCCTGAAAGGCCCCTTGTCTTGTTACAGACAGCATCCTCACCCTTTGTCACAATGATACTGCTAGCATTGTCCATGCCTTCAATTCTGTCTGCAAGGAACAGGAACAACTCTGTCTTGTTAATGTCATCCATCAAGAAGCTTTTCCAGTTGTTTGGAGTTCTACTCATTCCTTCAACCCTTCTCCTGACACCTTTCCCTCGCTTGGATCTTGTCTCACACTTAAGACTGTCTTTCTTGTAGAGGTCAAACACAACATCAACCCTCCTGTAGATGGCACAGTAAGACTCCAGCTTGGTACGAATCTCTTCACTAGCATAGTCATCAAACGTCTTTGATGTACGTGGAGGCAGTGCATTGATCAATGCTGAGCCATCAATGACTATGACTTCTGCCTTAGGTTCTGAGTCTGATGGAGGGACCTCTGCTTCCAGTATGTTGACCAGCTGATACTTCTGACAGGAATGCAGCCTACCATTGTCACTCAGTGATGCTGGAGCAAACTGATTTTCATGTTGGAAGAATTCTTCCAGGTCACATTGTCTACTTTGACATGAAATGAAGAGCCTTGAAAAGAGCTGACAGTGCTCCTTCAATTATGACACCTTCTCCTTTGAACGGTTGGGCAATGGACGAGGCTTGAAGAATGCAGTGTTATTCTTCTTGATGGGCTTATAGAGGGACTGTTAAGCAGAATTTGGGACACTAAGATACTGAGAAAAAAGGCTATTATTTATCATGCTCTGACGTTATGCTGAGTATCATTAGCGGAAACTGGACCCCATGCCGAGTCTCACGGCAGCGGTGTCACCAGCGTGCCCTGGTAGTGTGCTGACACCAACTCTATTCTAACATACGATAAATTTACATTTAATGAATGATAACATAAGAAGATGAAGATGAAAATGAAAATTAATCACCAATACCACATCAAACTGTATTCCGAAAGCCATAAAAATAGTCAAATATGTTTTAAAACATTTCAGAATTATTTTCATTGGCATTACTGTGCATCAAGCATGTATAAAATACCAAAATATGTCAAAGGATAAACCATTTAATTTCCAACCACAGGTATTACATGCAAAAGTACGTTTTTATGGAATATTTTGGTGGCCATCTTGAAAAAACGGCCGCCATCTTGGATTTTCAAATGGCCAATCGGGTAGATTTGAAGAGTCACCTATATAGAATATGTGTGCCAATTTTCATGCTTGTATCATAATTTGAAATATTTGGGGTGATATTTGCAATTATCTGCTCTACTATTAACTGTCTTGGTGAGATGGGTCTCTGAAAAATTTTAACCTGAGAATTTTGTCATGTGATTTTGATAACAGTGAATCTATGATCATAACAGTCATTCTCCTACACTGTTATTCATTATCTCTAATTGTGATTACTATACAGCAGTGATTATGAACCATTTTCATATGAAGGACCTAAGTCAACATTAGACCCATGGACCCCTAACTTGGTGAGATCTGTCTCTGAAAACTCAAATCTGAGTAGTTGTTTAGTTTGACATGATTTTGTCCTGACTATTGCAGGTAGAGAGATAACATTGACACTATGATCAAAACAGTCATTCTCCTACACTGTGTTATTCATTCTCTCTAATTGTAATTGTGAACACAATGAAGACACAAATACACTGTAACTGTACAAGTTAAGGAAAGTAATTCAAATAGTTTCCACTTAGCAATTAGCAATCGAAATGTTGAAGAGAGAGGTCGGTGGCGCCGTGGCGTCTTAATTTTTGTTGTTGTGGGGTAAGCCCCCCCAATGTAACTGTTGTTCCCCCCTGTGCCCCCCTCCTGAAAATAAACTAGATCCGCCCCTGGGTGTAGGCCTGGTCCCCTTTAGTGAAGCCGGTGCATGTTAGATCGGCGCCCTGGCGGCAGGTGCCAGTATAGGTCACAAGGCCCGCCTCCCCATGTTAGTGGATGGGGAAATGGACAACCGAAATAATCACAGTACACGTCATATAATTTGGTTATATCATTTTAGTTAGTTATTATCATGCTAATGCCTGTGCAAGTGGTCATTTTTCTGATCAGTTTGTTTTTAAGTAGTTATTTGACATATAAAAAGGGATGATTGACAGCGGTGGCAGCCAGTCTTAAGCCGTCATTGGCTGGACAGGCTCTTCATATTATAGAGCTAGCATTAGTTTTACATAGACAGGACACAGTGCTGCTTTCATGTTATCTACCAGACATATCGATGGACCGCAATAAAAAGGACATTGTTTTGAGAAAGGTGCGCGAGGAAGTAACGTTGGTTGGGGACTGAAGAAAGTTCAGTAAATATGTGTTTTATTAGTTACTCCAGCTACGTTATCGGTTATTTTAATACACAATGGTTTTAATGGATGCAGCCTAGCATTAGCCGCTTGAGTTATCCGGCTGTTTTTGCATTATTTGTCGGCTTAATATTACTATAACTTAACAACCGATAACGATAGCTGGAATATCACAATAATAGACATATTTTCAGAACTGACCAGGTGGTCCAACTGACAGGAAATGTGTTTTATAACGTTAACTCCCATCCCGGGTATAAGATGAGGCCTAGTACACAACCACCAGCCATTAGCTCATCGCTAACGGGTTAGCATCACATACAAACAGATGTTTTATTTTTGGTATTAAAGCAACAAACGTTTTTATATGCATATCTCGGGGAAATGCTTTGACTTTCACAAGCTCCTCTCTTAGTACCGATATACCATTGGCATAAATAAGATATAGCTCAGTGGGATATACAGAGTCAGAGAATAGACCAGGCAGCCTGGCTCACGCACTGGGCTAACGTTAGGTTTGGCTGCCTTACCCACACTGTACCGGGGGGGTACAACAACGTAGCCTCACGGTTAGATTTGTTAAACCAACATTTGCTCCAAAAGGAATTAAATCGTAAAGTTAATCAAAATGCCATGATGGAAACATTAGGCTAATCAACACAGAGCTGTAAACATCAGTTCATCCGATAATTTCCCCCTTATAAGCTCAGTGAGAGGCTGAGAGCAGCCCGGAGGTTTGACTTGTCTGGCTGATACAGCTCAATCTCCGACAACGAAAATCTGATTTTCGGACAGGCGTCATTTTGATAAACTGATCTCATAGTGGGAATCTTCCTGCTTACTTTTGGCGAGACAAAAAAATATTACAACTTAAAGTGCCATATTTACAGAGCTAGACTGTTAGGCTATATAAATACACAATGCACTGTGCGCAAATCTAGAAACAGCAGCTCTACATAAGAAAGTTCAGAGGGGCGGGGACCTCACAGTGTTAGGATGACGTCATCATTCCTACTTTGACGTCGTCATTCCTACTATGATGTCATCGATCACTGATGATGTCATGATTCATAAGTGTCTTTCATGCCTTTCGCTGGTGATGTCATAACACAGGTGATGTCATATTCGGATCTATAAGGGCCTGTTCCTGCAGGTCCTGGCTAGTGATTCATAATCTAAACTAGGATCACATCAACCTCTGCAACCTGCAACCTCGTCAATCTCTGCAACCGTTCCCCAACCTTGAACAAGTGCAGACCTAGCTATCAAGTTCCCCAGCATCCCTACTCATCGAGACTTCAGACTTCAGTTACCGAGAGTGTCTTGGCCATCAACCACCCGCGAATAGATCCACATGTCTAACACCGATCTTGACAGTATGAATCACTCCGAAATGGATTTAGCGGGCAAATTTCTCCCCCCAATCAAGGAGGAAGACCCTGAGATGCCAGTTTCCCGGCCAGCCACGTCAGGTGGTCCACCAGACGAGTCTACGACACGTCGTCCTGCCACCGGGGATCCCTTACAGACAGCGATGTTTTCGTGGCAGTCCCTACAAACACAGACCACAGACGTTGTTTCTGGCCTGGGTGTGCTCCTCACGGAGACACAACGGGACCAAAGGCTCCTCACGGGCCAAGTTCAGGACCTACTCGTCATACAGAAAGAAGCAAACAAGACCCACCGGGCCCTGGCCTCCGAGATCCGTGATCGGTACGCCCTCCTGGCTGACCGGCTGGATCGTCTCGACGGGCTAAACCCCCCTGAGGGTGCCATTCTGCAGTCTTCTGCCCTTCCTGCCCCAGCTTCTGAGCGATCAGTCGCCCCAACGCAAACACTGGAGGTTTCCGGTGCAGCCATCCCTCTTGCTACCACCGTGCCGGCCTCGCTGCAGCTGGTTGAGCCACGGCACGCATCCCTGCTAGGTGCAGCAGAGCGTCGGGACGATTTCAAAGAGAGGCTTGCAGGACTGCTGCAGGGGGAGGGCATGACAGTAGATGACCTCCGTCAGTTCCTTCCTGCTGCCCCAGCGCTGAATGTGAGCATGGTCCAGGGCAGGGCAGTGGATGATCTCCTTGGCTTACCCCTCGGTACCCCAGTACCACCTATCCCCCCTGCTGCTGCATCTACTTCCTCCCCCCCGGGGTTTCTGCAGCAGGCGGCCCCACAGGGCGCCGGGGTGGGCCCCATAGGGCCTAGTCGCATCTCGGCCCCCCGCCCAGTTTTCATGCCCGAAACGTTCACTGGTGCCGGCTGCGATTGGTCAGATTGGTCTGAACATTTCGAGCTTGCCGCCAAGGTGAATGGGTGGGATGACCAATTAAGATTAGAATTTATGTCATTGCTGCTGTCAGGCCGCGCTCAGGACTTTTTCAGTGGCCTTTCAGCAGAGACTAAGGTCAACTTCACCTTAACTTACCGACCGGGTTCTAAGAACGTCAAGCCAGACGCCCCGTCCCGCCAGTTCTCTGCTGACATACGGGCTGAGCCCGAACCCGTGTTGCCTGTGGCCTGTTTTGTGGCCGCGGTAACGTGGGAGATTGAATCGCGTGTCCGTCTAGCCCAACAGGGACAGCCTGACCCAAAGGGCGTTCCGCCGGGACGTCTATTCGTTCCTGACTCCGCCCGTTCTGAGGTTCTTCTGTGGGGCCACTCGACGCGGCTTACTTGTCACCCTGGAGTTAGACGGACCCTTGCCTTCATCCGCAGGCGCTTCTGGTGGCCCGCCATGGAGGGGGATACTAGGGAGTTCGTCGCCGCTTGCCCGGTCTGTGCACGAAACAAGAGTTCGACTAAACCCTCGTCAGGCCTTCTTCGCCCCCTTCCTATACCTCGTCGCCCTTGGTCTCATATGGCCATGGACTTTATAACCGGACTCCCTCCATCCGATGGGAACACCGTCATCTTGACCGTCATTGACCGATTCTCTAAGTGGGCTCATTTTATCCCACTTCCTAAGCTCCCGTCCTCCAAGGAGACGGCGGACCTCTTGGTTTTACACGTGTACCGGGCACATGGCATTCCGTCTGACATCGTGTCCGATCGGGGGCCCCAGTTCATTTCTCAGGTTTGGAAGGCCTTCTGTTTGGCTCTTGGCACGACTGTCAGCCTCTCGTCGGGTTATCACCCGCAGACTAATGGCCAAGCCGAGAGGGTCAACCAGGAGTTGGAGACCATGCTGCGTTGCACCACAGCTGCTGACCCCTCCCACTGAAGTGCCCAGTTGCCGTGGGTTGAGTACGCCCACAACACGCACCCCAACGCCTCTTCCGGCATGTCTCCCTTTGAGTGCTGCTTCGGTTTTCAGCCGCCCTTGTTCCCCTCCCAGGAGGAGGAGGTTGCGGTGCCTTCCATGCAGACACATTTGCGCCGTTGCCGTCGCACGTGGAAGAGGGCTCGCGCATCGCTATTACGTTCCTCTGCCAAGACGCAAGTCCAGGCTAACCGCCGCCGCACACCGGCCCCAGCCTATGCGTCGGGTCAGAGGGTGTGGCTCTCGTCTCGGAACGTTCCCTTGAAGGTTGAGTCAAGGAAGCTTGCGCCCCGTTTTATCGGGCCTTTTGTTATTGAGCGGGTTGTGAACCCTGCGGCTGTCCGCTTGGTTCTACCTGCTTCTCTCCGTCGCATCAACCATACCTTCCACGTATCCCAGGTCAAGCCGGTGCACTCTAGTCCCTTGTGCCCTCCTGCGGCGGCCCCCCCCGCCGCCTCGGTTAATCGACGACCACCCTGCCTACACTGTACGGCGGCTGTTGGACAGGCCACGCAGGGGTCGTGGGTTTGAATACCTGGTGGATTGGGAGGGGTGCGGCCCCGAGGAACGCAGTTGGGTTCCCCGCCGGTTCATCCTTGACGCTGCGCTCATTCGGGATTTCCTTGCGGCTGATCGGGCGCCGGGTGGCGCCCGTTGAGGGGAGGGTACTGTTAGGATGACGTCATCATTCCTACTTTGACGTCGTCATTCCTACTATGATGTCATCGATCACTGATGATGTCATGATTTATAAGTGTCTTTCATGCCTTTCGCTGGTGATGTCATAACACAGGTGATGTCATATTCGGATCTATAAGGGCCTGTTCCTGCAGGTCCTGGCTAGTGATTCATAATCTAAACTAGGATCACATCAACCTCTGCAACCTGCAACCTCGTCAATCTCTGCAACCGTTCCCCAACCTTGAACAAGTGCAGACCTAGCTATCAAGTTCCCCAGCATCCCTACTCATCGAGACTTCAGACTTCAGTTACCGAGAGTGTCTTGGCCATCAACCACCCGCGAATAGATCCACATGTCTAACACCGATCCTGACACACAGAGGTTCTAACTCAACGGACCTACTGCACAGAATCTGGTTCACTGATCTGGCAGGATTTCGGCTTCACTCGACCCTGCTGGGCGGAGATAGCCACGCTCAGTCCATCTTATTTATGTTGATGGTAATTTCCAGTAGTTAACAAAAGTTTAATAATATTCATCACTAAAGATGGCAGACTGGACAGTTCTCTGGTTAACACATGGCAGAGCTGTGTGATTCAGTCACGTATGCCTCAGCCAGCCTGTCAATACCAGCTCGCCCAAATACAGATCCATTGACAGACAATGCTGCACAGCACACCCACCTTCCTTCTTGTTATAAAATTGAGTGAGGAACTATTGTCCCCTCTTTTCTCTCTGCTCTCTTTCTCCTCTTTCCTTTCTTTTTCTGCCAGCCTGACTTAATTCGCGTTGACATTTTTTGGCAGTAAGCAGCAGCTCCGACCTACCTCAGCTGACTGATTAGTGCTGTTCCGTGGGGCCCGCTCTCTGCATGTCTTGGGGGCGTAGCAAGACAGCAAGCCAAGCAGGGAGAAACCATTTCTTGAAAATCGAAGGGGGGGGGGGGGGGGGGGGGGGGGCGGGTGTTGTGCAAGTTGGATGACTATTTTTTGCAGAAGAAAAACGGGAGACCATGTAAAATTTGACTCGCCCAAAAAACAAAAAAAAAATGGGGTGGCGAATTTAGACTAAAAACTTTCGGGCAAAAAAATTTGAGTTTGGCCCAGCGACTTTCGACTAGTGTTCTTGCTAGGAATGCCCATCCATAGTTACAACAGCATCTCAAACCAGTTAACAGTTATTAATTTTATTATTGTTGGATGGATTAACTGTCACGTAATGCTTATGAATGTATTAACTAATGTTAATAGCAACTTTAGAAACTATGAAATAATGTATAAATTAATACCTTAATTTAACATGAACACCATCAATAAATAATAATAATAATAATACATGACTTATATAGCGCTTTTCTAATTACTCAAAGACAGGCCCGTAGCCACCATTGAGGATACCGAGATCATGACCTCGGTATTTTTTCCGTCCAAAAAATAACTTGATATTCGTGCGGCAAAGATATTACAACGCCAAAATTACGATGGAGTGACTCCTCTTCTCAATAGATGATCTTTGGACGACGCGGTTCATAATTTGTGGGACGGCCAGTACTAATGCTTGCTTCGGGTGATTGATGGAGTGAGTGGTCAAGTCATAGACGATCTTCGCTCGGCGGTATTTTGTCAGCAGTGACTGTGCAGCCAGCGTGTGTGAGGACTGAGGAGGAAGGAATATACAGCGACCTGAGGTAACATAATAGTGTGGGCTGCTTGCTTGCTTCTTGTAACTGTGTCTTAGAATTAGTAATAGGCATTGCCTGTGCATGAAAGTAACGTTAAAATGAATGAATGAAGCCTAGCAGTGTGCGGTGGGCGGGAGGGCGGCTACTAGGCCTACTGCTAACTAACGCTAGTTAATTCAAACATTCATTTCAATGGTAGACCGTCGTTCATTCATTTTAACGTTACTTTCATGCAAGGACAGCCTGTGCTTGCATGAAAGTAACAGCCTGCTTGCATGAAAGTAACGTTAAAATGAATGAATGAAGCCTTAGCATAGCAGTGCAGTGGGCGGGAGGGCGGCTACTACTGCTAACTAACGCTAGTTAATTCAAACATTCATTTCATAGTAGACCGTCAATGACATGTTTTACTTTCAATTCAGTGTGTGTAAATGGTTGAAATTCATCTTGAAATTAGGTCCCCTCTTTTTTCATTGCTAGATTATCCTAACAGAGGCTGGTATTCACACATGAATATCAATTGACCGTGGATGTTTGCTTTCTTCACTAACACAGAGAGACCATGAAAAGATTCCATCAAACAAAGCTCAGCTTTGGAAAGCGAACTGAGGAGGAGAGTGAAAGTCAAAGAAAAAGAAGTAGAGGTGATGATGGCGGTACATTGCCCACTCTTCACACTCCACTGCTCTCAGGGGGTTCCTCAACTGCCAGTTGCAATAAAAAGGTAAGTAGCATCTATGCTAGAGAATCTTTAAAACATTACTTATTTGAGGCCATATTTGAGGCCATTCATGTTTGTAATAGATGGTGTGTTCTCAACAATCAACATTCATTTAGGCCAATTCATGTAATTTCAGTGATTCTACATGAACATGGACTGCCCTCTCTTCAGATGATCTCGACTGCTCTCAGAGGTTCCTCAAGCGCCAGTTGTCAGCAGCTACAGTAAATAGCCGCCTACTTTTGTTTATGCCTACAATGCTACAAAGCAAATGTTACTTTGTACTTGCGTTCTCCCCAGCTGTAAGTGATGTTCGTGTAGATGTGCCATCGTATTTAATCCAGCAGTATTCTACAAACTACCATATGTGACCTGTATGCAGAATATATGTGGGGAGAGATTTATTTTTAATGGTATATAAAAAGATACCATACCACCATAATGTGTAATGGTAAAGCAATAGCACAGTAAAGATGATATTAATCTAATATGATGTGTGTAGTTCTTTATAGATCTAGCCTCTACATGTTGCTGTCAAAGTGCACCAGATTGAAGCATTTGGCTTTAAAAATGACAAAAAAAACTCATTTTACCGTGGTGTGGTCCCCCACACCACGGTAAAATGACCTCAGTATTCCTAAAAGTCTGGCTACGGGCCTGCTCAAAGACGCTTAAAGGGATAGTTCGGTTTGTTTGAAGTTGGGTCCTATCAGCTAGTCAGATACACTAACGTAATTCGGTACAGTGGTCTGGAAGCGAGGCGCAGTGTCTAACGAGATCCGGCACCCAGAGGAGCAGCCTCGCGCAGCCTCACCAGCCTTTTCTCTCTCAGTACTGGGGGTCAACAACTAAAACGTAATTTAGCCACCTCAAACAACGCCCACCTAAACAAATCGATATCTGTGTACATGCACGCTCTATTTGAGAATTTTCTACGCTTTACTTTTCCGCCAAACAGTCATTTCATTCGGTACTGCTTTTTCTCCCAACCGTACAACCACCGTATTCCTCCGCTAAAGCCAGCACAGAGCACAGAGCCGCGGTTTACAAAACAGGAAGGCTTAGAAGAGAGATAAAACACTGACTTACTTTAGAGACAACAAGTCACCTGGCCTCTCTGGTCTGGGTCGTTTTCCACAATTTATCCTGGGAATGGTGAATAAGGTCTGCAGCCAGGGCACCCAGGCATTTAGGCAGCAGGCGCATCTCTCTGCCTGTTCACTCTCTGCAAAAGTTCCTCTTCTGTATTCTCTCTGGTTCATAATTGTATCCTCTTGTCACCAAGGTGAATGGCATATCATCCTCGCTATCAAAATCACTCATATTTTCGTTTGTGTATTCTATTTGTTGTGTCTTCAAACCGGGAGAAATAAAATAGCCTACCCCCAAATAACTGCGGAGTAATCCAGTGCTGCGGCTCGGAGCTGGCTTTTAGCAGAGGAATACGGTGGTTGTACGGTTGGGAGAAAAAGCAGTGCCGAATGAAACTGCTGTTTTGCGGAAAAGTAAAGCGCTGAAAATTGTCAAAATAGAGCGTGCATGTACACGGATATCGATTTGTTTAGGTGGCCGTTGTTTTAGGTGGCTAAATTACAGTTATAGTTTTAGTTGTTGACCCCCAGTACTGAGAGAGAAAAGGCTGGTTTGGCTGCTGCTCTGGGTGCCGGATCTCGTTAGACACTGCGCATCGCTTCCAGACCACTGTACCGAATTACGTTAGTGTATCTGACTAGCTGATAGGACCCAACTTCAAACAAACCGAACTATCCCTTTAAACATCTTACCTCTTAACGTAAATGATTACTAGCCACATTAGTTAACGTTAATTAAGGGTTAATGAATGATTATTAACCATTACTACCCCTGTTAATTAAGGGGTTAATTAATGATGATTAAGCATTAACTAGATTAAGCCTTAATTAAGGATTGGGTTTTACAGAATGTAGGGAAACAGTGGATGGATAAATACAGAAGGCGGTAATGCAACATAAAGGATGCCAAACTGCCATAAAACACCACAGAAGAAGAAGAACCCTTAATTAAGGTACCCTTATTGTAAAGTGTTACCGAATACATATGTTCAGAAAGTGTAAGCAGTAATATTTCATTAAGATACACTCATGATACCATAACCATACACTAACACACACACACACACACATTGCGCACTCACTTGTAGGAGGTGACAAAGTATTTGGTCACTCTGTTGTCCCAGAAGTGGTGGCCAGCGTCTCCTGGCAATCCCTCCACCTGCCACTTGTCCCCGCCGTTCTCAGTCAGCTCCCAGAATTTGAATTGATCTGGGAGGGAAATGTACCGTTTCATGCTTCTAAAACCAGTTATGTACTTTCTACCATATAGACTGTCGTCAAAACCATTTGAAAGTCAAGAACAGGTCCAAAGTGGGTTGAGACGAAGTCTACCAAATTCAGTCCTCTTTCAAGACCAAAACAGGCAACAAACAGCATAGCTTACATGTCTTTCCAAATGTAAAAAAAATATGTCTTCTTCTTTTTGTATAATGAACATTTTATTGAAAACACAGACACAAGACAGCCAGGGATCGATTCACCAGCAATCCACATATTCCACATATTAATCAAGATTATTCAGTAGACTAAACCAGTGGCTCTCGACCTTTTGACACCAAGCACCACCTGAGAAATGACCACCAAATTAAAGTATGAGAGGGAGGGAGCCCCTCATACTACCAATGGTACACGTACCACCAGAGCCAGTCAGTGAAATTTCAGACAGCTCATAGTGTATAGTGGAATATTTGCTGTCTAAAAGATTAGGCCTAAAAATGTGTTCACTCAGTCACCTCTGTTGCACTGTTGTCACTTCAGCAACGTAATGTTAACCTGATGTGCTCACGTAGTTTGCAATGCATATCAATCTCTCTCTGTAGTCTGTCAGTTTGTTTGCTAACCCAGCTAGCTGTGCAGTGCATGATGTATGCCAGCCACTGCCAGCCACTTGTGCTCTCTCAATAAGTTTGATAAACGTCCATTTGCAGCATACACTGCTATATATAACCATGTTGTGTGTGCACAAAATGATGCTAGCAGTTGCATTTAGCAACTTGTTGGGATCAGGCCGAAAAATCATCATTGCACTCCTCATGGATGGATGGATATATGGATGACAGACAGACAGACAGACAGACAGACAGACAGACAGACAGACAGACAGACAGATAGATAGACAGACAGATAGATAGATAGATAGATAGATAGATAGATAGATAGATAGATAGATAGATAGATAGATAGATAGATAGATAGAAGATATAGGAAATGATATTCATAGTTGGGGTGGTGCACACAAAAAAGAAAGACACAATACAAAATAACAGATGAACACAAACAATACCAAGGTCCAAAAATACACTGACATAAACAAGACAATATTTAGTGTATCAGACTCAGTCAAGGTTTAGTTAAACGTCTGGACTAATGCAAGATGGAAAGCAATGGATTGACAGTGACTAGATAGCTATTGATTACATTTAAAATTTAAAATGTTGGGCATACTGTGCAATATGGATGAATATTGCTCATTAAATAATGACCATCAAGTATTCAGCCAAGCCAACAGTATAGTAGTATAGTATAACAAGTATTTTAGATTTTAACATGTATAACAGGAAATCTGGAAATCTGTTCAACAGTTTGAACAGGGCCAGATTTTCACAGGTTCTATACTTAGGTTTGTCAGTAAAGGAGATGCTGGATCATCAGCCAGAGTCAGTACAAGCACAAACTCAGTTGACCCACGGTCAAGCTCATCCACTACTAACCAGTGTTGGGCAAGTTATACTCAGGAAGTGTAATTCGTTACTTATTATTGAATAGTCATTTAAAAATAAATACAATTACTTTACTTAGTACTTGGTTTCAAAAGTAATTAGTTATGTTACTCGTTACATTACTATTACTTTCTCTACCCCCCTTCCACAAAAGTGACGTACAATGTGTTTAGCCAGCTCCTTTTAGAACTGAATCCACTTCATTGGAACAATAATTAACCTTACAGGAGGAGTCAACAATCAGCCAAACTGCATACTTTTTAATGTATTTGTTTACCTAAGACACACACAAAAATTGCGTTCTGGCAACGCAGTAGTTAGCATAGCCAGACCAATCTCCACACTTCGTTTTAGCTCTGTGTCAGCGCTGGAGAAAGTAATACAATTACAGTAACTAAGTTACTGCCCAACACTGGTACTAACAGACCCAGTACAGTCGGCTTCAGCAAGTACTAACAAAGACTCAGTACAGCTTCAGCAAATAATGCCAGGTGATATACAGGAGGGAGAATTTTGGGAGCACTGAGGTATCAGGTGTGACACTATAGTCTTAAATAAGATGGTTAAAAACTCTTTGCTATAAAAAGTGTAGTCTGCACACTGCTGTAGAATATCTGGTAACGCTTTAGAATACAACCCGCAAATAACTATGGGGTAACAAGACTGTAGTTATAGTTTAACTACGGGGTAACGAGACTGTAGTTATAGTATAACTACGGGGTAACAAGACTGTACTTAGTCAAGTCAAGGTCAAGGTCAAGGTAAATTTTATTGTCAATTCCACTGTATATACATGACATACAAGGATTGAAATTGCATTGCTCGTCATATCCACGGTGCAAGAAAATACATTAAAATACATATAAAATACATAAAACCCACCTATACAGACGTAATCATCATGCCTAATACCTGAAAATGTAGACAATTAAATAGTGCAAAACTGCCACAGTGCAAATTGAGTTGATTCTATGACCTATTTAAAAAAGTCAATTTAAAAGTAATTCTAAAAGTGCATTCTGAAAGTGCATGAGTGATCTACAGATATCCTGGTCATTGTCCAGACACTGTGGGGGTATGGGGCACATGTACTTAATATATAATAATATAACTACGGGTTAACAAGACTGTAGTTATAGTATAACTACGGGGTAACAAGACTGTACTTACAGTATAGTATAACTACGGGGTAACAAGACTGTAGTTATAGTATAACTACAGTCTTGTTACCCCGTAGTTATACTATAAGTACAGTCTTGTTACTCCGTAGTTATACTATAAGTACAGTCTTGTTACCCCGTAGTTATACTATAACTACAGTCTTGTTACCCTGTAGTTATACTATAAGTACAGTCTTGTTACCCCGTATTTATACTATAACTACAGTCTTGTTACCCCGTATTTATACTATAACTACAGTCTTGTTACCCTATAGTTATACTATAACTACAGTCTTGTTACCCCGTAGTTATACTATAACTACAGTCTTGTTACCCCGTAGTTATACTATAAGTACAGTCTTGTTACCCCGTAGTTATACTATAACTACAGTCTTGTTACCCCGTAGTTATACTATAACTGCAGTCTTGTTACCCCATAGTTATACTATAACTACAGTCTTGTTACCCCGTAGTTCTACTATAAGTACAATCTTGTTACCCCGTAGTTATAGGCTACTATAACTACAGTCTTGTTACCCCGTAGTTATAGGCTACTATAACTACAATCTTGTTACCCCGTAGTTATAGGCTACTATAACTACAATCTTGTTACCCCGTAGTTATAGGCTACTATAACTACAATCTTGTTACCCCGTAGTTATAGGCTACTATAACTACAGTCTTGTTACCCCGTAGTTATACTATAACTACAGTCTTGTTACCCCGTAGTTATACTATAAGTACAGTCTTGTTACCCCGTAGTTATACTATAAGTACAGATCTTGTTACCCTGTAGTTATACTACAAGTACAGTCTTGTTACCCCGTAATTACACTATAAGTACAGTGTGGTACCCCGTAATTAGCCTATAAGTACAGATCTTGTTACCCTCTAGTTACAGGCTAAATTCACTCCTTGTACCCCGTAGTTATACTATAACTACAGTGTGGTACCCCGTAATTAGCCTATAAGTACAGATCGTGTTACCCTAGTTACAGTCTAAATTCACTCCTTGTACCCCGTAGTTACACTATAAGTACAGTGTGGTACCCCGTAATTAGCCTATAAGTACAGATCTTGTTACCCTCGAGTTACATGCTTATTTGCGGCCTGTATTCTAAAGCGTTACCGAATTTCTCCCAGTTGATTTATTTTTGCCGTTTTGGTCTCACGACCTTCTTCAGAGTTTCGTAGGACCGAAACGTCAAAAATAAATCTACTGGGAGCTATTGTACAGCAGTGTGCGGACTACACTTTCTATTAATTTGTGTCGTATTTGTCCAGCACCTACGCGTTTGAGTGGATGTGCATGCTCTACTTTTTATCTCTAAACTGTTTGCTATCAGCTAAAGGTGGGGCTGCATCACATTTGCTAATGATTTTTCCTCGTCTCCTCTCCTTGCGTCTCGTCCTTGACTCCTCGGTCAAAGGTCACAGAGGAAACGAGGAGATGATACAAGGAGATGAGTGAATCATGGCTTGTCAGTGTGTGGCGATGGCAAATGGCCAGGTAGGAGGGCCCCTTAGCATAATCCTGCTTAGGGCCCCTGATAGGTCAGGACCAGCACTGCCTACCACAGGTTGAGAACAACTGGACTTGAGAGCATCATGTCAAAAGTATATGTAGGCATATACTCAGGCACCATTTCCTCCACATCTCCAGCAAGAATCTACTGGTATTAAGAAAAATCCTTCAGTTACAGATGAGGAGGTGTGTGATCCAACCCACCCACCCTTTAAATCGGGCCAATTACAGACTCAGTCAATGTGGTGACACTGTAGGACATCTCATTTTAAAACATGTCTTACCTTCCCCACTGGAATTCTTCAATAGATTTCTGGTTATAGATGATTTAGACCCTGCATTGGATATGAACATAGACTAGGATCAATACTTACTGCGTTATGTATTGTGCACTTGTTAGAAACCAACGGCAAACACACAAGTTACAACACACTTCTTTATATTAACTCTACATTACAATGAAGTATTCTCACTGTTAAGCTCCTCCACCTCACTCTCACTCGCTGCCAGGCTGGAAGCCAGAGGTTCAATATAATTATTTTAAAGTTTTGACAGAAGAGGATCAATATATTGATTGCCAGACATGGGACAAAGTCACACTGGTCCAAGTCTCAAGTAAGTCCCAAGTCATTTTGTTTTGGGCAGGTCAAGTCATATGTTATGTCAAGTCAAATCCTTAGTTATTATGGCAAGTCAAGTCCGAAGTCAAGTCACTTTTTCCACCCAAGATACTGCAGTCTTACCATTATAAAGAAAAAAGACAAGGTATTACCTGTCTAATAGTGATATTATTGGCCAATTTACCTAACCTGTTCAAAAAAAATAACAATGAATTGAATAATGTATTATAATTAAATAAATGTAATCAAACACAAGTCAAATAACTTCATACTTAACTACTAATATAAGTGTCTTCTCCTTGAAAAATCAAAACCATCTAGTGAGAGGAGTGTGATTTGGGTAACTTTACAGAGACAAGGTTGAACATCTTAATATTTTATATTTAAACTGATGAACACAAACAAGTCATCACGTCTCAAGTCAAGTAAAAAAAAGTCTTGAGTCTTTAAAGGAACACTCTGCCCATTTTCAACCAGCTTTGTATCATTAGAACATCAGTAGTAGTAGTGGTAGTGTGGACCAGTGACATCACTGGTCCACACTAACTCAAATTAATAACTCTAACTCAAATCAACTCTCAATAACTGTCAAACTATTCATCATTCATCTAGTTTGACAGTTATTGAGAGTTGATTTGTGTTAATGAGTTATTAATTTGAGTTAGTGTGGACCAGTGATGTCACTGGTGCACACTTTAACATGCAATAACTGTCAAATGAAATGACAGATTTCAAAACAGTTTACAGTTTTCTGATATACTACTGATGTTCTAATGATACAAAGCTGGTTGAAAATGGGCAGTGTTCCTTTAACTTCGCAGTTCAAGTCAAGTCTCAAGTAATTTATATTTTTCAAGTCGCAAGTCATGAAAACAGGGACTCAAGTCGACTCAAGTCCAAGTCTCAAGTCCCCATGCCTGTTCATTGCTACTTAAAGTAATTAATATATGTACCAGGAGTAGGCATGGGTCGATTTCCGGTTTTACCGGTTCGGTTCTGTGTACGAACCCAAACCGGTTTGATCACGTGCGAACTGAAAAAAAAAAAAAAATGTCAATCCATTCTGATTGCACTATTTTTCGTATTAATTAGCCTCTTCTCAAGTTGCAGTAGTAGGCAAAAGTCTTATTTTGTTTATTATGTTGATGTTTGAAGAAAAGTTAACCTGAATAGTTTTTTTGGGTAATATCGAACTGGTTTCAAAATTTTCAAACCGACCCATGCCTAACCCATGTTAAGTAGCTGGTTTATGACTGTTTTCTTTACCATATTCAGTCTTCGGTTCCTCCGCTTTGCCCGCAATGGCTCTGGTGTCCAGCCCTGAAACAGCACAACATTGTTGATATATGTTTCAGCACATTAATCTTGATATAGTAATTATTTTTGAATGACAGTGTTGAGTGCAGTTGAGCAATAGGTCAGTGTAGTAAGGCACAAAAATGCAATTTGATCAAACACACAGACAATCAGGGATGTGCACAGATAGACCCCATGTGGTGCCCAAGCACCTGCCCTTCGGCTTCATGGCAGAGGAGTTTTATGGCCCATTTGCTGTGGGGGCAGTTGCAATGCCATTTCTTTTCTCAGGAATGTCAGCAGTACAGGCTGGGGAGAGTTAAATCACAGTCCTGTATAGTGGCATTTGGATACATTGTAATGTCATATATATGATAACATGATACCAACATGAAAGAAGCATGGAAGTATGTGGGCAGTGACGATTACACAGTTTAAAACAGACGCATTTATTTTCGTATGAAAACTTAGTATAAATGAGCCTTAATCCCACTATAGTTAGAGATTTGGAGGTCGGTGTCCGGTACGTTGAAGGACAGTGAAGACAGCCCAAATGACGTCACTAAATGACGTCACCATCTCCAACGTCACCTTCTCTATGATGTCACCTTTGCAGGGTGACATCAGTTGCCCAAATGACGTCAGTTATGACATCATAAATGCCCTTCTCCTGGTACTATATAAAGCCCCCATCACCACAGCTTAAATCACACTTGTGCAGTCATCACTCACCTCGTGCCAGAATCCCGCATTCATCTAGCATTTCCAGAGCAAAAGCTTCACCCCACCACCTCCCCAGATCACCACCAATGTCATGACTCCTGTTGGAAACAAATCCCCTTAGGGGGGATTTTGTGATGGAAGTGTCACTTGGGCAGTTGTGTGTGTTAATTTGTATTTGCCCAACTGTGATGTCACTGGAGCAACTGTGATCTGTGTGTGTGTGTGTGTGTGTGTGCGTGTGCGTGTGCATGCGTGCGTGCGTGCGTGTGTGTGTGTGTGTTGAATGCATTGTGAAATGTGATCTTATCTTATATGGGAGGTTGTGATGTCATCAGTGATGTCTCTCGAGCAACTGTGATTTAATCAAATTTGGTAAGTGGGTCCTGTCTGTCTGTCCGATTTGTGAAGGAAGTTATGTCACTCGGGCAGGTGTGTGTGTGTGTGTGTGTGTTGAATACATTTGCAATTGCCCAACTGTGATGTCACTCGAGCAATTGTGATGTCATCAGTGATGTCACTCGAACAACTGTGATCTTATCCAATACAAAATTGAGTAAGTGGGTTCTGCATCTTGTCTGTCAGTCACAATTTTTTTAAGCGGTGCAACCGCTTTTATACATGTGTCACGTGTGTGCATGAGATGTCCGTTTGTAGCATATCACTGTTGGGCGGAAACCTCGTATCTCCAAAACCACAACTTTTCAGGAAATGAAAAAAACAAGTGGTCTTAAAATAACTGAACACCACGTCGTCAAAGTGGTCTTCCTTATGGTCAGTTACTTGCTGGATGTGTCATTACATTATTAATATCTTACCTGAATAAGCTCAAATGGTGTTACGGGATTATCATTCTGACTTCAAGGCACTTTCTCCGAGCCACACAGCCTCGCACAGTAGAGAGCTGCGTGGGCTTTATTTACATCGAACCTCTGTGCAGCCTGTTGCTCCACATCCATCACCTTTTTCCAGTCCATCTCAGCTAACTCTTCCTGAAGCAGTCGCTCTTTTTTCTCTCTTTCAAATTCACGATCCTGGGCCTCCTTCTGTAACTCCCAGCCCTTATCCCGCTCTTCCCGGTCACTAACCTGGTCTCTGTCTTCTTTCTCATGCAGAGCGGCTCTCTCCCGCTCTCTCTCTCAGCCCGGTCCTTATCTTCTCTGTCACGCTGTCGAGCAGCTTCACACTGATTGCGAAGGTGTGTGTTAGCCGGGCAAAGGAGGAGTGATTCCTCCTTTGCCCGCTGCTTCATCTCATCCCAAGAATCCTGCAAACCTAACTCGGCTGTTATCCGAATTTGTACTTCCTTCTTATCCAAACCTGGCTCCAGGGACACATCCTCCTCACCAGCCAGAATGTTCAACTCCTCCAGCTTCAGCCTACTGAACTGCACCTTTGTCATGTAACCCACATCCTCCATGCTGGCAGCTAATTCACACCGCAGTCTACAGTGATGTCACAAATGCTATAGCAATTTAGCGTTATGCTCCTTGTGCAGCCTGTGACGTATGTGCAAGTGTACCCAGTTCTCAGTGACGTTGCAATACATGGACCCACACTCACTATTCCCAAACTGGTACCTTCACAACACCGTCCTCAACAGCGCCATGCTAGCCTGGTAAACCAGCCAGTCACGTGAACTCACATTTAATTTCATTCTGCAGGACCGTCCAGCCTCAAGCCCTGCAGGGCTTTAAACAGAAACTGCAAAGTGGAAGAACCAATCAGCAACTGTGCTCGGTGCCCTGTGAATGACAGCGCAAGTTGGCCAATCAGGAACGCCACTAGCACTGCACTAACAAAACAATAATGGCTGCCTCCTTGCCAATCCGTCTCGAGGAGTAATGTCAATGTTTCTCGGGTTTAAACAGCCATAAAGTGCAGTTATTGCAGAAATAGACTCAATAACAATTAAACTAGTACAGGAGTATGCAACAGCAGAGTTTCTCTGTGGAAAATGGGTTTTGTCATCTTCCCGAGTGGATTTGGGTTTGACTGGATCCAACATTGATTGGCTTAAGGAGTTGTCTGTCAAAGCAAGTACACCCGCCCAACCTCTGCCCATGGCTAAACACTGGGAGAAAGCTTAAGGCCAGACAGGAATGAAGAACGAAATGAAATGTGAGTTCACGGACCAGCTGGTTTACCAGGCTAGCGCCATGCACCTCACAGCCCAATAGCACCTAAATCCCACCCAGTTCCAACCTGCAGCAATCACGCTCTTACAATTTAGCTCTAAGCTAGCTCTCCCTGCAGCTATTTAATTTTCTAGAGTGTCCTGATTAGCCAGAATCCAGCACCACAGCTATAGTCTGCTTTTAAGCTTCACACTCCTATATACTAAAGCCTAAGGCCTGGCAATGTGACCTTCAGCGGGCTGAACTCAACCCCAGCCTTCACCTCACTAATCACAAAACAAAACAAAACACTAGCAACCTACACTAGCTACTACACTAGCATACCAATCCCAAAACAGCAGATCTGAATTTATTTACTTTAATTTAGCATTCCCAGCGAGCATTTTTCGGTTGAAAAGACGTTTAAAAAACGTTTAGGGTCAATGTTGAAAAAACGTGCAAGGAAGGTTTGAAAGTGAAAGTTTTTTCACCCACTATTTGCAGACGTTTATTGAACGTTCAGATTTAGACCATATTTCACCAGGATCTTAAATTAAAAATTTAGCAATGCACACAGGATTTGAACCCGGCTTTCCCACATTCAAGCCAGTCCGCTCTACACGCTGAGCTATACATTTTCTTATACTCTGTAGAGAGCTGGGCACATCACTCTATCTCGCACACAACTTGTAGACTACATGATTGTCGACGATCGGAAGGACAAGTTATTTTATGTGATGTGTACGAGACTATTATATTAATGTAACAGACTAAAATTATGTTGTGTGTGTGTGTTGTCTATATGCTGTAGCCTATGGCTTCAGAGGTCATTTAACACCAGAGACTGAGGAGGTACACAGAGCCTCGTATACAGTCTGTTACAATAACATAGCGTGCCCAGAGCACCTTGTTCCGCACTTGGTGCAGACCGGTGCAGACTTGCTTTGGTCTAGTCTAGTCAGTCACGGTTAGTATAGCTAGCAAGTAAGTACTTGCGCATACGCGTTGCTGCAGGAACTGAATTCATTATTTTATAGTATTGCGCTAAACTATTGTAGCGTTCCAGGTAATCCAGGTATTACCTGTAATGTGATGTGCAATAGAAGCGTCTAGATTGCACCTAGGAACTAATGTGTGTGGGTGTGTTCCTAGGGGAAAGGGGGTATATAGGACCAGCGGCCGGTGGCCGGAGGTCAGTCAAGCTATGGAGTGAGCGAGACCGGTTGCTGTGTGTAGAGCTAGTGGTGTGAAGCTAGCTGCTAGGAGCTAAAGGAGCCTGTGAATAAAGAACCTGTACCAACTACAACTCTCCGGTTCCTTGGCGTATCAGCGATACGCTACATTGGTGTCAGCAAGTGAAGCGGTAGCGCCTCTGATTCGGTCGAGAGGGGAGAGAGTGACGAGGAACGGCAGAGAAAAGTTGGAGATCAAAGGCTCGAGCGACCTAGCGGTAGCAAGCTAGCTGTGTGAGCTAGCTGCTACGGGCGCCACGTGTGATGGTGCACGGTGAAGAATGGCCATTGGCGAACGGGAGAAAAGAGGGGCTGACGACAGAGATCAGCTCGGTGCTGGCGGGCATGGAAGCCCGTGTGTTGAAAGAAGTCAGACGGCTGGTGGAAGAGACTCCTGCCTGGGCAGTAGAGGTGATGCAGACGCTGCGGGAAGTTATGCAGCGGGTGGATTTGATGAGCGCGGAGGTAATGCAGTGTGGAGAACGGCCGGAGGAACCACAAAATAGACTGTGTTGGAGCTGTGGAGAACCGGGCCACGTGGCGAGGTGGTGCCGAGGCGGTCCCGGGAGACGGACCGGGTATGCGGGACAACGACATGGACAGCAGGGAGCCTGCTGGGCATGCGGAGCGATCGGACATCTAGCTAGAGAGTGTCGAGAAGCTGTCGGGGACTGGAAGACAGCGAGAGAGGAGAGACGTGCAGGCGGCGGACAGGTGAGACTCTGCTGGACTTGCCAGTCGCCTGAACATTTAGCCAGAGACTGCACTAAGGGTGTGGGCGCTGGAAGAGACACACAGCCGGGGGAGCAGCCGGAGCAACAGGCAGAGGAGCAGCGGAGTAGCGGAGCAGTGGAGCAGCCTGAGCTACAAGCAGCGGAGCAACGGGGCAGTACAGAGCCGATTGTTCTGGGCAGGAGAGTGACTGTTGAGCCGGCCCAGGCTAGCTGCTCTGCATACCAGCCGGTAGAGGGGGACATCATCATCAGCGAGACCATCAGGAGAGCGGGGATCGTTTTGAACAGCCAGAGGGAAGTGGGCGACATCATCTGCAGAGCTGTTACAGTCGGGGGAGCGGCACTCGTGTCCCCGGGGGAGCGAGAGGGGTCAAGGCCGGAGGAGACGGCCCAACCAAGCCGCTACACAGCCCCCACGGCTGCACTGCAGAAAGCCGAGGTGGAGATCGACGCCGATGGTGTTCGCCCTGCTGTCCTCAACACGCCGCCCCCTGGGGGAGCGGGACGGGAGGACGAGCGAGTGCAAGAGGTGGAGCAGACAGACGAAGACAGGGCCATCTGGGAGGTCGACGGGCATGAGCGGAGACGCAGACAGATGGAGGATGCGGATATCGGTCCGGTGTATGCGTGGGTGGCGGCCGGACGCCGGCCCCCTGTGGAGGAGATTCACATGTTTTCCGGTGCCACGAAAGGACTGTGGAACATGTTTTCGGACCTGCGTCTGGGTGGAGATGGGGTTTTGGAGAGAAAGGGGCACGGGAAAAGCGGGACCCAGTGGGTTGTACCCGGTTGCCTGCGAGAATTGGCACTGAAGTGGATGCACGAGGGCCCATACGGTGATCGTGGGCCCGAAGAGACACTCAGCCTCATCCGTGGACATTTCTACTGGGGCAAACAAAAGGAGGACGTGCGGAGATACTGCAGTGCGTGTGAGGACTGTAGAGCACAAAAAAAGGGACCGAAAAGAGTCACCTTGCGAAGGACTAACCCCACTGGGGGTTGAGAAGGACTGGAGTGCTTCAGGTGGGACAGAAGCTTTGAAAGGGGGGATGGAAATGATGGTGGTTTAAATGAATGGGAAGAAAAAAAGAAAATAAGGTAAATGATGGGGTTGAGTTGAATTGAAATGTGTGTAAAGAGAAAAGAGGGAATGTAAATGTTGGGGCTTGTGTTAAGTGAAAATGTTGGTGAAAAGGGTGCTAATGGGAAGTAACTAAATGATGGTGGGAGTGAATGCAAAATTAAGTGGTGTTAAAGAGAAGGGCTATTGGAATGGGAATGTGAACGGAAATGTGGGTTGAATTTAAAGGAATGGGAAAAGAGGGAAGAAATGAAAAGAAATGCAAATGGTGGTGGTGGAACGAAAATTAAGAAGTGTGCTAAAAAGATAAGAGACTATGTGGGGAAATTGATGTGGTAATGGAAAATGTTGTGGGGTGTTGTGTTTTGGTACAGGGGGATATGTGTGGGTTGTGGGTGTCAACGTGGGCGTTGACTAATGTTGGGTGAGGAGTATGTAGCGTTCCAGGTAATCCAGGTATTACCTGTAATGTGATGTGCAATAGAAGCGTCTAGATTGCACCTAGGAACTAATGTGTGTGGGTGTGTTCCTAGGGGAAAGGGGGTATATAGGACCAGCGGCCGGTGGCCGGAGGTCAGTCAAGCTATGGAGTGAGCGAGACCGGTTGCTGTGTGTAGAGCTAGCGGTGTGAAGCTAGCTGCTAGGAGCTAAAGGAGCCTGTGAATAAAGAACCTGTACCAACTACAACTCTCCGGTTCCTTGGCGTATCAGCGATACGCTACACTATTAACCAGGGGCGGCTCCAGAATTTCAAAAAAAAAAATTTGAGGTCTTAACCTTTTTTTTTACATTTTTAGCGATATTTAGAGGAATATCTCATTTAAATTAATGATTTGAGGGCTTTTTTTTACCTTTTTTAGCTACACTGTACATTACAACAACAACTGAAGCGCCAAATTTAACTCCCGTCAGTACTTGAAGTCTAATATAACAGTTTTATTTTTCTTTTATTGTTAGAAAGAGTCAGGAAACGTTTTTGTGTGTTTATTTTGTATTCAAATGTTCGTTTTAAAAATTAATTAATTAAAAAAACATATATATATATTAAAAAAAAAAAAAAAAAAAAAAAAAAAAAAAAAAAAATCTGATTGGGCCTGGGGAAAAGTGGGTGGGCCTAGGCCCGCCAGGCCCAATACTGGAGCCGCGCCTGCTATTAACCATAGTTGTGTCAGCTTTTTGCTGGCACCACATAGCCTATATAGTCCCATATTTATGATATTTTATGTGACATAAAATGCGTTGAAATGTGGTTTTCGTATAGACCAGATTTCAACTCTCAGTTACACAATAAAATGGACAAATGCCAATTCACACACTATCAATATTGCCTCTATTCCAAGCTACAACAAATGTTTTAACAATATGATGAACCAAATTGTGTTTTTTTACACATTGATGTTGTAACCGCATTTTAGCCGGTTGAAAAGAGGGTGAAATTAGGTCTTAGACGTTCAAACCCAATATCACCCAGGTTTCAACTAAAAATCAACGTTGAAAAAACGTTTTGTGCTCGCTGGGTTCATTCATAATGACCAATTCCTAATTCATCAAATTGTTTTATTGAATTCATGCTCAATTACATTTGCGAGAGTCCAAGAGCGGCAGAGTGGCAATTAACATTAAGCAGCGAGAGAGATTATTGACATGACTTGGTGTTGACTGAATGAAACCAGGCCAAATTAAAAAATGCACTGAATCAAAAACGAGCATCGGACATACAACGGGACTCCAACACAAGTCTTTGTTAACCATCTATCACGTGCATACGTGCACGCACACGCACGTCGCTATCATGCTCCAAACACAAGCTACACGCTAACCTAAGCTAATCCTGTTAGCATTAATAGGACACGTTAACGCAGCCCCCATATGTTACAACGCATAGCACATGCAACCCCTGCTCCTCCATTGAGATGGAGGAGGGAAAAAAGCTGCCAGGTCTATGCCATAGACCTGAAGCTGGCATTGATTTTCCTAGACTGGTAAGCGCAGTTAGGCTGAAGCGTGACCGTCCGCTTGTCATCAGAAAACACCATACAGCACTGTTGTACCGACAGGGCACTCAAGTCACCAACCCTTTTACCTGAAGACAGGACCAACAGCAGTGCAGTCTTCAGCAACAGGTGTTTCGGATCAATCGTGTCCATGGGCTCGAAGGGAGAACCAGAGAGTCCCTCCAGCACAGTGACCAAGTCCCATTCCGGGAAAACGCTTCGGGTCCACGGGCGTAACCTGCGAACACCCTTCATGAAGAGGTCAGGAAGAGGCTCCCCACCGGCCTGCCATCAATTACCATGTGGCAGGCGGAGATCGCAGCCATGTACACCTTCAAGGACTGAGGACAGGCCCGCATCGTGCAGGCTCTGAAGGAAACAGAGAATGGGCTGTCTGCCACAATACACTGGATCCACGTACCATTCCGCACACCAGTGTGTGAAGGCTTGCCACTTATATGTGCACTGAGAGCGAGTAGAAGTAGCTATAGCGCTCTGTGTGCTCCACATTCAAAGGCAAGCCTTGAGCTAGCAAGCAGTCCCGCTCAGGAACCAAGCTGCCAGCTTCCACCTGTGGGGGGAAGGGTGGAGTATCTCGCCGTCCGCCTGTGTCAGGAGGTCCGCCCGACATGGCAGCAGCCACGGCGACCCCTGTGCCAGAGAGATCAGGTCCGCAAACCAGATCTGCGTCGGCCACAGTGGGGCCACCAGAATAAGCTGTAGGCCCTGCTCCCTCGCCCTGTCCAGCACCTGCGGGATCAGGGGAATGGGGGAATGTGTAAAGGCCCTCTCTCGGCCATACGTGCACCAGAGCGTCGTAGCCTAGAGGGCGGCTGTCCCCGTGGATGGAGAACCACAGGGGGCAATGCGATGCGCGCCACGATGCGAAGAGATCGACGCACACCCGGCCGAACCTGGCCCAGATCTGCTCCCCCATCTGAGGGTGGGGACACCACTCTGATTGGCAGAGGTTGCAGCTCAAAAAAAGGTCAGCACCCAAGTTCAGCTGTATGTGCTGACAGAGAGAGCAGGTGGGCATGCGCCCACCGGTTTACTCTCGTCGCCAACTGGTTCATAGCTCTCGACCATGAAAGCGGCCATGGCGGTGTTGTCCGAACATATCAGTACATGGTGACCGTGTATCTGATCTCGGAAGTGGCATAGAGCCAGACGAACCCCCTCCATCTCTAGCACGTTAATGTGGCAAAGCTCCTGGGCTTCCCACCAGCTGTTTGCCGAGAGGCCTTCGAACACTGCACCCCATCCCCACAGGGAGGCGTCGGTCCGTATAACACGCTTGAGCGCGACCGGACCCAACCGAGTGCCCAACGAGAGCCAATGGGGGTCCGTCCAAGCAGCTAGTGCCCAGCAGGCTTGGCTCGTCAGCGACAACTTGCGATGGCGGTTCCTGGCCGGGTCCAGCCGGTGACTGAAAAACCAGATCTGGAACAGGCGCATGTGCAGCAGCCCAAGGGGGACCGCGGCGGCCGCTGCAGCCATGAACCCCAGCATCACTGTGCATTGATGCACTGAGACCGTGCGCCTCCGGTGAGTATCCAAGTTCAAAATGAAGTAAAACTTATTTATTGTTACTCCTGTAACACCAATTGCACTGGTAGATTAGATTCGATTTATTATTGTCCTTTCGGAAATTCTTTTTGCATTTGTGGCAGTCAGACGAAACATATACAGTACAAGACAGTTCAGTGCAATACAATACACAACTAGAAAAGTGCACTCGGTGGAGTGCAGATCTCCGCCAGGACTGCGTTTTCCCCCAAGCTGACCCATAGACCATGTGTGTGACGAGACATCGTCTGAATGCAATGTGTTAGTGAGTGTTGTCATACTGAGATGCTATTGTAAATCATATATTGTTATTGTCTGCTTTTATTGTAGTGTAGTATAGTAGTAGTAGTAGTAGTAGTTTATTTGTCATTGCATAAAAAAGATATACAACGAAATTGCAAAGCTCCCCTTCGTGCAACCATACAGTAACAAATGAAATAACAATAAATAACAATTCACCAATAATTCACCAGGCTCCACAGTAGACATCATAATAATTTACATAGTAGTTCTATCAGTCGATATGAGGTAGCAGCAACGTGGTTAGTGCATTTTAAAACAGCAATAATATAATAGTAGCAATAGCTGTATATATAATAGTGTGGCAGAAATTATTATTAGTGGCCGGGCCAGCGAAGCGGCGGGTCCACTAATTGTATTTGCCTGCTATAATTATTATTAGGGGTCCAAGCACGAAGTGTGTGGATCCCTATTGTAATTGTTCCGTTTATTAGGGGTCCAAGTATGAAGTGCGTGGATCCCTATTGTATCTGTTCTGATTTTTATTTTTTATTTTTCTTCTTCTCCGGTAAAACTGTATGTACAGCAGAAACTGTAAGGCTCAGCGTAGCCAGACTGGGCACATAGATTGTAAATGTGCCTCACTACTCAGAAACATAAAATTACCCATATTGGCCAGATGGTGGCGCTATAACAGACTATTTCGCATTATGGTCCATATCTTCTGAACCGTGTGTCCTATAAACAAAATTTCACTTCTGGATTCCTTGGATCAATACGCATCTATCCATATAGGCCCCACCCATTTGCGTGTGCCTAGATTTTCCGCCATTTTGAATTTTATCAAAAACCTACTTTTGTGAACTCCTCCTAGACCGGCGATCCTCAAAGTCCGGACTCCGGTCCGCATCCGGACCGAGACACCTTCCTATCCGGACCGAGCCCTATAACCTACAAATCATTGATAACTTACATTTTCACGGAGCGTTTCTATTTTAACCGGCACATGCTTTTATAGTATTTACGGTACTACTGGTTTATCTGCCAGGAAGCTCACAGACCAATGCACGCGCTGTAAATCATCACACGTGATGCTACTCGGCCAATCAAATAAGCGAATCGTTTCTTTCTTTTGCTTCGAGTGGTGCTGCGAGACACACGGACGGAGGGGAGGCGACGCAAGGCGAGAGATACTGAGATAGTAATTTCACATGGTGTGCTCAAAAGAAACCACTCTTACATGTCCATTCATTGTTCTTACGGGCAGATTAAAAACCAGTATGTCTCGTGTGAAGTGCGGTGCGATCCTGACCGGTCTATGGAAGCGCCACACATGAGCAAACACACATACACACACCAGGGCACACTCACTGCCCAACGCAACAGCATGCGAGGTTGATCGACAGACAGACAGACAGACAGACAGACAGACAGACAGACAGACAGATAGATAGATAGATAGATAGATTGTTTGTTGGCTGAGAGTGTTAAATGTGAAATGGAGTGAAGAAAAGGGGAAACTTATTTCTCTTAAATTTAAGCACTTCATTTTAAGATGCACATTTTTCCAAAGCACTCTGTTGTATGTTATTTTTAAATGCATTATTTTACTTGAAATGAGAAAAGAGAATTTATTTATTATAGTAGGCTAGTTATGTATAATTAATCCAGTTAAATATGAAAACTGTAAATAAGCATTGTTGATGTTTATTTTGATTTAACAGTCAGTTGTTGACTACATACAGACATTGTACCATTAGGCTACTTCAATCATTGAGTTCAATGGCACTGAATCATAGCGTAAGCCACGTTACAATGTTCCGGACCTTTGCCTGAGGAAATTTTCTCTAACTGGACCTCTTTGAATTTTAATTGAGTGCCCCTGTCCTAGACCATTTGGCCAAATCACACGGAAATTCTTCTGGGTCATCTATGGACTACCCCGACCTAAAGTTATTAAAGGATTTTGGATACGTGAAACCGTTTTGAAATTATAAATGTCTAAACTTTTGTGTATTTGCTTTTGTTCTTTTCCTGCCCTAAAAGTGTGTGGATGTCAGAAACCATACCCCCCATCACCCAAACTTTCCACACAGGTTCACGTGTTTGTCGGTCCATAACTTCTGAACCACGAGCCGTAGAATCAAAATTCCACATCTAATGGTTTCCCTGGAGCATCGTGCATCTAACCTACTAGGCCACGCCCATTTCTGTCTAGTAGATTTTCCGCCATTTTGAATTTGATCAAAAACCTACTTTTGCGAACTCCTCCTAGACCGTTTATCCAAATCACACGAAATTATTTCTGGGTCATCGACTTAAAGTTATCAAAGGATTCTATCAAACAATCATATGTTTCCTCCCTCTGTGATTGATAATGCTTTTCTCGTGAGGGACAGGAAAGGAATTGGGTCTGTCAAAGATCTGTATCAATCTGATGTTTTCTCTAGCTTTCAGAACTTGAAAGATAAATACGCTCTATCTGGAATTGACCAGTTTCGGTACTTTCAGGTGAGACATTTTGTTCAGGCCCGGTACCTCCCAGGCTACCTTGGGACAGATGTCTGGAAATCCTGCCCAATCAAAGGCGTATAATTTCACAAATGTACGATCACCTCATGTCATACTCATACTCTTTTGAAAACTAAATTAGCCTGGGAAGCCGAGTTGGGGTCGGAACTTACAGATGAGTTTTGGGATGCAGCTGTTGATAGGATACATTCATCAACATCATGTGCACGCCTCGGGCTTATACAATTTAAGGTCCTGCACCCTACCCACTTTAGCAAGGCCAGGCTGGCCGAGATATATCCGAATGTTGATAATAGATGTGACCGCTGCAACAACACTCCTGCAGACTTGTCTCATATGTTTTATTTCTGTCCCAAACTAAATAATTTTTGGACCTCGGTTTTTAGAACCATGTCAGATATTTTAGGAAAGGATTTGCAACCCTGTACTTTCATCTCACTATTTGGAGCTCCAGAAGACCACACTACTCTAACCGTTAAACAAGCTGACATTGTGGCCTATGCATCATTATTAGCTCGTCGCAGAATACTGTTAGACTGGAAGTCCCCTAAGCCTCCATCATCCACTGTTTGGCTTAGCTGGAAAAAATTAAATTCACTCTCAGGGGCTCCGTAGACCGTTTCTATAAGAAATGGCAAGGCATGATAGACTACTTTATTGGCCTTCAAACACTCCCCCCGGAATGAGAAAATTATTTGTATTGCTTAATTTTTATTTATTTATTTTATTTATCCTTTGCTATGGTGTGTGTGCATACATTTTGCTGTTGTGAATTATTGATGTGCTGTACTTTGTTGTTCGGAATCAGAATTGAGTATACACTCGCTGAACCAGTATGAATCAGGGTTTTTCAAGGTAGGGGTGGGAGGGAATGGCGGGGAGGAGGGAAGGGGCATCTGCTGTCAAAAAAAAAGAAAATCTGAAGGAGATAATTGATGTTGATTGTTCATGTTTGCCATGTCTGTCCTTCAATAAAAATCATTGAAAAAAAAAAAAAAAAAAAAAAAAAGTTATCAAAGGATTTTGGATATGTGAAACCGTTTTGAAATGATAAATCTCTAAACTTTTAATGAAACACACCCCGACACTAAATTGCCCACAACTCATTAACCGGTCAATTACAACTACTGCTGCTACTACTGCTACCACTCCCACTACTACCAACACTACTACTACTACAATTACTACTACTGCTACTACTACTACTACTACTACTGCTTGGAAACCGTCAGGTCACCGGATCTCAACCAAACTTTGTTTAATTGTGCACATACCAACTCTGAATAAATGTGCACTATTTGGTGTTTATTATGTCTCATATATCCCCCAGGTCACCGGATGCTTGGACCCCGCATCGCCGCTTGCGGCTATATTTAGGGGTCCAAGCACGAAGTGCTAGCATCCCTATTGTAATTGTTCCATTTATTAGGGGTCCAAGCATGAAGTGCTAGGATCCCTATTGTAATTGTTCCGTTTATTAGGGGTCCAAGCACGAAGGGCTAGGATCCCTATTGTAATTGTTCCATTTATTATTATTATTCTCCGCTAAAACAATATGCACGTCAGAAACCATAAGGCCGCCAGTAGCCAGACTTTGCACATAGGTTGGAAATGTGTCCCACTACTCAGAGCTAAAAAATTACGCATATTGACCAGATGGTGGCGCTATTTCACGTATTGGCCCATAACTGCTGAACCATCTTCGATTTTCTCAAAAACCTATTTTTGCTAACTCCTCCTAGGCCATTTGCCGAAATGAGCCCAAACTTTTTCTGTGACATCTCTGGACTTCCTTGATCTAAAGTTGTACAACGAATTTGGATACGTCAAACCGTTTTGAAATGATAAATGTCTAAACTTTTGACGACACATGCCCTGACACTAAACACACACACACACACACACACACACACACACACACACACACACACACACACACAAACAAACACACAAACACTTGTGGATTGTGCCATGTGGGTGGGGAGATGGGTGGAGCTATGGGTATAAAAGAAGTGCAACACTTGCCCGAAACCCCAGTCTGCTGCTACAGAGGTGCTGTCAGCCATTCCAAGCCATCCTGACCTTAAAGGTGAATTGCATGTTTTTTTCTTTAGCCATGGTTAACATATTGTTTATTGTTGCTTTAATTGATTGTTACATTGTTTGTTTATTGCTAATTTGATGTCATTTGGATTGCTTGTTAACATTGTTTATTTGGGTAAATAATTCTGTTTGTGTTCTTGTTATCCACAGGCAACATGCTGATTGCCTCACTGTCACTTTTGATGTTGGGAAAATAAAATCACCCTGCAACTTGTCCTGCTGTGTGTCTGCCATCTTTTCTTGTAGTTTTATCTGGGTTCAATGCTGAGGGGTCACATTGCCCTCACCTGTTCATAGGTGTGACACTCATTACCGCTCATCCTGGCTGATTTCTTTTTACCACATGTTGAGCAGAGTTGCTTTAACTTATGAACACACAATTTGATAACTGTAAACCCAGGTCACCAATGTTTACACTGCAAATCTATCACCAATGCATTTTACATGAAACGATAGTTGGCGGGGCTTGTAATCCTGCAGTGTGACTGACATCACTCTGAGACAATCAAGAGTTGGGCTGTGGTCAGGCTCTGTACCAGGTGCACTGAATCACTGATGAATGGAGATGGTGCAAGACAGTTGGCAGTATAGAGGGAAAGTTTTTTTTAACATCCAATTCAACTTATCTTTGAAACCTGCTGAATGAAACTCCAAAAGCCAAATCGGTGAGTCTAAAGGGAGGTTTACACAATCTGAAATATATTTTCAATGTTATGTAAAGGGAGGTATGAAGGTAAATTTAAGTGACAGTAATGTGTTGTGATTTGAAATGTATTCCTATTTTGTGTTTAATTAAAGCCAACTAAGATGTTAATAGTTTTGGCCTTAAAGTGACACTCCACTGAAAAACAATGCTGATTTATTTGAGTTGATTTGTGAAAGGTATAGTTTGGTTTATTTGAAGTGGGGTACTATGCTGTACTTGCATGCAGTCAAGTGTACTGGGTAAAGCACTCGGGACGCATCACACACAGAGATAGAACTGCACTCCAACCACAACAGGCACAGAGAGCTGTCTGCTGAGTGAAGTTGGCCATGAGCAAAAATGTAGAAAAAACAAAAATATATAAAATGCTTCCATACTGCTCAGCTGGCATAATCAAAGTCTCCACAAGCCCTGAGATGCCAAGTTGACTTGAAAATGTAATTTACACCCTGATTCTGGCTTACATGTTAACTGCAGCAAGGTTGTACCCTAGTTAGGGGGTCCAAGCACGCAGTGCTAGGATCCCTATTGTAATTGTTCCGTTTATTATTATTCTCCGCTAAAACAGTATGCACGTCAAAAACCGTAAGGGGTACAGTAGCCAGACATTGCACATAGGTTGGAAATGTGCCCCACTACTCAGAGACAGAAAATTACACATATTGGCCAGATGGTGGCGCTATAACAGCCGACTGCACATATTGGCCCATAACGTCTGAGCCGTGAGCCCTAGAATCAAAATTCCACTTCTGCTGGATTCCCTGGATCAATACGCATCTATCCATGTAGGCCACGTGCATTTACGTCTGACTAGATTTCCCGCCATCTTGGATTTTCTCAAAAACCTATTTTTGCGAACTCCTCCTAGGCCATTTGCCTGAATGAGCCCAAACTTGTTCTGCATCATTTCTGGACTTCCCTGGTCTAAAGTTGTAAAAACAATTTGGATACGTGAAACCGTTTTGAAATGATACATTTCTAAACTTTTGTGCGTTTGTTTTTGTTCTTGTCCTGACCGAAAAGTGTGTGGATCTCAGAAATCATAAGCTCCACATCACTCAAACCTTCCACATACATTCAACATGTCAGCCACTACTCAGAGAATAAAAATTACATTAATCGACCAGATGGTGGCGCTATAACAGCTAATTCCATGTTTTGTGGTTCATAACTTATTAACCATGAGCCCTAGAATCAAAATTCCACGTCTACTTGATTCTCTAGAGCATTATGCATTTAACCAACTAGGCCACGCCCATTTCAGTCTGCTAGATTTTCCGCCATCTTGCATTTTCTCAAAAACCTATTTTTGCGAACTCGTCCTAGGCCATTTGCCCGAATGAGCCCAAACTTTTTCTGTGTCATCTCTGGACTTCCCTGATCTAAATGTCTGGGCGGAATTTAGATACGTGAAACCGTTTTGAAATGATAAATGTCTAAACTTTTAACGCCACCTGCTCTGACACTAAACACACAAACACACACACACACACACACACACACACACACACACACACACACACAGAGACGGAGAGGGAGAGACTAGAGAGCGAGGCAGAGAAAGCGAGCAAGCCAGACAGACAGTGAGAAAGACGGGAGGGCGATCATACCAGAGTGAGAGAGACCAACGGAGAGCGTGAGAGAGAGACCGAGAGAGAAAGCGAGAGAGGGAGAGAGAGCTGGCATGCAGCTGCTCCTGGGTAGCACGGTTAACTTCAAACAGTGCAGCCTGAGAGTTGTGTATTCCCAGTAACTAATAGCAATAATAGGTAACCCTTTATTTTACAGGTACCCTAGTTACATATGAACTATTTGTAATTACACATGAACACCAAATGTAATTACACAGTAATTACCAATAGTTATAAATGATGTTCATATGTAGTTACATTGTAACATACCTGTAAAATGGAGTGAGTCTGTTCAACTTTAGTTCATATGTAGTTACATTGTAACGGACCTGTAAAGTGGAGTGAGTGTATTCAACTTTAGTTCATATGTAGTTACATGGTAACAGACCTGTAAAGTGGAGTGAGTCTATTTAACTGTAGTTCATATGTAGTTACATGGTAACAGACCTGTAAAGTGGAGTGAGTATATTCAACGGTAGTTCATATGTAGTTACATTGTAATGGACCTGTAAAGTGGAGTGAGTCTATTCAACTGTAGTTCATATGTAGTTACATGGTAACAGACCTGTAAAGTGGAGTGAGTCTATTTAACTGTAGTTCATATGTAGTTACATGGCACCGGACCTGTAAAGAAGCTCTGGCCTGGGACAGAGATAGCTAAAAGCCAGTGGGGGATTCGAACCACTGAACTTCAGATTGCAAAGCAGGCGTCTTTAACCACTCAGCCACAAGGGCTTTCCAACTTGTGGAGTTTGGGATAACTGTATGTCAGTCAGATATAGTTGTCACTTCCTAGCTTTGGTATTATAAGCATAGACTTTGTTAGATACTTTGTTAGTTGTAGCTTGAAAGACAGGCAATATTGATTAATGTGAATGCATTTCTGCAGTGTGACTGTGCCAGACCCCCCCCCCCCCCCCCCCATGAGCTGTAAATGGCTCATGGGACTATTTAAACCACAATTCAGAAAATTATTAGAATGCATTTTTTTTATTTCAAATCTTTAAATATAACTAAATGTTTCTAGAGCACAGTGCATACAATTTATTTAGCAAATAGGGGGGAGTTCCCCCCTTATGCGGATTAGGGGATTTATAGACTGGGGGGGGGGTATAGACTTTGGGGAGAGATGATCCGGGGGTCTGCTGACCAAAGGGGTCTTTGAGGGGCTTCGACTGGGTCCCCAACAAATTGAGAAATTGGGAAATTGATGGGGAAATGACTCATTTACAATAAGCTAACAATTAGAATGTAGAAGAATGGCTATTTTGATTATAGTTTCACTGTTACCTCTATATCTACAATACTTTTATTATAATTTTTGTATTGGAATTCTGGACAAAATCATACCTACAACTAAATAAAGTATCAATATTTTCCCCCAAGTCTCTGTGTATAATAACAAAGCTATGAAGTGACAGCAACTACATCTGACTGACATACAGTTATCCTCTTAAACTCCACCATGAAATTTGGAAAGCCCTCGTGGCTGAGTGGTTAAAGCCGCTTGCTTTGCAATCAGAAGTTCAGTGGTTCGAATCCACCACTGGGTTTTAGCAATCTCTGTCCCAGCCGGGAGCTTCTTTACAGGTCCGCTACCATGTAACTACATATGACCTACAGTTGAAAAGACTCACTCCACTTTACAGGTCCGGTACCATGTAACTACATATGAACTACAGTTGAACAGTCTCACTCCACTTTACAGGTCCGGTACCATGTAACTACATATGAACTACAGTTGAACAGTCTCACCCCACTTTACAGGTCTGTTACAATGTAACTACATATGAACTACAGTTGAACAGACTCACTCCATTTTACAGGTCTGTTACAATGTAACTACATATGAACTACAGTTGAACAGACTCACTCCATTTTACAGGTCTGTTACAATGTAACTACATATGAACGTAATTTAGAACTATTGGTAATTACTGTGTAATTACATTTGGTGTTCATGTGTAATTACAAATAGTTCATATGTAACTAGGGTACCTGTAAAATAAAGGGTTACCCAATAATACATTAATAACAATATACCAATGGCCAAATACTTACCCATACTAATGATAATAGCTACTACCCATATTAATACAACAGTGCATCTTTGCACAAAGCTCCCATGTTTAAGGTACCTCAGTTTGAGGTAGATTTAGAACAGATAAAAAAAAATTGATTAATTTGCGATTAATCGCGATTAACTATGGACATCATGCGATTAATCGCGATTAAATATTTTAATCGATTGACAGCCCTAATCATAATACATCCTTACATTCAATGGGTCGCAGGGGGTGTTGTATGTGGAGGCGCTTGCCCCGACAGCAGGCACACAGGTCATAGTCGGGACACACAGTGCACTTGAAGCGTGTCCCAATCACCGGCCCATTGCAGCCATCGCACGTCACGTTGGGGTGCAGAGCGCAGAAAGGTGGGAGGGCGGCATACTGCAGCTGGTGCTCCACTGAGAGAGAGAGAAAGAGAGAGAGAGAGAGGGGTGGGCTTTAAAAGGCCTGGAATCTAACAATAAACAAACAGCCAACAGCTACTATTCATCCCACTACTCTTTACATATGTAAATACGTAATACATAAATTATGAGTTGAATGTGTGTTACTTTATTTCAGAATACACACTAAAGGTGCTCTTATACTCGAGCAAGCTCCGTGGGGGTGGAGCTCCGCGAGTCTCCGGGAGTCACCATGCAGACCTCGCGCTGGGGCAGATGCTATTATACTCAGAAAGTGATCAGCCAAGTGATCAGCATGTATTGTACAATGGTAATAGTGAGAACAGCCCGTGAAAAGTTGCAATGAAACGCTATTATGTGCAGTACTGAGTGGGCTTTCACTCTCAAACGACCACACATCAGCACATGAAGGAATCACCAAACTTGTTTTTACTGAAAGCTGTTTTACTTCGTTTCGAACTCAAGCTCTCACTAGTGCCTACAACGCTGCGACGCAGCCCTATGGAAGACTGTCATTTTGCTCCAAAATTACTTTTCATTAAAACCGACCAGCCACCCGTAGGTGGCGTGGTACCCCCTGGGGCTGACACGGATCCACGTGACTACGTCACGTCCTGTCAGCCCAGGGATAATCACTTTCCGTTTCTTCCACCCGCTGAGAAGACGTGTTTTAGAAAGCTCCGCGGTTAACTATGAGTTAGCTCTCTTACATAGCTTTAGATACTAGGCTCGTTCCGTCTGATTTGCCCACCTCAAGAGGTTCGCGTGGACGGGATAAAGCAGGCTTCGGGACCCGATCCTGTACCCTTCACCAGCGGCGTCGGAACAAGTCATCTAAAAGCTAAGAGTATCTTCCTTAGTTAACTGTTTATTGCTACCGCCGTGTAGTTCTGCTGCTACCGCCGTGTAGTGGTTATTGCTGCCGTGCAAATAGCTTGTACCACGTAGCACAGGAACAAAGAGGCTAATTAGCCCAGTTGTTACAGATAGCTAGCTTGGCACCCGTGCGGGTAGCTTTCGTGTGCTAGGTACTTTAGGCGCCGGCTTTAGAGCGCGCGCGTTAGATAGTTAGCTAGTTTGCTCAGTGCAGCTAGCTTGGACTACCTTGTAGCACTCCAGCTATCTGCTGCGTCCCCAGACAGGGTAACGCACCCGGTTATTGTGGCAGATAGCTAACGTGCACACGTGCAGTTAGTGTCTGTGTGCTAAGTACTTCGCGCCAGCTACCTCTGTGTAGGGCGCGCGTTAAGCGAGAGTAGTAGCTAGAAGCCATGCTCTTCAGTTAGCTAGATAGCTAGCTTGCTCCCGTGCAGCCAGTATCTAGTGTTGTGTAGCATTCCAGCTATCTTACCGTTGCAGGCTTAGCTTGCACGGTAACCCCGTTATTCCTGTTAGCAGAGAGAGGGGGGAACAGCTAGGTGCTGTATTAGCTGTGAGGCTACGCTGGCCGGTTACGACCGGCACAATTAATTAATGTGTGCATGCCTAAGGGCAGGAGCACGCCGCACAGGCGTTGCTGGGACCTACATAAATGTAGTGTAGCTTTTACTGGCGTCGGCCCCGAAGGGGGCACTCTGAGATATTAGCCGGGCGATTACGCTAGCTAGGTAAGCTCGCCCCGCACGTTGTGTGGGCCGCTTCGCTCAGTACTTACGCCATCTTAGCCAGCTTGCTTGTCTGCTAAGTGTTGCTTGCCTCGTGCAAATAGCATCTACTAGATTGTAACTCCCCCTGAGGAGTTTCTTCTGAGATTGACTAGCTTCGCGGGCCGCTGGCCTCTGCTTGCGGTCACGCTTGCTTCCCTGTGTTACTCAGGGTAGAGACTCGCTGCACCGGCTTGTGCGCAGGCTTGTGTTAGCGCACGCTTGTCTCTCAGTGCTTATGCTAGCTTAGCTAGTGGCTTCCACGCCTGTTCTCTCGGGTTAACAGGTTGTGGGTATTGGTGCCTCCCCTTCGGGATGGGCTATTGCCGCTTACGTTACCATTGCACGCGCACGTTCGCTAGCCTCCGGGTTGCTTACTGTCTAGCCTGTGCTTCTTGCTAGCCTGCTAGCTTGCTTAAGCAGTACTCCCGCTAATAGGGTGCGCCCTGCGGGAGCTTGCTATTAGTGATTAGCTTCCTCTTGCTACTGAGCAGGGAAAGTCAGGGAGGGGATGGGCCGTGTGTAAAACTACTTTGGCCGAGTATGAATCGGCACGTTAAGTGCGTGTTCTGCCTTGGGCACGAGCACGCTGCACAGGCGCCTTGAACCCTCGGTCTTGTCCGCAGCTAAGCTCTTGAGAGCGGACCAAGGTCCGCTCTCAAAGGAGTTTGAGAGCTAGCTTGCCTTGCATACATGCAGATAGCAATATTTAGTACTGTTTAGCACAGAACAATAGTATTTTGCAGATAGCTGGCGTGCACCCGTGCAGTTAGTATCTGTGTGCTAAGTACATTGGGCGCGAGCTACCTCCGCTACAATAGACGTACCGCTCCTTGCTGGCGCTTCCCGTCCAGCAGGGCTTACAGCTCGCCAAGGTCTGGGCTCAGTGCCAGCCTTTGGCTTGTAGCTCTAAGGACAAGCCCACCGCCCTTGGTGCCCAAGGCCCGGGGTGGTTGGGAGCTCTCCATGGGTCGCACTCCCTTGTTGGGGCGCCCCCTGCAAGTGCAGGGAGCCTGGCAGGGGGCACAGCGGACCTTGGTCCATGGCCACGGCCTGGCCTTGGTTGGCAGCGCCCAGGTCAAGCCCACCGGTTGGCTCACCAAGGCTGGGCTTAGTTCCAGCCTGCGGCTTGTAGCTTTAGACCCACCGTCCTCGGTGCCCAAGGCCCGAGTTCGGTCGGGAGCTCGCCCAGGGTCTCATACCCATCATCATCAAGGCTCGCCTTGGTCCATGGCTACGGCCTGGCCTCGGCTAGAGGCTCCTAGGACAGCCCACCATCAATGGCACCGACGGCTCATTGCTGGTCGGGAGCTCGCCTGGGGGCCGCACTGTCGGACAAGTCCACGTGCGGCCGGTCTCGAGAAAGAACGTTACCTCCGCAGTCCCCCCAGCCTGCGAAAGGCGCACGGCAGGGATGGGGGGGGGGTTACTTCGATACAACAGCGCGTCAGTAGGCAGAGCTTGCGTAAGAAGTTCTCCCCCAGCATGCACAGCTTCTACGGAACTGTCCATGCGGCGGGGGGGGCGTAGCCTCCCGCCCCCCCATCAGGGCACCGGATCAAAAGGTCCCGGTGCCCAGCAATATGCTCATGACGGGTTCCGCTCCTTTGGCCACAAGAGACCATCTTGTCCAACAGGCTCGATGCCTGGGAGCATCTATGTTCCCCGTCCCCATTACGGCGCACCCTCCAGAGGGGATACGCACTACAGTTTGCCAGGCCCACACCCACGTTCGACGGGACCCCCGATCTGGCCGTGGAGGGGGAGGCCATGGACATACTCCACAAGGAGGTTATTCGTTCCTCGCCAAAGGGGCGATTCGCTCGGTTCCCAAGGCAGATGTGCGCTTGGGTTTTCTACCACAGGTACTTTATCGTGCCCAAGAAGGACGGCTCCATGCGTCCAAAAATTGGACCTTCGGCGTCTCAACAAGACGCTGAGCAAGTCCCGTTCCGAATGCTCTCTTCCCCGCCTGTTCAACGAGTTGAGACAGGGGGATTTCTTACTTCCGGGGATCTGGAAGGTGCGTTCTTCCATGTCCACATGGTCAGGAGACACAGGAAATACCTGAGGTTCTCCTTCCTGGGGAAGGCTTACGAGTTCTGTGTCTTGCCATTCGGCATGTCTTTGAGCCCGCGAACCCTCACGGTATGCGTGGAGGCAGCCCTGGCTCCCCTCCGCGCGAGGGGGATCCGCGTCTTCCTATATCTCGACGACGTTCTCTTAGCGGCCGACTCGAGGGTCCGTGCCACGGAACATACCAAGGTGGTGACCGATCACCGGCAAACCTTAGGGTTTTTGGTGAACTGGCAGAAGAGTTGCCTCGTCCCAGCGCAGGCGGCGACCTTCCTGGGGCTCGAGCTAGACTTCCTGCGAGCCTTTCGCCAGAGCGACAGGCTCGCACGGTTCGAACAGCAAGCCAAGGACGTTAGGTCTGTGCCCTCGGTGTCAGTGCATCAGTGCACAGTGATGTTGGGCCTGATGGCCTCAGCACTGCATGTGCTCCCGCTAGAGAGGCTACACATGCTCTCGTGGTCCAAATATGGTTCTCAGGCTTCGCCTGGACTCGGCCGGGGACCGTCATCGCAGGGTTCCTCTGACAGGTCAGGCCTGGCAGGCGCTGGCTATATGGGCGGACCCCCGTTACCTCTCGAGAGGTACTCGGTGGGGCCCTGTCCCGCTCATTGCGGGCATTTTTCGGCGAACGGCCGGTGGGAGGCTCAGGAGCTTCGCCACATAAACGTTCTAGAGCTGAAGGCGATTCGCCGGGCTCTGCTTCAGGACAAGCCCACCATCAGTGGCGCCGTGGGGCCATTGTTGGTTGGGAGCTCTCTTGGGGACCGCACTGCCGGACAAGTCCGCGTGCGGCCAGACTCGAAAGACACACTGCCCACTGTGGTTCTCGATCCAGGAGGACAGCCCCCGTTAGGTCATGACGCGCTAAAAGCGCACGCGTGGCCGAGGGAGGGGCTCTATGCGTTTCCCCCGACCCCCCTGATCCGTCAGGTGTTGGACAGGGTGAGGGAACAGCGCCTCCGGCTCGTTTTAGTCTGTTTTGGCCCAGGCAGACATGGTTTGCGGACCTGGTCTCCCTGGCGCAAGATCCGCCCTGGGCATTGCCGGTACGGGCCGATCTCCTATCCCAGGCGGAGGGGGAGGTGTTCCACCCCTCCCCAGGCAGGTGGAAGCTAGCGGTCTGGCTCCTGAACCGGACCAGTTGCTAGCCCAGGGCTTGCCTGATAATGTGAGATGCACTATGCAGCAAGTAAGGGCGTGGATCCAGTGAACTGCAGTGTGCGACCAGTTCTCTGTTTCCTTCAGAGCCTGCTTGACGCGGGTCAGTCCCCGCGGTCGCTTAAGGCAGTGGTTCCCAACCTTTTCCAACTCAGGGCCCACTTTTATGTCTCAAAAATGTTCGCGGCCCACCTCCGACCCCATAAATACAAAGGCCATATAATGCGTTCTCAGAGCACTTTTTTATTGAAAATTGAACATAAAGGACTGAACTGAATACAGGAGAAACATGTTGGAAGCTCCACAGTCACTAACACAGCACCTGTAACATGTTGCAACACCTTCAGTATTACAGTTTTCAAGGAGCTGTCCACACACACACACACACACATACACACACACACGCACACACACACACACACACACACACACACACACACACACACACACACACACCAATCATTCAAGGAGCTGTCCATCAGCACCACACAGATGTCAGAAATGACAAGCAAGGGGCTGTCTGTAACAGGCTAATTAACAAATGATTAATAAATAACGGTATCCTTCAACAATGGAAAAATGCATTCTCATAACAATTTGACATCCAATATCAGATCCAAACAAAATCCAAATATCAGAAGAAAGCCCATTAAATCGATAGGGTTACAATTAAACACAAACCCAATATAAAGATGATGTAAAGATGAAACTTCAATTCAAGCAAAAGCAATAACATCAAAGAAACAAAAATCATACTTTTTCAAGTATGATTTTTCAAAATCTTTCAAAAAAAAAATTGATTTTTTTTTTTTTTTTTTTTTCAAAAATCATACTTTTTTGGAAATGATTTGGCGGCCCACTTGCAATACCTTCGCGGCCCACCAGGGGGCCGCGGACCACAGGTTGGGAATCACTGGCTTAAGGTGTACGTAGCTGCAATTTCTGCTTGCCACATGGGAATTGAAGGGAGCCCCGTGGGGGCGTACCCTTTGGTCTCGCGCTTCATGAAGGGGGCGCGTAAACTGCGCCCGCCGTCGCGGTGCGTTTTTTCCCAAATCGGACCTGGTTACGGTGCTGGACGGGCTAACGGGTCATCCGTTTGAGCCCTTGGACTCCGCCGATTTAAAGGTTCTGTCTTTAAAGACCGCGCTGCTGCTGGCCTTGTCGTCAGGAAAGAGAGTTGGTGACCTGATTGCCCTCTCGGTGCAGCAGGCCTGTATGGTTTTGGGAATGATGGGTGCAGGGTTACGTTGCGACCAAACCCGGCTTACCAACCTAAGAATATTAATGTCAGCTTTAGGTCTATGGTCATAGACTTATCAGCATTCTGTCCCCCGCCGTTCAGTTCGGGTGAGGAGTGACGCTTGCACATGCTGTGCCCAGTAAGGGCGCTCTCGGCCTATGTGGCCAGGACGCGTTCATTACGCACTCCAAACCAGTTGTTGGTCTGCTTTGGCAGAAGGCCCAGGGTGGCCTCCTTTCCAAGGATCGCTTATCACACTGGATAGTGGAGGCGATCGCTTTTGGCATACTCTGCCGTGGGTAAGATACCTCCAGAGGGTATTAAGGTGCATTCTACGCGGGGTGTTGCGACATCCTCTGCGTTGTTGCGCGGTGTTCAGGGGAGGACATGTGTGCCGCGGCCTCATGGTCCTCTCATCACACTTTTGTTTGGTACTACAGTCTCGACGTGTCCGGTTCGCAATTCACGCACGCGGTGCTGTCGGTGGCAAGAAAGTAGTATCGTTGCCACTCTAATATGTCAGACGGTCAGGCATGAACGTTGCCATATGGCTGTGGTTCACCGGTGCCTTTCGGGTCGCCCTGTGGGGTGCTCCCGGCAGCAAGGTCGGTTGAATTAAGGCACTAGTGAGAGCTTGAGTTCGAAATGAAGTAAAACGTTAGGGTTGTGCTACAACCCAGGTTTTACGAGTGAGAACGAGAGCTCTCACTACCCAGCCTTGCTGTGTCGATGCGTCACGGGGTGCGTCGGATCTCAGCGGGCTGGAAGAAATTAGAGTGATTATCCCTGGGCTGACAGGACGTGACGTAGTCACGTGGATCCGTGTCAGCCCCAGGGGGTACCACGCCACCTACGGGTGGCTGGTCGGTTTTAATGAAAAGTAATTTTGGAGCAAAATGACAGTCTTCCATAGGGCTGCGTCGCAGCGTTGTAGGCACTAGTGAGAGCTCTCGTTCTCACTCGTAAAACCTGGGTTGTAGCACAACCCTAACGTTTTACTTCTCAGCCTTGATTGCCTACTCTGTGCTGCTTTTAATCTCTCTCAATCATGCTCTCAACACAACACATTTACTTGGTGAAATGACTAAAAATGAACAGTTGCAAATCAAAGTTTATAGCCTACCACATGGGTCAAGAAATGTGGCGAAAACACAGCTCAGTGTTCAGGGCTCAGTGGCTTGAAAGCGGCCATGTTTGGAGAGAAGCCGTGCGTTGCTCGCGCTGTGAGAAAAAAAATCAGGCACACGGCGAGAGCCCGACGGAGGTAGCGAATAACCGCGCCCAACAAATTTACGTCATTCACGGCAGGGTGAGCATAATACCACCTTTACTTTCAATGGGCTGCAGGGAGTGTTGTGTGTGCAGGCGCTTGGCCTGGCAGGAGGCGCACAGATCATAGTCAGGACACACGGTACACTTGAAGCGTGTCCCAACCACCGGCCCATTGCAGCCATTGCACCTCACGTTGGGGTGCACAGCAGGAGGTGGGGACGGGGCAGGGGGCAGTGGAAACTGCCGCCGGGGCTCCTTCTCTGCAATTTTTCAGATAAAATCATTATTGTTTTTTACTCGGGGGTCGACAAGTCCCGCTGCGCTGGTGGGTCATGTTCATCTGCAGAATGAAATGTTCAACAGCTTTCTGCCTCATCTGCTGCTCATATTGGGCACATTCTTGTCAAATATTTATTTGATAGTAACGCCAAAGTAAAACCAGAAATCCCAATATCGCAGGTGGTGTTGCTCCATGGTTTGTGTTTTGCGGATTCACTTGTGTTGTTCAGTCAGCCCTCAGCCAGGCAAGAAGCCTGCTGGAGAGGAGAGATTTCCCTTCTCTATTCTGTCGAATATATACGAGTGACTGTTTCGACCACGTGACATTGTTTAGAAAGTTTGGTGTGCTTGTGACAAATTGCTGTGTGAAAGTGAACCAGACCAAATTAAAATCGCAGCAATGTTGCAACTTCACCACCCCGAATCGCAGAGTCCACCAGCTTATATGTGAAAGTGACCTTAGACACCAGCTGATCCAATTTAAAGTCACTCATCGACTTCACTATTCTAGGTTGCACAGGGTCTACCCCTCTGTCTCACCACACTATGTGATAGGTGTCAAGGGTCAGAGGGTACACTGTCACATGCTTTTTGGTTTTGCTCTTCACTATCCAGATTCTGGGCCAACATATTTGACTGGTATTCCAAGGCCTATCAAATAACTTGCCATCTTCGGCTGTTCTGAATCATTCTCTCAGTCTCTCCCCCTCTCTCTCCCTCTCCTCTCTCTCCCTCCCTCTCCTCCTCTCCCTCTCCCTCAGTCTCTCTCGTGACTATGTGTGAGTGAATTTATGACATCACTGATGATGTCACAATGCCTATGTATGACATCACTGATATCAGTCACTGATGATGTCATCCGTTACATCATCACTGAACTATAGACTTGTGTGTGTGAGTAATTCACTGATGATGTAATTTATGACATCACTGATGATGTCATCAGTTGGGATTTCCATTTGACTGTTTTTTCGCATTTTGAATTTGCGCATCAAAAAAGGTAATGGAAAAGCCCAAATTCGGGAGAAAAATCCTCTGGAAAGTGGAGGTGTGACGGCCCTCTGCCTTGCAGGGCCTGCTGTATGTGTGTGTGTTTCCCCTTGTCAATTACCTGCAGGTCCAGTAGTGGTGGAGCTAATCAGGGCAACTGGGTGCACCTGATCAGTCCTCAGGAGCCTTTAAAGCTGGCTGACAGACCTCAGTCTCTCTCTCTCCCTCTCCATGCCAGCACCATGTTTTGTTTAGTTCTTTAGTTCTTAGTTTGCACTTTACAACACTTTGCACACACTACATTCCACTCATCCAACAGCTGACACGCTGATATCACTGACTTACACACTCCATAGTACATTTTGACTCTTTGTTGCACATTTTGGTTAATTTTGGAGTAATAAAACTCTTATTTATACTTGAAATGCTGTGTGTCTCCCTTTTTGTCATGGCTCACGAGCCAGGTCATGACAAATTGGGGGCTATGTCCGGTCCAGTTTAAAACTGGTAGATCATTGAATTTGGCTAATAGAGTTTTGTCAATTTTGTCTCTACGGAGCTTGAAACCTTGATTGGTTATTTTTGTAGTCTGTTGGCTACTGTGGAGATACATGGCATTGATTTGGTTTATTTATCTGAATTAATGGTGCTTTTCTGTAATTTCAGACTTGGTGCAATCTTAAGGTAAGTGTCAAATGGTGCAATTTTTTTTTTTGTGGGTGCACACGTCCTCTGTAGGTAGGCCTATATCGGCGATTCCTCTTTAGGATCGTTGGGCATTTTTTTCAACCTGGTAGTGCTGCGAAAAAATGGTTTGAGCTCTGTTCGTATGAATTTTGCTCAGGATCGCATCCCTAGTCCGATGGTGGGGTTGCTAGTTAGTAATTGCCTTGACCAGCTAGCGGGTTTGATTATGTTCGACCCACGGAGTTCGACATGACATGACGGCGCGTCATTGCATGCCGGGTCATGACAACAGGCAATCTCTAATTGTTCCTTGTCTTGGCTAGCGTGTAACTACCCACCATTACTTCGCATGAAGACTAGGGAGGAGTTAAGATTAGGGGGATAAAATAGTGGGAGTAGAGGGGATTTGTGTACTGTTTGGGGTGATTTGAACCTCGGCACCGTTCATTTTTACACTTACAGTTACTTTGACTAAGGCATTTGGAGAGAGGGAGCATTTTTGTTTGGTGTGGATAATAAAAATAAAATAATAAATATATAGGCTATTAAAAAAAAAAAAATCTGATCTAGTTGCTGATTTTGTTAAATCTCCATCGGAGGGGTTTTTGGACAAGTGTACCAAAGAGCAGCTATTAAAAATTGCGAGTCACTATGAAATTGAGATTTCTGATAGAAGGTTAAAAGACACTGTTAAAAGTATTTGAAGGTAAATCTGTGCGACATGAATATTTTGGCTGCTACTCCGGAGGAGCTTTCTCCTCATAAAATTTCTGTTTTGCCTCCGCCTGTTTTTGCAAGTAGTAATTTAACATTTGAACAGCAAAAAGAGTTGCTTGAGTTACAGTTAGAACACGAGAAAAGGAAGCAGGAGACCGAGATTGAGAAGCAAATAATATTTGAAAAGTTGCGGTGTGAGGCAGAGAAAGAAAAAGTAGCCTTACAGAAATACAAATTGGATTTGATCAGAGATGGTAAAATGAATGCTGACAGGTCTGAGGAGTTGGATAGCTCCGGGCTTGGTTTTGAGTCAGCAGATCATTTTGATATCTTTGGTAATTTGCGATTATTGCCCAGGTTTAATGAACGGGAGCCAGAAACGTTTTTCTCCTTGTTTGAGCGTGTGGCGGAGACCAGGAAGTGGCCGCAGTCTGCTCGTGCGCTGCTCCAGTGTGTCTTGACCGGTAGAGCGCAGGAGGCGTAGGCTACTCATCGTTGTCTTTTGTAGACAGTCAGAAATATGATGTGGTTAAGTCCACTGTGCTAAGGGCATATGAATTAGTACCCGAAGCTTACCGCCAGCGTTTTCGGACGTGGAGGAAAGGCGATAAACAAACGCACCTCGAATTTGCCCGTAACCTGACTGCCCATTTTATGCGCTGGTGTTCCGCGATGGAGGTGGTGGATTTTAATCAACTGTGTGACTTGATAGTCTTGGAGCAGTTTAAAAATTCCGTGCCTGGTAATATTGCCACATACATTGGTGATCAGAAAGTTAAAACTGCTGCTGAAGCGGGTGCTTTGGCTGACGAATACGTTTTAACGCACAGGCGTAGCTTTGGCGAGACGCGCGTGCGTAACACTGGGTTTGAGGCAGTCAGTGCGAGTGGTGTTTATTCTCCTGGCCATATAAACAAGTTTGATGTGCGCCCGGCCGTGGCATGCAGAGTTTGGATAATGTAAAGATCTCTAACTATTGTCATAAAAGGGGGCATGTTAAATCTGACTGTTATGCATTAAGGGATAGAACTAAGCCAAATGGGGGAGGAGTACAGGCAAAAGGTGCTTGTCTTGCTGTTTCTGTGCCAGCGTTGCCTGTTATGGATGTGACAGGTGATGGGGTGCAGGGGAAAAGTGTGTCTGGGGAACTGGATGCTTTCTTACCTTTCGTATCAGAGGGCTGGGTTTCTCTGCTAGAGAGTGAGGTGAAAGTGCCAGTCAAAATCCTACGGGATACAGCTGCGTTTGATTCCTTCATACAGGCCTCAGTGTTGCCATTTTCAAAGAAAAGTGAGGCGGGCTGCGCTGTTCCTGTTCTGGGGATCAGCATGAACGTTTTGCACATTCCACTTCACCACGTTATGCTGCATTGTGATCTTTTCCAAGGCCAAATCACTGTGGGCGTGCGTCCTGCGCTGCCAATTGATGGCATCACGCTAATTTTGGGGAATGGCGTCGCAGGGGGGCGAGTATGGGCTGGTGTACAGCCGCCATCTCCTGTAGTCTCCTCGGTTCCATTGGTGAGGACGCAGCCTGATGAAAATGAGATGCAGTTTCCCCAGGTTTTCACTGCATGTGCGGTAACATGTTATATGGCGCGTGCAAAATCTGAGCCTGGTGGTGAGAAATGTAATTCATCAGAACCGTGTACTTTTTCCCTGTCTAATGTGCCTCTCTCGGTTACGCAGGAAGAACTGAAGGTGGAGCAGCAGACGGATCCTTCTCTGCGGGGTCTGTTTGAGCAGGTGCTTTCCGGGGAGGAGGTAAAAAGTAGCTCTCGGGGTTACTTCATGCACAACGGTCTGTTGGTCCGAAAATGGGTGCCTCACGGTGACAGTTTTGTCGGAGACCCCATCATCCAAATTGTTATGCCAGCCAAATTCCAGCAGTCGGTGATTAAAGTGGCTCATGACGAATCGGGACATTGGGGTGTCAGGAAAACATATGATCGGGTTTTGCATCATTTCTTTTGGCCGCGTGTGAAGAAGGCTGTGACTACCTACATCAAGTCATGTCACACGTGTCAACTGACTAGCAAACCGAATCAACGTATCAAACCTGCTCCTTTGTTCCCTATTCCAGCTGTTAGCCAGCCTTTTGATCATCTAATCATAGACTGTGTAGGTCTGCTGCCTCGTTCTCGATCGGGCGCAGTTTACCTACTCACAGAAATGTGCCAAACCACACGTTATCCGGCTGCGTATCCATTGCGCACGATAACTGCAAGGTCTGTGGTGCGCGCACTTACTCAGTTCATCTCGATTTTCAGCATTCCGAAAATTATTCAATCTGACCAAGGGTCAAACTTCACTTCCCATTTGTTTTCCCAAGTACTAAAACAGCTGCGTGTTAAGCACAACAAGGCTTCAGCCTATCACGCGCAGAGTCAAGGGGTTCCATGTCGCTGTTCCGACCTCTCGCTGTTCCGACCTCCCCTCTCCCAGCCCCCATGCCTAAACCTAACCTCCCCCAGACCCTAACCCAAAACCTAACCTCTCCCACCCCCACGCCTAAACCTAACCTCCCCCAGACCCTAACCCAAAACCTAACCTCTCCCACCCCCCACGCCTAAACCTAAGGTCGGCATTGCGAGTGGTCGGCATAGCGGGTGGACACCGAGTCAAGGAGCGTTGGAACGATTCCACCAGACACTGAAGTCCTTGTTGCGCGCTTACTGTACTGAAATGGGTGGAGACTGGGAGGAGGGGTTGCCCTGGCTAATGTTGGCATCTGGAGAAGTGACGCAGGAAAGTACTGGTTTCAGTCCAAATGAGCTGGTATTTGGGCACACGGTGCGCGGCCCGATGACTTTGCTGTATGATCAGTGGAAAGTGGCAGACCCACCCAAAAATCTCATTGATTATGTAAACGGTTTCCGGCATAGGCTGCATGTAGCTGGAGAGCTGGCAAAGAAAAACCTGTCATCTGTACAAGGAAAAATGAAAAAGTTGTTTGATCGTCGATCTGAGCGCCGAGTGTTTAGTCCTGGGGATCAGGTGCTAGCCCTGCTACCCATGACCACTTCGCCTTTCCAAGCGAAATTTACTGGCCCGCACAAAGTCCTAAAACAGTTGTCTGAACACAATTATATCATAGCCACTCCAGAGCGCAGAAAGGCAACTCAACTCTGCCATGTGAATTTATTAAAGCCTTATTTCTGTCGTTCTCTCGAGTCATCCCAAGCGGAACTCCCATCTCCGGAGCGCGCACGGCCGGCGTGTTTTTTGGGGAGGGTGTCTGTGTTTTCTGTCCCACAGACTGTGGATGCTGAGGTGGAGGATGGTTTACCTGACATGGGCTCTGCTGTGCTGCAAGGTCGGTTAAAAAACTCTGTCTTTGCACAACCTAGAGGGGTTGCTGGATCATTTATCAGTATCACATCAAGCGGATTTGATTAAGCTGATCAAATCATTTCCTTGTCTATTTAGTGACGTTCCGACACAAACTCACTTCATTGAACACGATATAGACATCGGGAACGCTCAGCCAATTAGGCCGAGGTTTTAGTGTAAATCCGGAGAAGCGCGAATATCTGGATGCTGAAGTAAGTATATGTTAAAAAACGGAATTGCTGAAACCTCATCGTCAAGTTGGGCATCACCTTGCTTGATGGTTCCAAAATCGGACAACACACCGAGGTTCTGTACGGATTTTCGTAAGGTGAACGCAGTGACCAAGCCAGACTCTTTTCCACTTCCATGTATGGAAGACTGCGTTGACCAGGTTGGCCATGCCAGGTATGTCAGCAAATTCGATTTGCTGAAAGGCTATTGGCAGGTCCCGTTATCTGAACGTGCACGTGAAATCTCCGCATTTATAACACCAAATGGGTTGTACTCGTATCGAGTTATGCCGTTCGGATTACGTAACGCCCCTGCAACCTTTCAGAGGCTTATGACTAAAGTTCTGGGGGATTTGGAGGGATGTACAGTCTATTTAGACGACGTGGTGGTCTGTACGGATAGCTGGTCATCTCATCTGGAGCGCATCCGGTCTCTGTTCAGCCGCGTGGCTGAGGCACGTCTGACTGTCAACCTCGCCAAGTGTGAATTTGCGAGGGCGACTGTGACGTACCTGGGTCGGGTGGTTGGGCAGGGTACAGTTCGTCCGGTGCAAGCAAAAGTCCAAGCTGTTGAACAATATCCTACACCTGCCACAAAAAAGGAACTCAGGCGTTTCCTGGGTATGGTGGGATATTACAGATGTTTTTGTCGAAATTTTTCTGAAATATCAGCGCCACTTACAGACTTGTTGAAGGGCTCTGTCACGTTTGCGTGGCCTTCTGGTTGTCAACAATCTTTTGAAAAGGTGAAGGCACTGTTGTGTCATGCTCCAGTTTTGGCAGCGCCTCGTTTTGATCGTGCATTCTCACTCCAAGTCGATGTTAGTCACGTGGGGGCGGGAGCTGTCCTTCAACAGTGTGACGATCTAGGGTTTGACAAACCAGTGAGCTTCTTCTCAAAGAAATTTAACTCGTATCAACTAAACTACTCTACTATCGAGAAAGAAACACTTGCACTAGTGTTGGCTTTGATCCATTTTGATGTCTATGTGGGTTCTGGTGTTGTGCCTGTCGTGGTCTACACCGACCATAACCCCTTAACCTTTCTCAATTCTCTGCAGTGTCCAAATCAGAGATTGATCAGATGGTCGCTATTGTTAGAGTCGTACTGGCTAGAGATCCGTTACATCAAGGGTTCTGACAATGTTGTGGCGGACGCTTTGTCCAGAGCTCCTTATGAATAAATAGCGTGTTTGTTTTTGTTTGTTTTTCTTAACCATGCCTGTTTTCTGTTCATCCCACTTCATTTTTTTTTCTCCTCCCATCTTAAATTGCTTCTTACTGGTACCAGGTTGCTGATGGGAGGGTGAGTAGAAGGTGATGGTGGTTGACAGTAGTCAGGTTGGTTTAGCAAATGTTTGACTTATCATTATGCTACTAACTGAAGTTAAACAATTACGATTATGACTGTTTAAAAAAAAATTGTTAGTAAAAAATATATATATCTAGTTTACACCAAACTTTAAAAACAGTGTTGATGATGATTGTTTTGTTTTTCCTGATTTATTTAAAGTTGCTAGTAAAAAAAGAAAAAAGAAGCAACATTTGAATTTTGATTGTGTAAAAAATAAAATAAAAAAATGCATGTTTGAATTAAGTTCACTGTTGTAATAGAACATTTTGGTTTAATCTATCATAACTTTCGATTGAATTCTTATTTGAGTTATGGATTCTGGTTCCGGGGTTGGGACCCCGCTTCTATGGGGGGGGTGTGACGGCCCTCTGCCTTGCAGGGCCTGCTGTATGTGTGTGTGTTTCCCCTTGTCAATTACCTGCAGGTCCAGTAGTGGTGGAGCTAATCAGGGCAACTGGGTGCACCTGATCAGTCCTCAGGAGCCTTTAAAGCTGGCTGAGAGTCTGGCCCAATTCCAATCCGCCCCCTAAAGACTCAAGCCCTGAACCCTCAGTCCCTCTAATGGCCGCCATCTGAAAGTGGTTGAGTCATCAAGTGTGGAAGGGATCCACATTGGATAAATAGGAGGATTGGGACAGCAGAGCCCTTTGCACTGATGTTGACTCTGGCAGGTTTGGGGTTCGCTATATATTGTTTATTGTCAAGACGCTTTGAGGGATAGACTCCCTGATGAGATCTGTTCTCTGTGCTCTGGCTCTACAGAGTGGACAACAGGTCATTTAAAAATAAATGTAGCCTACTGCAAAATCTGCAATCTGCAACATGTGTAATTATAATTAAAATAAGCATAATAATGACATGTCACCCAACATTATACACAATGTCAATACTGTACAATACAGATTCGGTAAAACTATTTCTCATTCATCAAAAAAGTTGTGGATTGCAATTGTAATAAATGATCGATGATTATTCTAGGATTGTGTCAAATAACTACTTGCATTCCTCTGATATAATATTTTTGTCTAATCTGAAATCCCTATTAATGTAATGTTTCATTGTCAATTAAGGCATTCCAGCGCACTCGCAAACACCGCGTTCGTTTCGCGCGTGTGTTCTTTTATTTTTTTGGCAGATATTTGCAGCCTTCCCCGTTTTATACGTCACAACGCTATGCATTGTGGGCAATTCCCTTTCCGTAAGTGGCCATAGCTGCTCCCTTACGGTAAGGGGGCAGAAAGGGCTCACTCTGAGCCCTCATTCACTTTGCGATTTCACTGTGGGACATCCCTAAACCCTCGCTCCCTTCACGTGAACGCGCCTCTAAGGGCTTGAGTCAGTAAGGGGGCGGATTGGAATTGGGCCAAAGTCTCTCTCCCTCTCCATGCCAGCACCATGTTTTGTTTAGTTCTTTAGTTCTTAGTTTGCACTTTACAACACTTTGCACTCACTACATTCCACTCATCCAACAGCTGACACACTGATATCACTGACTTACAAACTCTTATTTATACTTGCAATGCTGTGTGTCTCCCTTTTTGTCATGGCTCCCGAGCCGGGTCATGATAAGGAGTGCAGAAACGCCCATTGGATGAGCAGTACAAATCAATTGGCAACTTTGATGATATTTCGTCTGCGCTGCACATTGAAGCCATGGTCTCACCCTGTTCGTAAATGCGCAGCGCCAGCTCACCTGATCGCTTTGATCTCTGTTACAGCCCCCGCTCGTTGTATGCTACAAGCTGAGAATATGAACTTGTATATTGCTACAATTAACTCATTAACAGTATGTAACAGAATACATGCAGTGGGCAACAGAATTGCCTACATTCTGACTGTGTGTTATGGAACGCATCTACCAGAGGCCACAACACCACGACAAGTGGGCCAAGTTAGAGAAAGCATGTTAAACCAGAATACGGGACTATCTGGAGAAAACAAAACGTATTCACCTATGTCACGTACGTGCATTGTTAATTTGCGCTTCAACCCATTAATGGAAACCTGATGGAAATGCACCTCAATTCGCATTTAGTTTTTGCAGATTTTAAAAAGATTTGCAAAAACGAATTCCCATTTTAAATGGAAACATGGCTAGAGAAACATACAGAGCCCAGACAGAGCCCAGCTCACATTTATATACTATAAAGTCTTAAGCCGTTGCTTAGCCTGGGTGTAAATTTTACGTCTGGTATGGAGCAGGCGTAAAAGTAAGTTCGGCCTGAAATACCGGCCTAACGATATCTTCCGCCCTGGCGTTAATTTAGCGCTTAGCGCTTTTCAAAACCAGGCCTATTCAGTGCGCCGGTTGCACAGAGCTCTCCTCTGCCATCTCACTCTCTGTCCCCCCTCTCTCTCTAGCACTCCCTCTCTCTTGAGCAATAGACAGGCACAATGACTGATGGGAAAAAAGTTCGCCGGTTCTATTATTGTGCGTAATTGCGCGGACTCTCCTCTGCAATCTCACTCTCTGTCCCCCCCCTCTCTCTCTCACTCCTCTCTCTGGCGCATCAGACAGCAGACAGGCACAAAGCCACACATGTGAAATCTCCCAGTATGCATTGAGGCGAATCCGTTTGACAAGAAATAGCAACCAAATCAGCTTAAATAGGGTAAGTGGTAGATCGAAATAATGTTTCTCTTAACACAATTGCAATTGTGGAACATTTCAATATTGGACAAAATAAAATCGCGAAATCAAAACACAACCGTATGTGAAACATATATGTCATCCTGGGGCTATATATATCCCTCGCAGATTTAACTTGATTTAGATAAGTGACAGCGTAACGTGGTTCCACTGTCATGTCCTATACTGTGATGTCCGCTCCAATAAATTGGCCCTAATTTAATTTTAATTTTACAATAAAAACACATTTCTGCAATGACTTTACATAATGTAGGCTATATTTATGTGCATCATCCTACCTGTGCAGCAGGGGAGAGAAAACGATATCATTCTGGACATACTTTCACCAATCTAATCTCATCATGACATAGGGATAGGCTATTTTTTTCTAGCCAATGCGTTTAGAACATTCTTTTCACTTTGATCTTGCTATAGTGTAGCGTATTTACATGCTTGCAATATTTAAAATGCAGTTAGATTGGTTTGAGAAGCATAATAATATGGAATAATAGCCTATATATGGAGACAGACAGACGGGGATGAAAGGGAGGGGGGGAGCAGAGCGCTTGGGGATGAAAGGGAGGGGGGGAGCAGAGCGCTTGGCCTTACTGACCGGGCTGGATCGCTGCGTGGAATTGTGATTCGTTTACTGCACTTGTCCAATGACCAGATTGTGCATAATTTTACGCTTAAAAGGCGTGGTTATAATGGTTAAGGCTGCCTGTAGCGCCGACACCAAAATATCGAGTGGGCTGGTCCACACCCACCAATCTGCGCCGGGCACTGGGCGCAGTTTATAGGCCGATGCAACGGTAGAGCCCGGACACTTCTCATTGTTGTTATTAACTAGGCATCTCGCGCGGTACGCGCGTTCGATCCCTAGGGTCGCCCTGCAGCTCGCATACACAGTTCGCCGCTACGCAGCCTCGCCCGCAGCCTCGCCCGCAGCTTCGCTGCTGTGCGGCATCACTTATATAAGCTCATATAAGATTATTTACATGTGTATATATATATATATATATATATATATATATATATATATATATATATATATATATATATATATATATATAACTCGGCCGTACACGGTCACACCCGCACCCAACTTCACATGTTCGATGAGCATCCCAGACTTCACGCACGTACATGCCGATATAGCATTATAGGCAGAGCGCCCCCTACTGCCCACACATAAATCGTTTTATAACTCGGCAGTACATGGTCCCACGCCTACCAAAATCCACATGTTTGATGACCATCCCAGCCTGAACACATCTACATGACCATTTGGAGTGATAGGCAGAGCGCCCCCTACTGGCCACACAGGAACTTGCAGTAACTTTATTGTAGATTGTGTAATCTGCTCAACACTTGTCATGCATGATAATTGTCCATGCCTGTAGACATCTATATGTCAATATCCATTCATAGTCATAGCGCCCCCTACTGGCAACACAGAAAGTGGTTTGTAACTCCCCCCTACAAGCTAACACGCGCACCAAACTTCACATGTTTCACGACCATCCCAGCCTGAACACATCTACATGAACATTTGGAGTGATAGGCAGAGCGCCCCCTACTGGCCACACAGGAACTTGAAGTAACTTTGTTGTAGATTGTCCAATCTGCTCCACACTTGTCATGCATGATAAGTGTCCATGCCTGTAGACATCTATATGTAAATACCATTTATAGTCATAGTGCCCCCTACTGGCAACACAGAAAGTGGATTGTAACTCCCCCCTACATGCTTACACGCGCACCAAACTTCACATGTTTCACGACCATCCCAGCCTGAACACATCTAGATGACAATTTGGAGTGATAGGCAGAGCGCCCCCTAGTGGCCACACAGAAAGCGGTTTGTAACTCGGCCGTACACGGTCACACCCGCACCCAACTTCACATGTTTGATGAGCATCCCAGACTTCACGCACATACATGCCGATATAGCATTATAGGCAGAGCGCCCCCTATCGGCAACACAGGAAGTTGATTGCGACTCGACTGAACGTTGTCCTATCTGCTCCGAACCCCGACGCGCGGCGGGTGCGAGGGCGCACGACGCTGCCTGCAGCTTTAATTTGTATTATTATTCTCCCCTAAAACAGTATGCACGTCAAAAACCATAAGGCTGCCACTAGCCAGACTTTGCACATAGGTTGGAAATGTGCCCCACTACTCAGAGAAAAAAAATGACTCATATTGACCAGATGGTGGCGCTATAACAGACCATTTCACGTATTGACCCATAACTGCTGAAGTGTGAGGCCTAGAATCAAAATTCACCAGCGGCGACGGACAAGCTCATCAAAAAGCTAAGGGCGCCTTGCCTTTATTGTGTTGTTAGCACATTTTGCTTAAGCTACCGCCGTGTAGCTTGCTTACGTTCACCCCGGCTGGGGTAACGTTGATAAATCTGAGAGTATTAACTCGTGTGTTGCCGCTCTCAGTTATTAAGTAGATAGCTAGCTTGCATCCGTGCGACTAGCATCTTGCCTTATTGTGCGTTAGCACATTCTGCTTAGGCTACCGCCGTGTAGCTGGCTGCGTTCACCCCGGCTGGGGTAACGTTTGAATCTGAGCTTGAGTGCGTTGCCGCTCTCGGTTCGTACTTGTGCTGCCTTCCCTTCGGATCAGGCTATTTACCGCTTCGTTACCGTTGCGCGTGCATGTTCGCTAGCCTCCGGGTGGCTTACTGCATAGCTTCTGCACGCTAGTTCCTAGCTTTCTTACTGTACTCCCGCTAGCCGGGTACAGCCTGCAGGAGCTTGCTACTGATTAGCCTGTCGTTCTCGTGCTATGAGCATGGAGAAGGGAGATTCAGCGAGGGGTTGCGCAATGTGCAAGGCTACGTTGGCCGACTTTGACCGGCACGATAGCTGCGTGTTCTGCCTTGGGCACGAGCACGCTGCACGGGCGCTGTTAAACCCACGCTCTTACAGCCTCTGTGCTACCTTCAAGTTAGCAGTGCTGCGACATAGAGCTACGCTCTTTGTTGAGGAGGACATTCCTCCCAGCGGTACGCCTCTCAAGAGGAGCGCGTCCGCTGGGTCCGACCACCCTGTCGTGGGTGAAGCCCCTGCTGCTCAGGGCCTTCAGGGCCAGTCCGAGCAGCCTGAGTTTAGGCTCTCCACCCCTCTCCATTCTTGGAGAGGGGTGAGTTCCCTACGTATGACCCCCTGGTCGATACCCCCCAGGAGGAAACCCCCCAGGAGGAGGTTTCTGGCGGGGAAGAGTGGGAAGGTGCTACCACTGTCACCACTACTGCGGAGGAGGGAGCTCGTTCGGAGGAGAACGAGCCCTACCAGAAGCAGTTTAGCGGGGTGATGTCCAGGGCCACAGCTAAGCTGGGCATCGCTTGGGCCGACCCACCCCAGCCCCCTGCTTCAGTGCTACAGGGGTGTTATTTTCAGGCACGCCAGGCACCCCGCCCGCGGTGCCGCATGCCTGTCTGTGTGGACGTGGTCTGCGCTGTGCAGGCAGGTTGGGAAAGACCACAGGAGGCCAAGCCGCATTGCGCGGGCATGGCCCCGTGGTTTGCGCTCGATGGCGAGGAGAGGCTGGCATTCTCCAGAATGCCCCCCCTGGAAAAACTGGTGGCATCCCATCTGGCCTCCACCTCCGGCAGGCCAACACTGCCTTCAAAGGCGTGCCAGTTAACGGCCAAGCTGGCCGAAAAGTCGTACTTGGCGGCGGGTCAGTCCGCCGCCATGACAAACAACCTGGCCATCCTGCAAGGCTACCAGGCTGTCCTCCTGAGGGAGATGCAGGGGAACCCGTCTCCGGAGATGTATATGGAGCTCAGGATGGCCACGGACTATGCCCTCCGCATGGTGGACTGCTTGGCGCAGAACAGTGGTAAGGTTATGGCCTTCACTGTTCTCATGCACCGCCACCTCTGGCTCAACCTGACACAGCTGTCTGAGCCGGAGAAGAAGAGGCTGCTCAGGGCCAAGATTTCTCCTGAGGGCCTTTTCGGACCATCAGTGGAGAACTTGGCCCAGCAGCTGGAGAGGCAGCAACGGGACTCCGCTGCAGTCAGGTCCCTCATGCCACGACGGCAACGATGGGATGGCCGCCGGTTTCTGGCGCTATGTGCCCATTGTTGGTCGGGAGCTTTCCTGTGGAACACGCCCCCGGACATTGGCCCGCCTTCGGCGGGGTTCATATCCGTGTGTGGTGGGGCTTGAAAGAGGACTTCGTCCCCGCAGTCCTCCCAGCCCGCGAAAGTCGCGTGGCGAGAGGGTTACTCCGATCCGGCGCACCCACAGGGTGCGTCAGTAGTCGGGGTTTGCGTAAGGGATTTTCCCCCGGCATGCCTAGCATCTACGGAGCTGACCATGCGGCGGATGAGCGCAGCCTCTCACACCCTGCTCCCCCCATGGGGGGATCGGATCAGGTCCCGGTGCCCAACAATATACACATGACCAAAGGTGCGGTTTCCGCTCCTTCTGGCTGCGAGAGACCATCGTTGTCCGACAGGCTCAGCGCCTGGGAGCTCCTATGTTCTCCGACCCCATGGTTATGGTGCACCCTTCGGAAGGGCTACACTCTCCAGTTTGCCAGACCTCCACCCACGTTCGACGGGGTCCCCGATTCGGCTGTGGAGGGGAGGTCCTTGGACATACTCCGCAAGGAGGTTTCTTCGCTGCTCGCCAAGGGGGGCGATTCGCTCGGTCCCCAAGGCAGAGATGCGCTCGGGTTTCTATCACAGGTACTTTGCCGTGCCCAAGAAGGACGGCTCCATGCGTCCAATTCTGGACCTTTGGCGTCTCAACAAGACGCTGAGGAAGTTCCCTTTCCGAATGCGCTCTTTCCCCCGCCTTTTCAATGCGTTGAGGCCGGGGGATTTCTTTATTTCCGTGGATCTGAAAGACGCGTTCTTCCATGTCCCCGTGGTTCAGAGGCACAGGAAATACCTGAGGTTCTCCTTCCTGGGAAAGGCTTACAAGTTCTGTGTCCTGCCGTTTGGCATGTCTTTGAGCCCACAAACCTTCACGGTGTGCGTGGAGACAGCCCTGGCTCCCCTCCGTGCAAGTGGGATTCGCGTCTTCCTCTATCTCGACGACGCTCTCATAGTGGCGGACTCGAGGGTCCATGCCACGGAACACACCAAGATGGTGACAGATCACCTGCAGACCTTGGGGTTTTTGGTGAACTGGCAGAAGAGTTGCCTCGTCCCAGCGCAGGTGGCGACCTTCCTGGGGCTACGAGCTGGACTCTCGGGCCATGCTGGCCCGCCTTTCGCCAGAGCGACAGGCTCGCACAGTGCGGACGGCAAAGTATGGGGGTAAAATGGTGTCGATCAGCTGTAAATGGACAGATTATGATTCACAAATAGATAGTACAATCTGTAAACACATAACACGATCCACAAATGTGAAACCCAACTCACAAATATATTTAAAATCCACAAACACACACACCATGATTCACAAATGTGAAACACAACTCACAAATATATTTAAAATTCACAAACACACACATCATGATCCACAAATAGAATTCAGTGACTTGTATTTCAAAACCAGAATTTCTGTTTGTAGATTGTTTCGCATTTGTTTTCAGAGTTTTGACACTATTGTACCGCTGTTTTATGGTGTAATTTTCTACAAATGCACTCTTCACAATTTGCAAACAAACACAGTCTAACTTGTATTTTCAAACCACTGTTTCCAGACACACATACAAATCATGTGCAATGCACAGTGTTCAAGTCTCAAATCTGTTTGCACATCAGTGTGTGTGTGTGTGTGTGTGTGGATCGCTATGCTAGGTCTTCAAGTGTTGAATTAGTGTTTGCACATCACAGCCTGTGTGTGGAATGCATTGCATTTGTCTACAAATCGTTTTGACACTTGTTGCGCAGATAAAATCCACAAATGTAATCAGCCAATGAGGGGGATCGCTTGCAATGGGATGTCCCGCCTCCTCGATAACCCCTCCAAAATAAAAGCACCGGGCTTGTGCCTGTCTGTCTGGCCGGCCGCTCCCTCATGCAGGAGATGAAGTGGAGAGAAACATGGAGAGGCCTGGCTCAATTAGTGGCAGCGGCAGCTGCCTCGGCAGTTTACCGACCTGCCGCGGCAGGTCAGTTGCTGCCACTGACCTGTAGGGGCGCTGTTTCCTGACCTACCGTGGCAGGTTTGTAGTTACAACATCAGATGCTTATAACTCCTAGGAAAATGGCTTAAACTGCATGAAACTTTGTGCATGAAGACATCTCCCGACATATATACTTCGGTTTAAAATTGGTGTGCACACTGTGCATTGCACATGATTTGTATGTGTGTCTGGAAACAGTGGTTTGAAAATACAAGTTAGACTGTGTTTGTTTGCAAATTGTGAAGAGTGCATTTGTAGAAAATGACACCATAAGGGCCTGTGTCCACCTAGCGTCTTTTTCCGACATTAAACGCTGGGAGTGCGCTGGGGAACGCTGATCCCAGCGCACAATATACAAGGAAGCAGTCTGCAAGTAACGTTAGTTCAGCTTGATAGCTGACAGCTAGCAAGCTAATAACACAGGTAGGCTACGCTATTAAAAGCAGTAAGCACAACACTCACCAGAAATATTAAGTGTCTAGCCGATCTGCTCCCACAATTGAGCCGTTCTGTCTCTGTTGCGATAGTTTTTCCATATGATTAGTTACCAGAAAAGGAGCAGCCGACACCAGCGTCTTTCTGAAAAGTTAAAATATTTTCAGCTTGAAGCGCTGGGAGCGCTGGGAGTCGGGCGCACAAAAACGCCGAAAATAGACGCTGGGCGCTGCGCACTTTCTCTACACGTCCGTGTGCGCTCGCATGCGCTCTCCCCCCATTGGAAACAACTGAAAAAAGACGCTGGACCTGAGGAAAAGACGCTAGGTGGACACAGGCCCTAAAACAGCGGTACAATAGTGTCAAAACTCTGAAAACAAATGCGAAACAATCTACAAACAGAAATTCTGGTTTTGAAATACAAGTCACTGAATTCTAGTTGTGGATCATGATGTGTGTGTTTGTGAATTTTAAATATATTTGTGAGTTGTGTTTCACATTTGTGGATCATGGTGTGTGTGTTTGTGGATTTTAAATATATTTGTGAGTTGGGTTTCACATTTGTGGATCGTGTTATGTGTTTACAGATTGTACTATTTGTGAATCATAATCTGTCCATTTACAGCTGATCTGACACCATTTTACCCCCATAGCAAAGACGCTAAGTCTGTGTCCCTCCGTGTCAGTGCATCAGTGCACAGTCATGCTGGGGCTGATGGCCTCAGCAGTAGGGCTGGGACGGATCAGAAAACCCACGGATCGGATCGCGTGACGGATTTTGAGCCACGGATCACGGATTTTTCGGATCAGCAAAAAAAAAAAAATAGGCTATATCAGATTTTTTCTCTCAAAATTAGATTCTCGATTTGAATTTTTAATACTATTATACTTCTCTGACCATTTGTTGCCCTGCACAGCTCAAAAAATATTTTTTTCTCATGACACAATTTATGCTTTTACTCTGAAGGCAGAACAACAACTTCCTGTTTTAGGTGGCACTGCGCCTAACTTCCTGGCTGTTGCTAGCTAACGTAGTCACTTGACACGGGTAGGCTACAGACCAGACCGGGTGAGTCTGGAAACATAACGTTGATGCTACGTTATGCTACTCGGTGGCCCCACGTGTTGTTTTGTTGTTATGTGTCCAAGGCAACATTTCACCGTCCGGTGATAATGTATGCGTGAAACGCGTGTGCGCGTGTGTGTGCGTGTTGTGGCTCTCGCTATCTTGTGCAGCCCGCAACATGCTGCTCGCATTCCTGTGCTTTTTCAGAGGTGTTGAAATAAGTTATTTGTCTTTAGTAGCCACTAGCCACAGCCTTCAGAGAGACTTTACAGCGACGACAAGGGATGAGGAAGCTCACTTGTGCATGCCATGATGCCTGTCTGTATCTGGCTGCGCTGCAGGCGTTCTCATACACTAATGTTAAACATTAAATGAAACGAAAGGTGGGGGGTCCCCAAATGGGACTTGGTTACGGTGCTGGACGGGGTCGTGAGTCATCCGTTCGAGCCCTTGGACACCGTCGATTTGAAGTTTCTGTCTTTGAAGACCGCGCTGCTGCTGGCCTTGTCATCAGGAAAGAGGGTTGGTGACCTGATTGCCCTTTCGGTGCAGCAGTCCTGTATGGTTTTCGAGGATGATGGGCGCAGGGTTACGTTGCGACCTAACCCGGCCTATCAACCTAAGAATATTAATGCCAGCTTCAGGTCTATGGTCATAGACTTGTCAGCATTCTGTCCTCCGCCGTTCAGTTGGGACAAGGAGCGACGTCTGCACATGCTGTGTCCCGTAAGGGTGCTCTCGACCTACGTGGTCAGGACGCGCTCATTATGCACTTCAAACCAGTTGTTGGTCTGTTTCGGGCAGAGGGCCCAGGGCGGCCCCCTTTCCAAGGATCGCTTATCACACTGGATAGTGCGACATCTTCCGCGTTGTTGCGTGGTATATCGGTGGAGGACATGTGCGCTGTGGCCTCATGGTCCTCTCATCACATGTTTGTTAGATACTACAGTCTTGACGTGTCCGGTTCGCGTTTTGCGCATGCGGTACTGTCAATGGCAAGAACGTAGTGTTGTTGCCTCTCCGAATGCCACACGGTTGGGCATGGGCGATTCGCCATGCGTCCGTTGTTCACCGATGCCTCTCGGGGCGCTCTGAGGAGTGCTCCCGGCAGCAAGGGTGGTTGAATTTGGCACTAGAGTGAGAGCTTGAGTTCGAAACAAAGTAAAATGTTAGGGTTGTGCTACAACCCGGGTTTTACGAGTGAGAACGAGATCTCTCACTACCCAGCCTTGCTGCGTCGATGCGTCGTTGCGCAGGCGGGCTGGAAGAAGGAGTGGCCTCCTGGGTTCTGGGCAGACGTGACGTTGTCACGGGGAGAGGAATGTGGGTGGCCGCCTGTTGGTGGGTGGTTTGGTTTTATATAAAGATCATTTTTGGAGCAAAAATAATATTCTTCCTGTGGCTGCGTGCGCAGCGAAGATGGCACTAGAGTGAGAGCTCTCGTTCTCACTCGTAAAACCCGGGTTGTAGCACAACCCTAACATTTTGTTGTGTTCTGTGTTTATGTGGTCGAGTGAGCTTGACAATACATGGGGAGAGAGAGCACCAGAAAACCGTTGAAACGCAGGGATTAAAACTGTATTTCTGATAGTTTCACAGCGGTTATGTTAAAAACACAAATAAACATCTACCTCCAAACCATCGAGGTGAGCTCCAAACCATGCTCCAAACAGCTCAAAAACTGAAGAAGAAGAAGCAGAAGCTGCATTTTCTGGTTTTAGTCCGCACTACTAAAGGAGACTCACTCTCAGAACATCTTAGTGATGTTATTGTCTGGGCTGTTGCACTGTGAGCAATTGGCTGGGCCTCCACATGGGAGCTCTACAATGCCTTCGCCTTAAAACGTCCCGGCCAGAGCCAAACAAATGTAAAAATGCATCTGTCCATAAACACACTGCCACAGTATTGTGTGCATCAGAATTGATGTTTCTGAGGGGAAACTTTAGTTGCAAGTATAGAGAGCCAAAGTGGAACGTCACTTCCTGCTTCAGCACTGTACCAGAGATTTTCATGCGCCATTTATTTTCCTATAGACATTTCATAAAATGCTTATAAAAAATAGTTTTACTTGGTCAAACCAAACTGTTCCACTATATTTAGAAACAGGAGAGACCACATAACATTTCACTCGGACCAAAACGTTAAAAAAAAATCGTATTTAAAAAAATATTTTTTTAATGTTTTGGTCAGTGAAATGTTCTATCGTCTCTCCCGATTCTAAATATAGCTGAACCGTTTGGTTTGACGAAGTAAAACTATTTTTACAAGCATTTTACGAAATTGGAAAATAAAGGGCGGATGACAATCTCTGGTACAGTGCTGAAGCAGGAAGTGACATTCACTTTGCCTCTCTATACCTTTAATAAACAATAAACATCACTTGATGGTAGAAGTGTGTGTGTGTGTGTGTGTGTGTGTGTGTGTGTGTGTGTGTGTGTGTGTGTGTGTGTGTGTGTGTGTGTGTGTGTGTGTGTGTGTGTGTGTGTGTGTGTGTGTGTTTACCGGTTCGGTTCAGTGTACGAGCCCAAACCGGTTTGATCAAGTGCGAACTGAAAAAAACTGGAAAAACAATGGCAGTCCATTCTGATACTTTTTTTCGTATTAGCCTCTTCTCAAGTTGCACTAGTAGGCAAAAGTCTTATTTTGTTTATTATGTTGATGTTTGAAGAAAAGTTAAGCTGAATAGTTATGAGAAATAAAAACAGTGTGTTGTTACAGTTAACACGTTCACTGCCAATGGCGAGTTGACTCGTCAAAAAAAAATCCAACGGTTGACTGCCAATGACGAGTTGAGTCGTCAAAAAAATTGATTTTTTTTTTTTGACGGTGGGACGTTGATCTAACCCTTTTACGTCTCCTATACCAATATTGGAGGTATTGAATGTGTATAATCTATTTTACCGACCCACTGAGTGGCGACATGTCTCTCCAGAGTAGAAAGAGGCGAGCCAAAACTGGAGGGAAAAGGCGAGGAAGCCGTTCTCATACTGTAAAATGGATGGCGAAAACGCTTTCACTTTCGCGCTGACGCACAGCGGTGGCAACGGTGGGGGGTTCCAAGAATAGACTGGATGCACACTTTGAAACACGCACCATAAATAACCCAGAATCGCAAGAGCTTCATCAGAGCTCTCAACCGAAACGCCAAGAAATGAGCGAAACCCATCCAGCGAGCCCCATCCAGACTGCCAGGCAGCAGCCAGGCAGCAGCAACTCGTTTGTCACAGACCCGCTGCAGAGCCAAGGAGGGCGGAGGAGAACGCCCACGGAGGGAGGAGTTGGAAGCAGAGGGGGGTTTCCTGCTGTTATGGAGGAAATTACTGTTCAAAACTATTGTTTAGATGTCTGACGTCTTACTGATGCCAAAAATGAATGGTTAAAGTGACTGTTCTATCGAATTTCACAAAAAGCCGTTTATCTCAGAATAAATTTTCAATTTTTCAATTTTAGTACTCTACAAACTAACTCTTTTAGACAGAGAAAGCACACATTCTATTAGTTCTTTTGAGATATTGTGTGTTCACAAAATCCTAACAGAAACGAATCCTCGGCTCTTGAAAGATGAGCCAAAATCCTCAAAAAAAAAACCTTGGCAGAAGCTAACTACAGTATTGAAAAACGGCTGGCAGTGAATGTGTTAAAATTGTTCTGCTTATTTTTATTCAGTGTTAGTGCTGGTTGGCATATTAGCTTAGAGGTGCATTATTGCCACCAACTGCAGTCGCATTACAGTCATTTATGGGCTACACAAAAAAAATATATATATATATATATATATTATTATTTTATTTTTTATTTATTTTTGTCAAATTTGATATACTGGTTTGATACGTTTTTGGGGGGTAATATCGAACAGGTTTCAAAATTTTCAAACCGACCCATGCCTAACCCATGTTAAGTAGCTGGTTTATGACTGTTTGCTTTACAGTCAGTCTTCGGTTCCTCCGCTTTGCCCTCAATGGCTGTCACTCTGGTGGCCAGGCCTGAAACAGCACAACATTGTTGATATATGTTTCAGCACATTAATCTTGATAATAATTATTTTTGAATGACAGTGTTGAGTGCAGTTGAGCAATAGGTCAGTGTAGTAAGGCACAAAAATGCAATTTGATCAAACACACAGACAATCAGGGATGTGCACAGATAGACCCCAGGTGGTGCCCAAGCACCTGCCCTTCGGCTTCGTGGCAGAGGAGTTGTATGGCCCATTTGCTGTGGGGGCAGTTGCAATGCCATTTCTTTTCTCAGGAATGTCAGCAGTACAGGCTGGGAGAAGCATGTTAAATCACAGTCCTGTATAGTGGCATTCAGATACACTTCATACATGTAGATCCTCAGGCCGTATGTAATGTCATATAATATACATTATATATATATACTGTATATATATATATATATATATATATATATATATATATATATATATATATATATAGCAGTTGACTAATGGGGGAGCAGTTAGGCTAATGGGGGAGCAGTTGCCATAAGCGTCAAAGATGACTTCCATGGGTTTACATTGAGTTTAGTCGGAAAGCCCAAGTCGTTTCATCGGTCGCTCAAGGGTACCATGTTAGTAACAAGCGACGCACAAGGGACGGGACAAAGCGTCAATATGCTACGTGCTCGGAGTGAGAACGTGTTTGGCACTAGGCAGCAACAGACATTAATTTGCTATATCCATGATATAGGCAATAATACACAAAAGTGGAGTTTATTGAGGTTGGCAGGGCTGCGGGTGGAGTGTATTGCAATATATAAAATGTATGATACATTTTATCATTCCCCCGCGTTCCACCATGGGTGAGTCTGGTGTGCAGTTAAGTGACCCCGTCTGAGATGCCGTGTGTTGGTCAGTTTGTTGAATGCAAATTAACGGCATTTTCTGTAGTCTTGCGGCATAGCCTATTGGGGCACAGGATCTATTAAAATGGAGATATTTTCTCTCTATACTTGTCTTGCGATAATAGCATACAATTTATTTGGGGAGGGTCAATCATATTTTGTCACTTGTGGAGGTTCAAGGAAAAATACATTTTGGTCAGAGAAGGGTCACATCTTTTTTATTCAGAGTGCCCCAAATCCCTCCAGTGACCCCCCCTTCTAAACATGGAACAGTCCCTTAACTGTATTCTAGAGGTTGGGATGCTTGGGACAGTCTAAGACCGTTTCAAGCTGGGTGCGCTGGGTTTAACCGCTGCACTTGCTAGAGTAGGTTTGAGCTAGAGGGAAAGAGAGCAGAGGATGAATGCATGGCTCTGACAGTCACGCTCTTAAACCACGGGGCTTCCTATCACCAGATACTTAACGGGGAGTTATATGAAGGATCTTGGGCTTTTGCCTGAGAGGAGAGCAACGCCATTCAACACACGATAGACCAAACCCACGCATACATCAGCTTTTCAATATACAGTAATAAACAACGGGTTTGTTTATAAATCGACTAACAGTGTATCACAGAGTTCAAACAGATAAAGTAGCAGTCTGGTGAGGCTTGTTGTAATGTTGCCAAGCAGTATTACCAAATAAGCATGAAAATAAAAATATATAAAATAAATATTTTCTATTGTCTATTTTTGGGAGATTAACCCTTAAAGGAACACTCCGCCCATTTTCAACCAGCTTTGTATCATTAGAACATCAGTAGTATATCAGAAAACTGTCAACTGTTTTGAAGTCTGTCATTTAATTTGACAGTTATTGAGTGTTAAAGTGTGGACCAGTGACATCACTGGTCCACACTAACTCAAATGAATAACTCATTAACTCAAATCAACTCTCAATAACTGTCAAACTATTCATCGTTCATCTAGTTTGACAGTTATTGAGAGTTGATTTGAGTTAATGAGTTATTAATTTGAGTTAGTGTGGACCAGTGATGTCACTGGTCCACACTTTAACACTCAATAACTGTCAAATTAAATGACAGACTTCAAAACCGTTGACAGTTTTCTGATATACTACTGATGTTCTAATGATACAAAGCTGGTTGAAAATGGGCGGAGTGTTCCTTTAATTATCAACACAACGGCTCATTTACCAAACAGCATAATGCCAAGAAAAGAAAGGATAAGAAAATAAAAAGAAAGGGAGCTACAGCAGGAAGCCCTGGGATGCAGCTCTCTGCTATCCTGGATCAGGCCATCTAGTAGCAAAGATGTTTTTGCCACTTGATACAGAAGAAGCCATCACAGATGAAGACGAAAGGTCAGGGTCCAGAGCACAGTCATGTTCAGGGACAACTTTCCAAGGCCTTTACAACCTTTGAAGGTTTAACTACATCTAATTTTATTGAAATAGAATTTGGTGAGAGAAAAAACATTTTCAAAGGGGTCTTTTGACCTCTCACCTCAAGATATCTTCATGAAAATAGGTTGGGTATTACCCTCAAGTCTCCCCTTTACAGATAAGGTACTTTAGCATTTTCTGATAACATCTGATAGAAAGTATTTTTTGAGAAGGCAGCAGAACAACGGATCACATCATTGGCAGTAATGTGCCCCCATACCACAGAAAAATCTGCCCTTTCCACAAGTAGCCTATGCAAGCCATCCCAGGCCTAGTTTTACAGAGCACTTTGACGGCCCAATATATAAAATTACGTTTTTTTAGGGGAAATAGTGACCAAAATGTGTCACCACATATAAAAAAGTTAAAAAGAAAAGAAAATAACAAAAGCTTAATTTTATCTAAAGTAAAGTTTCAATAAAGTAAAGTTCCAATAATACACTAGCTACTGCTGCTGCGTGCTAATAGACCTAATAGACTACTCCCAGTATCACTATGAGTAAAGTGTTGTAGTTCACTCACTGCACTGCATCTTCTCCATCCTTTCCTCGATTGGCGGCCCCCACTCAGGCACGACTGAAACACACACACACACACACACACACACACACACACACGCACGCATGCCCGCACGCACACACACACATGCACGTATTGGGGTTAAGGAGCTGCTTTTCTTATGAACATGATTATTATTAATTATTAAATTATTAATATTCATACAATTATGAAATTTGCCAGATAGTATGGAAATTCTCTATGAATTAAGGGGCACCATCTTGGATATGGCCACGCACCAGTCTAGTAATCTTTTTATGGCAATAGACAAATCCAAACCAATCAAGATCAGTCTCAATAATTAATAATTGTATTTCAGTCAGGACCACTTAAGTCAAAAACACAAGACCACTTAGATCAATTTAAAGCTTTTATTTGCAAGAGTTATATTTGGCAGTATGGCTCTGTTCTGGAGGCAAACAGCTTGCAGATGAAGCAGCCATGTTAGGCAGCAGACTGGAGCAGAATTAAAGAGGGTGCCCTGTTTGAGTTTTGAGAATGCATCAGCTAAGCAGTCAGCTGATGTGGGAGGGGTTTGAGATCAGCTCCTAATCAGCTCTGGGCTGGGTTTATGCTGGGCTTGACATCCGTGGCCTGCCTGAACTACTGCGATGCTCGATTTTGTACAATTCAAAGGCTAAAGTCCAAACACTGAGCTTCTTCACAGCCAATTACAGATAGTGTGTATATGCAGGAATAATCACTGGAGGTTTATAGAACGTGTAACAAAATTATTTATTTAACCACAACATTGGATCTTGATATCAATATTTAGATCAAACATTTAATCATCAGACCTAACTACAAACTACTAATCACACCGATAGCTAAACTAAAGGTATACTATGCAACTATTTCATTTAAAAACATGTATCCTTATAGACAAATTTCCCCTCAAAAACATCAATTCTGGTGCACACAATACTGTGGCAGTGTGTTTATGTGGACAGACGCAGCCCCATGTGTGTCTGTTCATGGTTAGACATTGTTTTACTTTGTTTCAAACTCAAGCTCTCACTCTAGTGCCATCTTCTCTGCGCACGCAGCCACTGGAAGAATATTATTTTTGCTCCAAAAATGATCTTTATATAAAACCAAACCACCCACCAACAGGTGGCGTGGTAATCCTGGGACTGAGGCGGCCACCCACATTCCTCTCCCTGTGACAACGTCCACGGGGCAATGGCCACTCCTTCGTTCTTCCAGCCCGCTGAGGACATATTATTCAAAGCTCCGTGTGCTAACTTAACGTTTGCGCTCTTTAGCCAAGCTAATTCCGTCTTATTGCCCGACTAAACAAGACTTACGTGGACGAGATTCTTCAGGCTTCGGGGACCCATTCTTGCATCTCTTCACCAGCGGCGACGGACAAGCTCATCAAAAGCTAAGGGCGCCTTGCCTTTATTGTGTTGTTAGCACATTTTGCTTAAGCTACCGCCGTGTAGCTTGCTTACGTTCACCCCGGCTGGGGTAACGTTGATAAATCTGAGAGTATTAACTCGAGTGTGTTGCCGCTCTCAGTTATTAACTAGATAGCTAGCTTAAAAAAAAAAAAAAAAAAAACTTGTAACGGACAAGCCCGTCTTTTATTGTCACACGAACACCACAATACATGCATGCGGCCACAACACACTCATGCTGACGGTGGCCGGTGAAAAGTGTCCTCTGCATTTAACCCATCCAGGCATGTCCTTTCCTCCGAGGGGCAGGCCATGACGATCTGATCTTCTGCATGTTTTTAGGGGGACTGCCCCCTAGTCCGACACCTCACGAGACCGACACCTCATGGTTTTGGGTTAGGGTCTGGGGGAGGTTAGGTTTAGGCGTGGGGGTGGGAGAGGTTAGGTTTTGGGTTAGGGTCTGGGGGAGGTTAGGTTTAGGGTTAGTGAAAAACGGGGAATATAGAACCCGGGGAACATAGACATGATCCCCTGTCCAATGCCTCTTTTTTCGGACTCGTGAGGTGTCGGACTCGTGAGGTATCGGACTAGTGCCATGGCACCGTTTTTAGTGGGGGGGTTATATACGGAGGAACCCTCTGGGGGGTACGGGGAGAACATGCAAACTCCACACAGAGAGAAAGGCCCTTACAACGAGATAACCGACCTGGGCAGTAGGCACTGAAGATATGGGGGGGGGGAACACAACCACAGCGCTCACAGTGTCCCAGGCGAGAATCGAACTCAGGACCTTCTAACTGTGAGGCGACAGCTGCATCCGTGCGACTAGCATCTTGCCTTATTGTGCGTTAGCACATTCTGCTTAGGCTACCGCCGTGTAGCTGGCTGCGTTCACCCCGGCTGGGGTAACGTTTGAATCTGAGCTCGAGTGCGTTGCCGCTCTCGGTTCGTACTTGTGCTGCCTTCCCTTCGGATCAGGCTATTAACCGCTTCGTTACCGTTGCGCGTGCATGTTCGCTAGCCTCCGGGTGGCTTACTGCATAGCTTCTGCACGCTAGTTCCTAGCTTTCTTACGGTACTCCCGCTAGCCGGGTACAGCCTGCAGGAGCTTGCTACTGATTAGCCTGTCGTTCTCGTGCTATGAGCATGGAGAAGGGAGATTCAGCGTGGTCCGCACCGTGCAGGCAGGTTGGGAAAGACCACAGGAGGCCAAGCCGCATTGCGTGGGCATGGCCCCGTGGTCTGCGCTCGATGGCAAGGAGAGGCTGGCATTCTCCAGAATGCCCCCCCTGGAGGAACTGGTGGCATCCCATCTGGCCTCCACCTCCGGCAGGCCAACACTGCCTTCAAAGGCGTGCCAGTTAACGGCCAAGCTGGCCGAAAAGTCGTACTTGGCGGCGGGTCAGTCCGCCGCCATGACAAACAACCTGGCCATCCTGCAGGGCTACCAGGCCGTCCTCCTGAGGGAGATGCAGGGGAACCCGTCTCCGGAGATGTATATGGAGCTCAGGATGGCCACGGACTACGCCCTCTGCATGGTGGACTGCTTGGCGCAGAACAGTGGTAAGGTTATGGCCTTCACTGTTCTCATGCACCGCCACCTCTGGCTCAACCTGACACAGCTGTCTGAGCCAGAGAAGAAGAGGCTGCTCAGGGCCAAGATTTCTCCTGAGGGCCTTTTCGGACCATCAGTGGAGAACTTGGCCCAGCAGCTGGAGAGGCAGCAACGGGACTCCGCTGCGGTCAGGTCCCTCATGCCACGACGGCAACGATGGGATGGGCGCCGGTTTCTGGCGCCATGTGCCCATTGTCGGTCGGGAGCTCTCCTGTGGACCACGCCCCCGGACATTGCCCGCCTTCGGCGGGGCCCATATCCGTGTCCGGTGGGGCTCGAAAGAGGACTTCGTCCCCGCAGTCCTCCCAGCCCGCGAAAGTCGCGCGGCAAGAGGGTTACTCCGATCCGGTGCACCCACAGGGTGCGTCAGTAGTCGGGGTTTGCGTAAGGGATTTTCCCCCGGCATGCCTAGCATCTACGGAGCTGACTATGCGGCGGATGAGCGCAGCCTCTCACGCCCTGCTCCCCCCATGGGGGGATCGGATCAGGTCCCGGTGCCCAACAATATACACATGACCAAAGGTGCGGTTTCCGCTCCTTCTGGCTATGAGAGACCATCGTTTGTCCAACAGGCTCAGCGCCTGGGAGCTCCTATATGTTCTCCGACCCCATGGTTATGGTGCACCCTTCGGAAGGGCTACGCTCTCCAGTTTGCCAGACCTCCACCCACGTTCGACGGGGTCCCCGATTCGGCCGTGGAGGGGAGGTCCTTGGACATACTCCGCAAGGAGGTTACTTTGCTGCTCGCCAAGGGGGGCGATTCGCTCGGTCCCCAAGGCAGAGATGTGCTCGGGTTTCTATCACAGGTACTTTGCCGTGCCCAAGAAGGACGGCTCCATGCATCCAATTCGCCACATAAACGTGCTAGAGCTGGAGGCGATTCGCCTGGCTCTTGTTCACTTCCAGCGGCTCATCATGTTCTGATCCGCTCGGACAATACAGCTGCGATCGCCCACCTGAACAAGCAGGGCGGTGTGCGGTCAGAGGCACTGAACCGGTTAGCGGCGGAGATTCACCTGTGGGCGTATCCCCGTTTCCTTTCGTTGTCAGCGGTTCATGTGCCAGGCCGGCTGAATTTCGGGGCTGACCTGCTGTCTCGGGGCAATCCCTGTCAGACGGAATGGTGCCTCCACCCTCAGGTGGTGGAACAGCGGTGCGTCTTTCCCAAATGGGACTTGGTTACCGTGCTGGACGGGGTCGTGAGTCATCCGTTCGAGCCCTTGGACTCCGTCGATTTGAAGTTTCTGTCTTTGAAGACCGCGCTGCTGCTGGCCTTGTCGTCAGGAAAGAGGGTTGGTGACCTGATTGCCCTCTCGGTGCAGCAGTCCTGTATGGTTTTCGAGGATGATGGGCGCAGGGTTACGTTGCGACCTAACCCGGCCTATCAACCTAAGAATATTAATGCCAGCTTCAGGTCTATGGTCATAGACTTGTCAGCATTCTGTCCTCCGCTGTTCAGTTGGGACAAGGAGCGACGTCTGCACATGCTGTGTCCCGTAAGGGCGCTCTCGACCTACGTGGTCAGGACGCGCTCATTATGCACTTCAAACCAGTTGTTGGTCTGTTTCGGGCAGAGGGCCCAGGGCGGCCCCCTTTCCAAGGATCGCTTATCACACTGGATAGTGCGACATCTTCCGCGTTGTTGCGTGGTGTATCGGTGGAGGACATGTGCGCTGTGGCCTCATGGTCCTCTCATCACACGTTTGTTAGATACTACAGTCTTGACGTGTCCGGTTCGCGTTTCGCGCATGCGGTACTGTCAATGGCAAGAAGGTAGTGTTGTTGCCTCTCCGAATGCCACACGGTTGGGCATGGGCGATTCGCCATGCGTCCGTTGTTCACCGATGCCTCTCGGGGCGCTCTGAGGAGTGCTCCCGGCAGCAAGGGTGGTTGAATTTGGCACTAGAGTGAGAGCTTGAGTTCGAAACAAAGTAAAACATTAGGGTTGTGCTACAACCCGGGTTTTACGAGTGAGAACGAGAGCTCTCACTACCCAGCCTTGCTGCGTCGATGCGTCGGCGGGCTGGAAGAAGGAGTGGCCTCCTGGGATCTGGGCGGACGTGACGTTGTCACAGGAGAGGAATGTGGGTGGCCGCCTCAGTCCCAGGATTACCACGCCACCTGTTGGTGGGTGGTTTGGTTTTATATAAAGATCATTTTTGGAGCAAAAATAATATTCTTCCTGTGGCTGCGTGCGCAGAGAAGATGGCACTAGAGTGAGAGCTCTCGTTCTCACTCGTAAAACCCGGGTTGTAGCACAACCCTAACATTTTGTTGTGTTCTGTGTTTATGTGGTCGAGTGAGCTTGACAATACATGGGGAGAGAGGGCGCCAGAAAACCGTTGAAACGCAGGGATTAAAACTGTATTTCTGATAGTTTCACAGCGGTTATGTTAAAAACACAAATAAACATCTACCTCCAAACCATCGAGGTATGAGCTCCAAACCATGCTCCAAACAGCTCAAAAACTGAAGAAGAAGAAGCAGAAGCTGCATTTTCTGGTTTTAGTCCGCACTACTAAAGGAGACTCACTCTCAGAACATCTTAGTGATGTTATTGTCTGGGCTGTTGCACTGTGAGCAATTGGCTGGGCCTCCACATGGGAGCTCTACAATGCCTTCTTCGCCTTAAAACGTCCCGGCCAGAGCCAAACAAATGTAAAAATGCATCTGTAAACACACTGCCACAGTATTGTGTGCATCAGAATTGATGTTTCTGAGGGGAAACTTTAGTTGCAAGTATAGAGAGCCAAAGTGGAACGTCCCTTCCTGCTTCAGCACTGTACCAGAGATTTTCATGCGCCATTTATTTTCCTATAGACATTTCATAAAATGCTTATAAAAAATAGTTTTACTTGGTCAAACCAAACTGTTCCGCTATAGGAGAGACCACTGTGTGTGTGTGTGTGTGTGTATGTGTGTGTGTGTGTGTGTGTGTGTGTGTGTGTGTGTGTGTGTGTGTGTGTGTGTGTGTGTGTGTGTGTGTGTGTGTGTTACCGGTTCGGTTCGGTGTACGAGCCCAAACCGGTTTGATCAAGTGCGAACCGAAAAAAAACGGAATGAATATGAAAATGGCAATCCATTCTGATACTATTTTTCGTATTAGCCTCTTCTGAAGTTTCACTAGTAGGCAAAAGTCTTATTTTGTTTATTATGTTGATGTTTGAAGAAAAGTTAAGCTGAATAGTTATGAGAAATAAAAACAGTGTGTTGTTACAGTTAAAATTGTTCTGCTTATTTTTATTCAGTGTTAGGGCTGGTTGGCATACTAGCTTAGAGGTGCATTATTGCCACCAACTGCAGTCGCATTACAGTCATTTATGGGCTACACTAAAATATATATATATATTTTTTTTTTGTAAAATTTGATATACCGGTTTGTAGGGCTGCACGATATTGGAAAAAACTGACATTGCGATATTCCCCGCCCATGCGATATATATTGCGATATGAAAAAATACAGATTTTCACCAGATTACCAGAATAGCTCTATTTGAAAGAAAATAATATTTCTAGAATGATTGGGATGATTTTGTAGAGGAGTCCATCTGATTTTGGAGGGGAAATTAGGTATTTTAATGTTTCTCAACCACTGGGCTGTGACCTACTGGTAGGCCTCAGAGCGTCATCTATCAGGGTGCATACACATTTTGACCAATGGATTTCCATGACTTACATACATGAAAAAGTGAGTTATGACATTCTACTTTAAAATGTCACTAGCCTATACTTCACTTAGTGTAATGCAGCCTTTAAAACCAGGACAACATGTATGCTGTATCACCATATTACCATCCAACATCTAAGACCATATAGTCTCAAATCACAATATGGATATAAATTTGATATATTGCCCACCCCTAATATTGAGTGCCAGAATCTACCTCCCAATGATGCTATTTGCAGAAAAACATTAGATTTAATTGATTATAATCACTGCTTTCAACTTCTTTCGTTCTTCTAACGTTTCAATAAATCAACAATGAAACACCGCTGCCACTTCACACATGGTTACTACAACACACTTCTTTATATTAACTCTACATTACAATGAAGTATTCTCACTGTTAAGCTCCTGCACCTCACTCTCACTGGCTGCCAGGCTGGAATCTAGAGGTTCAATATAATTATTTTAAAGTTTTGACAGAAGAGGATCAATATATTGATTGCCAGACATGGGACAAACACTGGTCCAAGTCTCAAGTAAGTCCCAAGTCATTTGGTCTGAGTCTCAAGCAAGTCCCAAGTCATTTTGTTTTGGGCAGGTCAAGTCATATGTTATGTCAAGTCAAATCCTTAGTTATTATGGCAAGTCAAGTCCCAAGTCAAGTCACTTTTTCCACCCAAGATACTGCAGTCTTACCATTATAAAGAAAAAAGACAAGGTATTGGTAGTACCTGTCTAATAGTGATATTATTGGCCAATTTACCTAACCTGTTCAAAAAGTATAACAATGAATTGAATAATGTATTATAATTAAATAAATGTAATCAAACAAAAGTCAAATAACTTCATACTTAACTACTAACATAAGTGTCTTCTCCTTGAAAAATCAAAACCATCTAGTGAGAGGAGTGTGATTGACAGCAAAATCATCAAATCATGACAATGCCATTTCCAGCTTGCACTCGCATACCGGGTAACTTTACAGAGACTCTTCACAAGGTTGAACATCTTAATATTTTATATTTAAACTGATGAACACAAACAAATCATCACGTCTCAAGTCAAGTAAAAAAAGTCTTGAGTCTTTAACTTCGCAGTTCAAGTCAAGTCTCAAGTAATTTATATTTGTCAAGTCGCAAGTCATGAAAACAGGGACTCAAGTCGACTCAAGTCCAAGTCTCAAGTCCCCATGCCTGTTCATTGCTACTTAAAGTAATTAATATATGTACCAGGAGTAGGCATGGGTCGATTTCCGGTTTTACCGGTTCGGTTCTGTGTATGAGCCCAAACCGGTTTGATCACGTGCACACTGAAAAAAATAAAAAATATAAAATGCCAATCCATTCTGATTGCACTATTTTTCGTATTAATTAGCCTCTTCTCAAGTTGCAGTAGTAGGCAAAAGTCTTATTTTGTTTATTATGTTGATGTTTGAAGAAAAGTTAACCTGAATAGTTTTTTTGGGTAATATCGAACTGGTTTCAAAATTTTCAAACCGACCCATGCCTAACCCATGTTAAGTAGCTGGTTTATGACTGTTTGCTTTACCATTGTCAGTCTTCGGTTCCTCCGCTTTGCCCTCGATGGCTCTGTCCAGCTCTGAAACAGCACAACATTGTTGATATATGTTTCAGCACATTAATCTTGATATAGTAATTATTTTTGAATGACAGTGTTGAGTGCAGTTGAGCAATAGGTCAGTGTAGTAAGGCACAAAAATGCAATTTGATCAAACACACAGACAATCAGGGATGTGCACAGATAGACCCCAGGTGGTGCCCAAGCACCTGCCCTTCGGCTTCGTGGCAGAGGAGTTGTATGGCCCATTTGCTGTGGGGGCAGTTGCAATGCCATTTCTTTTCTCAGGAATGTCAGCACAGGCTGGGAGAAGCATGTTAAATCACAGTCCTGTATAGTGGCATTCAGATACACTTCATACATGTAGATCCTCAGGCCATATGTAATGCCATATAATATACATTATATATATATATATATATATATATATATATATAGCAGTTGACTAATGGGGGAGCAGTTAGGCTAATGGGGGAGCAGTTGCCATAAGCGTCAAAGATGACTTCCATGGGTTTACATTGAGTTTAGTCGGAAAGCCCAAGTCGTTTCATCGGTCACTCAAGGGTACCGTGTTAGTAACAAGCGACGCACAAGGGACGGGACAAAGCGTCAATATGCTACGTGCTCGGAGTGAGAACGTGTTGGGCACTAGGCAGCAACAGACATGAATTTGCTATGCTAATCCATGATATAGGCAATAATACACAAAAGTGGAGTTTATTGAGGTTGGCAGGGCTGCCGGTGGAGTGTATTGCAATATTTAAAATGTATGATACATTTTATCATTCCCCCGCGTTCCACCATGGGTGAGTCTGGTGTGCAGTTAAGTGACCCCGTCTGAGATGCTGTGTGTTGGTCAGTTTGTTGAATGCAAATGAATGGCATTTTCTGTAGTCTTGCAGCATAGCCTATTGGGGCACAGGATCTATTAAAACGGAGATATTTTTTCTCTATACTTGTCTTGCGATAATAGCATACAATTTATTTGGGGAGGGTCAATCATATTTTGTCACTTGTGGAGGTTCAAGGAAAAATACATTTTGGTCAGAGAAGGGTCACATCTTTTTTATTCAGAGTGCCCCAAATCCCTCCAGTGACCCCCCCTTCTAAACATGGAACAGTCCCTTAACTGTATTCTAGAGGTTGGGATGCTTGGGACAGTCTAAGACCGTTTCAAGCTGGGTGCGCTGGGTTTAACCGCTGCACTTGCTAGAGTAGGTTTGAGCTAGAGGGAAAGAGAGCAGAGGATGAATGCATGGCTCTGACAGTCACGCTCTTAAACCACGGGGCTTCCTATCACCAGATACTTAACGGGGAGTTATATGAAGGATCTTGGGCTTTTGCCTGAGAGGAGAGCAACGCCATTCAACACACGATAGACCAAACCCACGCATACATCAGCTTTTCAATATACAGTAATAAACAACGGGTTTGTTTATAAATCGACTAACAGTGTATCACAGAGTTCAAACAGCAACACAGGGTGTCTGGGTAGTGTAGCAGTAAATTCCCTGCCTACCAACACGGGGGTCGCAGGTTCGCACCCCCGTTACCTCCGGCTTGGTCGGGCGTCCATACAGGCAGGATTGGCTGTGCCTGCGGGTGGGAAGCCGGATTGGAGGTATGTGTCCTGGTTGCTGCACTGGTCTCCTCTGGTCAGTTGTAGGGATGGGCAAAGAATTTCCAATTTTCAAATAATCATTTTTATTATCAAGATCGACTTTTATCATTGAAAGTCGAAAATATATATATTTAATATTATTTAATATATTTTATATTATATATATTTTTTTTAAACTGGCGTTAAACGCAAAAAAACTTGCCTTGCGTCTGCCTCTGGAAGATAGCAACATGGTTTTAGGCCCCGAAATGCGCTTTACGCCAAAGAGGCGTGGCGCAGTGCCAGAATAGGCCTAATGGCCGTTTCGGCCTTAAATACCGGCCTAACGATATCTTCCCCCCTGGCATCAATTTAGCGCTTAGCGGTTTTCAAAACCAGGCCTTATTCAGTGTGACGGTGCGTAATTGCGCGGAGCTCTCCTCTGCCATCTCCTCTCGCCCCCTCTCTCTCTCTCACTCCCTCTCTCTCGCGCGTCAGACATGCACAAAGACCAATGGAAAAACGTTGTTATATCGTAGTTTTGAGCCCCTGTCATTCAGAGGCTGTTTTCTCCCCCTCTCTCTCTCACTCCCTCTCTCGCGCAGCACAAAGACAGATGGAAAAAAGCTGTTATCTCCCCCTCTCTCTCTCTCTAGCCCTTTTCTCACATGCGCTTTGTACCGCAAAATGACCGGAACGTGGTCTAATGCATGTATGTGAGAAAGGCGCCGTGCCGGTATAAGCGCGACCCCGTCGTCCCCGACATTTCACCACTTTCGACCCAGTCAGAAGAGCGGTATGAGCTTTAGCGGATACTAGTGAGAAACGGGTGCAGTCATTTTCCGCGACACTCTCATGGGCGAGGTGTACACACGTTGCTTAATGTTCCAGCGGGCATAATCTAATCATTCGCGCACATTAAAGCAAACTGGCGAAATGATCTTGTGATAATAAGAGCAGTAGCCTATGTCAGCTTTATGTGTGGGTGTGCTGATTTTCCCCTCTCCTCTCTGCTCGCTCTCTGGCCACAGTCCGTCCTCCTCCTTCAGTCACAGCCCGACAGGGACTAAGCAAATGCACGAAGCGAATTGTGGAAGTATTTTGCTTACGTTGCCGACAGCGAAGGCAAGCCCGGACACATCAAACGAAGCCAGTCTGTAAAAACTGCTTCAACGCGACGCAGGTGAACGGAGCAAACTTATTTCACCATTCGGAGTTTTGCCGACACGTCACTCCCCACTCGCTCTGCAGTGCCGCCCCCCCCCCCCATCCCCCCGGGTCCATGTGTGTTTGTTGTTTTTTTCTGACTGGCCTCAGTGGTCTGCAGCACAGACCCCAGGCCACTCTCCTCCGCCCCCCGCACCCCCCAACATACCGGCTATTTGACGACTAGATTCTCACTTGCGAACGCTGAGGTGTGAAGGGAAATTCAGGGAAATGTCCGATATTGACTTACAGGTAATTTTCCAGTACGCATGTGGGAAAAGGGCTTCTCTCTCTCACTTCCTCAAATCTCCCAGCATGCATTGAGGCTAATACATTTCGAGAAGAAATATCAACCAAATCAGCCTAAATTGCCTAAAGTGGTAGATAGAAATAATGTTTCTGTTCACACAACATGCAATTCTCAAACATTTCAATATTGGCCAAAATAAAACATAGAAATCCAAACACAACCCTATGTGAAACATATATGCAACCCAGGTGGTAACACGGTTCCACTGTGATGTCCGCTCCGCTCCAATAAGACTTGGCTTACTTCACATTTACTTTTACAATAAAAACACATTTATGCAATGACTTTACATAATGTAGGCTACATTTATGTGCATCATCTGCAGCACTGGAGAAGAAAAGGTAGCGAGAGAAAATGATATCATTCTAATCTGGACAAACTTTCACCAATCTAATCTCATCATGATATAGGCCACATAGGGATAGGCTATATTTTTCTAGCCAATGCGTTTAGAACATTCTTTTCACTTTGATATTGCTATAGTGTAGCATATTTACATGCTTGCAGTATTTAAACTGCAGTCAGATTGGTTTGAGAAGCATAATAATATGGAATAATATATATGAGACAGACGGGGATGAAAGGGGGGAGCTCAGAGCGCTTAGCTTTTCTGACCGGACTGGATTGCTCCGTGGAATTGGAGCTTAAAAGGGAAGCTTGTGATTTGTTTACTGCACTTCTCCAATGAGCAGATTGTGCATAATTTTATGCTTAAAAGGCGTGGTTATAATGCTTAAGGCCGCCTGTAGCCAGGCCCGGTTCTACGGGGGTGCAAAAGCATGCATTGCACCCTTATTTTAATTGTCTGCATGCTCAGTTGAAAAGTAATTTTTTTTTTTTTTTTTTTTTTTTTTTTTTTAATAAATGCTACAGCTGCACACTTACTGTTTAAACTTGAATTATAGTTGTTGTTTTTCTTTGTTCTTTGATGTGATTTTATGGCTTTTTGGCACCTATATGTAACCTTTTAAGGTTGAGATAATTGTATTATCATTATATGGTCCAAATATTTCAGTAAAGCACTTGAAACACTTGAAATATTCTTGCTTGGGTGGTATCATTCTACTTGAAAGGATGGTCAAATGCATTATTTTTAGTAAAATAACATGTCAATGTTATTTTCGGCCGGGCATCTGCACCCCTTCCTATCTGGGATGCACCCCTAGTCATCTTGTTCTGGAACCGGCCCTGCCTGTAGCGCCGACACCAAAATATCGAGTGCGCTGGTCCACACCCATTAATCTGCGCTTCGCCTGGCACTAAGCGCAGTTTTTAGGCCGTTGCAACGATAGAGACCTATATGTATTTTTTCACCCCCAACGCCGCCATTCGTGAGTCTCTATGAGTTACGGTTGCAGAGATATGTCCGCCCTGCATGCAGGACTACAGGAGAGAGATAGAGGACAGCGGGGGGTTGGGGGTTTCAAGTCACTGACCAAACACTCTATTTCAGTGAATGCTGTCAGAATATAGAGCCATTTAACATTTATTTTAACACAAAAACATTGCTGATTGTACCTTTAACTTGTTTGAAATTAGTGAAATGTTACTATGTAAACTTGCATTTTCCCTATCAAATAAACGATAAATAAATAAAAGTAATATCCAGCTTTAAATATGATTTTTAAGTCACCCTGATAACTGAACTGCGACCTGAAAATTGGGGAAATGGGGCATGTGAAATGGTTGTATTTTCGTCCTGTAAATAGCTTATTTTCTGACACGCAGTAGCTCATATCATTATTATATCATAGAGACAATGAGAAAATGAACAATCTATTTACCTTGCTGCAGCTGGCTCAGTTCTGTTTGCTGTCCATCACATTGGTAGATATACCAGCTCCTCAGTTTGTAATCCATATGATGTTATTTCAGCTCAAATAAATACATGTGGCCATCATCGAATTCAAATGCATTGTCCATAATCTCGAAATCAGATAAATATAAGTGGTGTTAGCATGCTAGGCTACTGAGCTGCAGCTACAGTGCTCAATTCCCAACTGTGAACTCTCTCGCAAGTCCCCGGATGGGCAGAGTTGAGCGCTCAGAGTCAGAGTAGTCGATCTGTAGCATTGCAGCCTGGTAAACACCGCGGATAAAATCTGATTTTGAGATTATGGATGATGCATTTGAATTCGATGATGGCCACACGTATTTATTTGAGCTGAAATAACGTCATATGGATTACAAACTGAGGAGCTGGGGGAACAGGAGCTGCTATCTATCAATGTGATGGACAGCAAACAGAACTGAGCCAGCTGCAGCAAGGTAATTGTTCATTTTCTCATTGTCTCTATGATATAATGAGCTACTGCTCATATCATTATACATGATATGTGATGACATCACATTTTGTGTTGTGTTTTTAAATTTTATTTATTTACTATGTGAACTACTGGGACAGTCGAGTCCTGATGCATTCAAATCACGACACAAAGTAAGACCTGGACACAGAGGAAGGGAAAAGAAGAGAAAAGAGCATCCCTCACTTTTCATCAGCTCTGCAAATTCCTCCTTGCGGTCCAGCCTATCCTCCTCCTGTCTGACCCCCAGGTTGTGCAGCATTTCGTGACTCTCCACCACCAGGAAGCCGGACAGCACCTGAAAGGCTTCATTGAAACCTTGTTTCACCATGTAAAATTCGTCTTTGCTGCTAATGGACTGCCATGCTTGCTCGGCATAGTTGGGTTTGCAGCACTTCTGGATCAGCTCCTCGGCCTTCCTCAGGGTATCAAGGAGCTTTTCCAGCGCTGAGTTTACGTTGGTGGAGGTCTTGCACGTACTCTGCTGCAGCTGATCCACCAGATTCTGCAGCGTTTCGACCTGCCAGGTAACTTCCTTACAATCCGCCTGGTTGTGCTTCACCTGCTTATACAGGCCATGGATTTTCTCCCCTACTGCTTTGATGTGCTTGACGTACTCCATGACCGGCTGGAGACACAGAGACACTTAGCACAGAACAGAATTAATGTCTGTCTGTCTATCTGCCAGATTAATCAGACATTTCAGCGAGTTATACAGTACCAAGTTTCCCATCTTTAGTTCACACACAATATCAACCAAACACCATGATCAAATACATGCTTGCAAAATATTGGTTTGGTTTCCCTTCTATTAATATGTTACGATTTTAACCATATGATTTGCTGTAGGATTTATTCAAGACTTTCAGGGGGATGAAACTAAAAACACAGCCAGCACTGAATTGCTTCCTTTAAAAACATGGATACTTTCCCACAAACTGGCTGGATCTGTAGGAAATGGTATACTCTTTTTAAACAATGGGTGCCTTAACTTACATGAATAGTTGTTTTCATTCAAGTATAATTTTTGAACACAACATATAGGGCCTCCAAATTTAATACTTTTAACCCATCATCATAATCATTACAAATAATTATTTCTCTGGTTTCTTACCCCAGAAAAAAAGTATGTAGAAAAATTGCAGGACTGTGTTGGAATGGAGCTGGATGAGTTTTTACCTCAGTCAGAGGCTGAAGCTGAAGTGAAGTGTCTCGTGTCTCTCCGTCTCTCCCCGTCTCCTCTCTGACAAAAAGGAATTTGACATTTATAGTGATACATTTCAGCTCCTCCCACTTCTTGTTCTTGTTCCTACAGGAGTTTCAGTCCTTCCTCTTCCTGTTTAAAATTAAGGCCCTTCTCTTTTTATCATCAATATTAGCAGCATGTGGTGTACATGTAAATGATTGTCAGTTGAAACAGAGCAGTTTAAGCACAGTCTTATAGCAAAGAGTTTCAAGTTATTAAAATTGTGAAACAATTCCAAGTCATAGGAAACACCCATGTTCTTTATATTGATACAGTGTTACTCTCTAGGCCAAGGCCATTCCAAAAATATATTTAATTGTGTCCTATATGACAAACTTAAATGTGCAGCACCTCTGTCCAGCTGCAGCCTCTTTCAGGCATAGTTTCTGAGACGCTCTGACCTCTGACCCTCTGAGACTCCAGCCTGGATCAACCTGTTGCTTCAGATTGTATGCATCTTTCTAATATTGAGTAGTTTGCCAGTAAATGGCAAACTACAGTTTTCATTTAAAGATTTCATAGCACTTCACAATAAAAGCCCTGCTCCATGTGGGTTTTTGTTGTTTTGTCAACCTTAAATCATAGCAAAATAGGACCAACAGAATGTATATTGTAATTTATATCCTCTTATAACATCAGTATAACATCAGACGGTGGAAGCAGACGATAGCTTAAGACGCTGGGAAGATAGCAATAAGAGGCGCACAAACGCAACACAAACGATAGCGCCGTATGAAGATAGGGCCCTTAGACTGAGAGGCAGACTGAGCGGGCTGTATGTGTGAAAGACTTAGACTGAGAGGTAGACTGAGTGGGCTGTGTGTGTGAAAGACTTAGACTGAGAGGCAGACTGAGTGGGCTGTGTGTGTGAAAGACTTAGACTGAGAGGCAGACTGAGTGGGCTGTGTGTGTGAAAGACTTAGACTGAGAGGTAGACTGAGTGGGCTGTGTGTGTGAAAGACTTAGACTGAGAGGCAGACTGAGTGGGCTGTGTGTGTGAAAGACTTAGACTGAGAGGCAGACTGAGTGGGCTGTGTGTGTGAAAGACTTAGACTGAGAGGTAGACTGAGTGGGCTGTGTGTGTGAAAGACTTAAGCCCCTATTCTCCCACAGGCCTTCGGCAATTTGCGACATTTTATGTGTTTTTTTGCGGTAAAATTGCGGGAACTGGCAAAAATTGCGGAGATGAGGAAAAAAATGTGATTTTATTTTTTAATTAAATTTTTTCTTTTCCTCCCTTCATCGTTTCTCTTCTCCTTTCTTCCTCATCCTCAATAATGTTATTATCACTTTGCCTTTTCTCATACTTTTTGCTTAGTGCTTTATATATTTCCTCTTATCCTTATTTCCTCTTCATGCCTTCCGTCCTCCTCATCCCTTCCTTGTTCCTTGTTCCTTGTTAAATATTTAAACAACTAGACCCTAAGCTAAATATGCCACACACTTCCTTGTTCCTCCTCCACGGCAGTGTTGCACGGAGTGCAAATTAGTTTGCCTCCACTTTCATGCGAAACATTTGGTAATTGTTTTGTGGTTATTTTTGTTGGCAAATGTGAGGGGTTTGCCCTCCTCATCGCAATGCGATGACGTGTTACGTTACGTCCCATACTCTCGTCACTTCCTATTGTTGTCCCTCGTTCCCACAGCAACCAGGCAAGATGACAGCGCACACATATCTCAAACCCAGGTAAAGATGCAGCATTTTACTAGCTTTTTGCGGCGAAATCGCGGGAATTTTGAAAAATTGCAAGCCCCCACAAATATCGCGGAGTTTGGTTGAATTTGCATTAATTATTGCGATCGCAAAATCGCAATTTCCTGGAGGGACTGAATACCACTGTCTCTGTCCCCCCCCCTCCCTTCATCCAGTCTGTCTGTCTCCATTATAGGCTATTATTCCATATTATTATGCTTCTCAAACCAATCTAACTGCAGTTTAAATACTGCAAGCATGTAAATACCCTACACTATAGCAAGATCAAAGTGAAAAGAATGTTCTAAATGCATCAGCTAGAAAAATATAGCCTATTAGATTGGTGAAAGTTTGTCCAGAAAGATATCATTTTCTCTCGCCTGCTGCAGGAAGGATGATGCACATAAATATACCCTACATTATGTAAAGTCATTGCATAAATGTGTTTTTATTGTAAAACTAAATGTGAAGTAGGGCCAAGTTATTGGAGCAGACATCACAGTATAGCACATGACAGTAGAAGCGTTCCGCTGACACTTATCTAAATCACGTTAAATCGACAAGGGATATATATGTTTCACATAGGGTGGTGTTTTCATTTCGATGTTTTATTTGGTCCAATATTGAAATGTTCGACAATTGCAGGTTGTGTTACCATTACACTTTTTTAGATTTACCTTTATATCTATTTCGCCTCATTTGGTTGCTATTTAGTAGCGAAATGGAGTACCCAATTGCATGCTGGGACATTCACAGGCAGTGAACTTACAACTGCTATTTCCTATAGGACGTGTGTTGTGTCTGTCTGAGCGAGGGAGTCAGAGAGAGACAGTCGTATTGTGCCTGTCAGACTGAGGAGAGAGGTAGAGAGTGCAGAGAAGGGTGACAGAGGAGAGAGCCAGAGGGGAGGGAGAGAGCCAGAGGGGAGCGCTCCGCGCAACTGGCGCACTGAATAGGCCTGGTTTTCAAAAACGCAAAGCGCTAAATTTACGCCAGGTGGGAAGATATCATTACGCCGAGATTTAAGGCCGACACGCCCACTCTGGCCCATTCTGGGACTGCGCCACGCCCATTCGGCCTAAAGCGCAGTTGGCAGCGTAAAGCCATATTGATATCTTCCCGAGGCAGGCGCAAGGCACGGTTTTTTGCGTTTAAGGCCCGTTTTAGCACCGAAGGCCTGTGGGAGAATAGGGCCCTATATCTGCACCAGAGGTGGGCAGTATATAGGGGAGTGCAGAATGTTCTGAACAGGGCTACTTTAACAGGAGCCGAGCACATATTAAATTTACGGCACAGCATGTTCGCTTGAGCGTACAATTTACGACACTGTCTATACATATCTTTATCATCAGAAAGATCATTAGAATTGCATTAGAATTAGCAGCTGGGCAAAGAATCAAATATGTTGAAGACGTGTTATGGAGCACATTTGATTGGTTCTGGCTGGTGACAGAGCAGGTTTGCTTTCTTGAATGGTTGCATTTTCCATGCATTGGCAGCTTGCCCACCTCTGCCAAGTCAACCATCATCTCAGTACTGGGAATGTGTTGTTGTTTTCTACAGTCAGAGTATTATCTTCAGTTAGACTAAAGCAGGGGTGCCCAAATTCTTTCCCATGAAGGGCCAAAACTCAATCTGGGTGGAGGGCCGATGGCCAAAAATAAACATTGTGGAATTACATTAAAATGTATTGTGTTTTATAGAAAATTAACATTCTAAATCTAAAATAACATTTCAATATAATAATCTACTTTTTATCTGTTTGGTAATTGTAATAATTTGCAATTGGTTATATATATTTAAAAAAAAAACATCTGCATTTGTGGGGAGCTTAAACATTTAATCAGTAAACACCCAGTTAAAAACAGTTGTATTTTCCACCTTTGTAATCAAGAGAGAAATTTGACTTAATTCACAACTTGAAAAATCCTTAAGGTACTTTGAAAATCAGCTTTATTGTCCATCTTTTGTAAACAATTTGCCATGACAATTTGCAGGGATGCAATCTCAGGAGTGAACACAGCAGTATCCGCAGCCACATTCAGACACTGTTTCACAAAGTCACCACATGAAAAAGCTCATCCACCCTTTGCAATCAGTGCAGATATCTGATAACTTGCCCGAGTTGCATTCTGGATTTAAAAAATCGGGGGGGGGGGGGGATTTTCTGACTAATTACAGGAGGATCCAGCAGGCTACAGTATAGAGGAAAAAGGAGCAAGAAGTTTTTAATTGAAATGATTTGGTCGGAAAGAAAAATCAGACAATGCTATAAAGTCACCTGGGGGTAAATCATATAAATGATAACACTTTCAAGGTATTTTCAGAGTATGAGTACTTCAACACCCGGGTGTAACTTTATTTTATATTTTATTGATGAGAGTGAGGCTACACTGCACAAGCATGTGAAACATCAAATTGCCTCCTGGTCTCTGCAGCATAGACTGTAGGCAACTAAGCAAAAAAACAAATAGAGACGTGAATAAATATAAATGCTATTGCAATTGCTAAAATTGCCCTGGAAATTATCGAAAATCCCCCCGAAACATTTTAAAGCTGCATTCAGCAGTGTTTTAATGAGACATATCTTTAATGAGATACGTCCGCCCTGCCTGCATGACTACAGGAGAGAGATAGAGGACAGCGGGGGTTTGGGGGTTCAAAGTCACTGACCAAACTCTATTTCAGTTATTGCTGTCAGAATATAGAGCCATTTAACACTTATTTTAACACAAAAACATAGCTGAATGCAACTTTAATTTTCTACTCTGTTACTGTGATGTTTCCTATAACTTGTTGTCATAGCAATATCGGCCAACAAGTTTAGTTTCTGTGGTTTTAGCCTCTTCTCATGCCTGATAGAGAATATGTTGTTCTTCATGGCTGTCACGGACACTTGCTCTGTCACATTCCAGAAGCAGTGCACCTTATGGTCTAACAATGTTCAGTTCTTTGCTGTGGCAGCCAGCTGGCAGCTGAAAGGGTTTCAGGTGGGAGTATCACCTGAAGATTACCGCCACTGTTACATTTCCGTGTTGACTTTGTTTAATCTGCCAAGGACCTGTCATGGCCCAGATGCCAATTAAAGATTGCTGCATCTGTGTCACTTTGTATGGGCTTACATGAGAACAGACAAAAAGGCTTCCTCCCTTTGACATTATTAATGATACAAAGTGGGTTGATTACCGATAAACCCATCCTTCAATATACAATAAGAATTTAGCTCTTTAAAATACATTTGTGGCCACCATTCCCAGAAAGTGAACATGTAGAAAACTAGTAGAAGTTTGTAACATATAAGCATGATAAATAAGAAGAATTCAGAGTCTGTGATGTGTGCGTGCAGAACAGGTGGAACGGCGCTGTCAAACAGGTGTGGGAAGCTTGTAGGCTGGCAGGACGGGGAAAGTATGTTCGAGATGTGCAGGCGCTCAATCAGAACATCGCTCTGGAGCTGTAATGGTCACTGCTGGCGTTGAGACCATGGCCATAATTTATTAGATCACTGATGACATCACAATTGCTCGAGTGACATCACTGATGACGTCAGCTCGAGTGACATCACTGTTGTTGTTTTTTACCTTTATTTATACAGGGGGAGTCTCACTGAGAGCTCTCTTTTTCAGGAGCGCCCTGTTCACATTCACACACACATTCACACCTGGAAGCTGACCAGTACAACCACAGTCTGATCTGCTGGCCACTGAGCAGCTCCACTGACCAGTACAACCACAGTCTGATCTGCTGGCCACTGAGCAGCTCCACTGACCAGTACAACCACAGTCTGATCTGCAGGTCACAAAGCCAGTGTTGGGGAGTAGTGAACTACATGCAATGTAATGACACATTTTGCAGTAGCTTGCTGGTCAATTTGAACTATATTCATATTGTAACAGAGCAGAGGTGTGTCTTGAACCTGGGGCTCCCTGTCCTCAGACAGGTCGCTGCTGACCAGTCAGACAAAGGGACAATCATCGTGCAAGGGCCATCCCAGGGTCATTACACTTTTACATAGTGATTCAGTGAATTAATTTACTTGTAATTATTGTGTGTAGTTAACTACTGAAACATTGTTGGCACCTTATGGTAGGGGTGCAGTGAGCCATATAGTATTGATAATTCTACTAGGTGTAGAGGTGTCACACCATCTCACATGTTGTTTATTCATGACTCAGTCACCAAACAACCAACACAAACACACCAGCATTCACTTCCTCATACAGCTAACGTGAAAAAGCCTATTAGCCATGCACAACTCCTTAGCTCCTTAAAGGAGCCCTGTTTCTACACCGAGGGCAAAGCTTTCTACTTCTGCATTGACGTCAATGCAGCAGTTGCAAAAACTGCAATTCCACGAATGGGCAATTGAGGGTGGCTGCCAGAGCGAGTCAATCCCCATAGACCCCCCATGTTAAAATGCCTGTCTTTACATGGTAAATAAACATGTTTACAGCCTGGTTCAAAACAATGTTTAGGTCTATAGCTAATTTCAAATTCTAATTACGTACATGTGCGGTTTTGTCAACTAGTGCTGTCTCCTAATAGCAAGCTTTGCTGGTGAAGTAGCTCACAAGCTTGTTAACTCGCGAACGACTTTCTTCTTCTCCTTCGATAAAGACAACCACATTGCATTGTGGTATACCGGCGAAAATGTAGGATACATTCGCTGTTCACTAGAAATCGCTGTGCATTGTGGGTATTTTATAGTGGACTAAATAGTGAGTCAAATTAACAGTTGAGAATTCGGACACTATTAAAAAAGAAAAGTGGCGACACTCTAAATAGTCCACTATTCATAGGGACCGATTCCGAACAGGGCTCCTGTCTCAAGTGAGCTGCGTATGAAGCAAGATGACAGTGGCCAAAGTGCCCAACTAGAGCTTTCAAAACAGTAGTCAACGAACCAATGGGTGACATCACACACACTCCGTCTTTTTGGTCTACACACAGTCCACAGCACAACAGTCAAATACTGCATCCTCCACACTGTGCCTTGGATACTTTCTACCTTAATTAGGATATTGTCAAGTCAAGTCAAGTCAAGTTTATTTGTATAGCACATTTCATACACAGAGGCAATTCAAAGTGCTTCACATAAAATGGTTGACAGGAAAATAAAAGAAAAGAAGAGAGTAAAACGGACATTTAAAAGCATCACAACAAAACTTAAAAAAAAAGAGTATAAAAAGTGTATTACAGGAAAATAAACGAAAAGAAGAAATAAAATGGACATTTAAAAGCATCACAACAAAACTTTAAAAAAAAAGAGTATAAAAAAGTGCAATAGGCAGCAGGCGCAGCAGTTGCAGAAAGAGCTAAAACTTATAGAGGACTCATTGGGTTTGCATAGTAGCTGTCAGCAGTTAAAAGCGACGGTAAACATAAAAGTCTTTAGTCTATTTTTAAAAGTAAGTAAGGTTGGGGCAGATCTGAGGTCTTCAGGCAATTTGTTCCAGCTAGCAGAAGCATAGTGGGTAAATGCAGCCTTCCCGTGATTTGATTTGATCCTAGGGACAGTTAATAAGCTGGACCCTGTTGACCTAAGAGTTCTAGACGGTTCGTAGCGTGGGAGCAATTCAGCTATGTATTTTGGGCCTAGGCCATTAAGTGATTTATAGACTAATAACAGTATTTTAAAATCTATTCTCTGACACACTGGCAACCAATGTAAGGACTTAAGAACTGGAGTGATATGATCAGCTTTCTTAGTCTTCGTTAGTACTCTAGCAGCAGCATTCTGAATGAGTTGAAGTTGCCTAAGTTCTTTTTTGGAGAGACCAGAAAAAAGGCTATTGCAGTAGTCTAACCTACTATAAATGAAGGCGTGAATTAGTTTTTCTAGATCCTGTCTGGACATGTATCCCCTAATTCTTGCTATATTTTTAAGATGATAAAAAGCAGATTTTCTAATTGACTTAATGTGGGAGTTAAAGTTGAGATCGGAATCAATAATAACTCCAAGATTTTTGACTTGATCCTTAGGCTTCAGGGATCGAGACTCAAGGCATGCAGTGATTTTAAGCCTTTGTTCTTTGGGGCCAAACACGATCACCTCAGTTTTGTCTTTGTTTAGCTGTAGGAAATTCTGGCACATCCAGTTATTTATTTGATCAATGCACTGGCACAATGATTCTATGGGGGCATAGTCAGCTGAGGAAAGAGTTATATACAACTGAGTGTCGTCTGCATAGTTATGATAGGCTACTTTGTTTTTTTGCATAATTAGGCCTAGAGGGAGCATATAAAGGTTGAAGAGAACGGGCCCCATAATGGATCCTTGAGGCACCCCACAGGTCATCCTAGTTAGGTCAGATGTGTAATTGCCAATGGAGACAAAGTACGTCCTGTCTTGAAGATAGGACTTGAACCACTGGAGGACCGTACCCGATAGCCCAACCCAGTTTTCCAGTCTGTCCAATAAAATTGAGTGGTCAACAGTGTCAAATGCAGCGCTAAGATCCAGTAGCACTAGAATCGAATTTTTGCCTGAGTCTGTGTTCATTCTGATGTCATTTATGACTTTAGTAAGCGCGGTTTCAGTGCTGTGATGGGGGCGAAAGCCTGATTGGAGTTTATCTAGGAGATCATTTGAGGTTAGGAATCTATTGAGTTGTAGGTTAACAACCTTTTCAATTATTTTGGCTATAAAGGGGAGATTAGATATTGGTCTGTAGTTACTGATTACCGATGCATCAAGGCTACGCTTTTTTAGTAGGGGTTTAATAACTGCAGTTTTCAGGGACTCAGGAAAAGTGCCGGTCACAAGGGATCTATTAACTATTTGCAATAGGTCAGACGACAGACAGTTATAAACGCTTTTAAAAAAGCTTGTTGGAAGGGTATCGAGACAGCACGAAGATGATTTAAGGCCTTGCACAGTTTTCTCTAAGATGTCGTGGTCGATAACGCTGAACTGGGACAAATTTATCGAACTAGAGATCTGCGGGTAGGATGATGTCACAGCATTTCTTGGTGTGGAGCCACTAATAGCCTGCCTGATATTAATAATTTTATCCGTAAAAAAGGCAGCAAACTCATTACATTTGACAGTAGAGAGGAATTCAGGTGCTAAACAGAGAGGCGGATTAGTCAGTCTATCAACTGTGGCAAATAGAGTGCGTGCATTGTTCACATTTTTGTTAATTATCTCGGAAAAGAACGATTGTCTCGACCTTTTCAGTTCGAGGTTGTAGGAGTGAAGGCTTTCTTTGTAAATATCATAGTGAATGTGAAGATTAGTTTTCCGCCATTTACGCTCAGCTTTCCTGCAATCTTTCTTTTTGCATCTAACGGATGCAGAATTTCGCCAGGGTGCTTTAATTTTGCCAGACAGCAATTTTAATCTAACAGGCGCCACACTATCAATAGTTTTCAGAATTGTTGAATTGAAGTTATCAAGAATCTCATTGACAGAAGCTGATGTGGGAGGAGATAAAGAAAATGTCTCCATAAACAGCGCGCTGGTGCCTGCATTAATGTCTCGTCTTTTAACGGTTTGTGACCTATTAATGATCTCAGGGGAGATTTCCATTTCAAAAAAGACGCAGAGATGGTCAGACAACGCAACATCAATAGTCGACACAGAAGAGGACTTGAAGCCCCTAGTAATAACTAAATCCAGGGTATGGCCTCGGTTGTGAGTAGGCCCTGAAACATGTTGAGACAGATCAAAAGTATCAAGCAAGATATTCAGTTCTTTGGCAAAATTATCCGTCGGGTTATCAATATGAATATTGAAATCCCCAGCAATAGATATACAGTCATGTTCAATGAAAATTAAGGAGAGAAGATCAGCAAATTCAACGAGAAAACTGGCTGAGTATTTTGGTGGTCTATAGATATTCAGCAGTAACACAGTGGTTGAGCATTTCAGAATAGCAGCAACGTATTCAAACGATGGAAAGTCTCCAAATGTTACCTGCTTACATTGAAACATATCAGAAAAGACAATCGCTACTCCCCCCCCCCTCTTATCAGCTCTGGGAGTGTCAATGAAGCTATAATTGGGCGGTGCTGATTCGGACAGAACAGCCACTCTGTTGTTCATATCGAGCCAGGTTTCGGTGAGGAACATTAAATCCAGATTATGACTGGTAATCAGATCACTGATGAGGAGAGATTTATTTGACAGCGACCTAACATTAAGGAGTGCGGCTTTAATATTTTTAGAGCCTGGAACTTGTATCGTTTGCTTCACAAGGGGAATGGCGATTAAGTCTGATTTAGAAACAGATCGTGTTGAGGGGAAAGTATTACGTCTGTATGAAATCCAGACTGGTATCGAAGCATTGGATCGATAGACCAATAGTGGTTTATCGCAGCCAGTTCCATTTCTAGTGTGTGCTGGCGCTGTTCCTTTATAATGCTTTGGGACCTTGTTTCTATGGGGACAGGCCGGGATGGAGGGGTCTGGCGTCGGGCTGGTCGACGCTTGGGGACTTGGACCACAGAGGGGGGGGCAGATTGGGGGGGTCTTGGACGGGCGGGGGTGGGGCGCGTCGACTCTTGTAGGACTGCAACCAACTCTGCCGACTCGGGGTCGGTGGGTCGGGGGTGGGGCGCGTCGGCCCAATGGGGGAGGGGGGTGGGGCGCGTCGACTCTTGTGGGACTGCAACCACAGCCGACTCTGCCGACTCGGGGTCGGTGTGTCGGGGGTGGGTCGAGGGGGTGTGGGGGTGGGTCGAGGGGGTGTGGGGGATGGCGGAGAGAGGGTGGGTGGGGGGGGCGGGGAGCAGGTTGAGGGGGATGTGAGGGAGGGGACTGAGGGGGGGCCAGGTTCGGGGTCAGGAGTGCTGGGTCGCGGGTGGGTCGGGGGGACGTGGAGCATGGCAGTATGGGAGAGGGCTGGGGGGCATGTGAGGGAGAGGAGAGGGAGGGTAGGGGGGGCGGGGAGCAGGTAGGTTGAGGTTGAGGTTGAGGTTGAGGGGGATGTGAGGAAGAGGGCTGTGGGGGGGCTAGGTTCGGGGTCAGGAGTGGTGGGTCGGGGGTAGGTCGGGGGGGCGTGGGGCATGGCAGTATGGGAGAGGGCTGGAGGGCATGTGAGGGAGGGGACGGTCGAGGGGCCAGGTTCAGGGTCGGGAGGGTAGAACGAGGGGGATTAGATGGACAAGGGGACTGGGGGATCATAGACAGTCCAAAGCTTATCAGTTCGTTCATCCTGCTGGAGAATGGAATGGGGGAGGGGGGTGGGGAGAGGTGGAGGAGCAAAGAGGTAGAGGAAAGGGCAGCGTCCTCCGCTTCATCCTGGAAGGAAGATGTCATGGTTGGTTGTTGGTGAACTGGGAGTTCGCTGAGGGGTGTAGAGGCCCGGAAGGGGAGGGGGGAGAGAAGAGGCGAGGGGGAGGGGGGGGCAGTGCCCTCCACTTCATCCTGGAAGCAGAGAGGAGGAGAGGGGGGGAAGGGGGCAGCGTCCTCCGCTTCCTGTAAGGAAGACGTAGGCGAGGGGGGGGGGGGGGGCAGTGCTCCCCTCTTCATCCTGGAAGCAGAGAGGAGGAGAGGAGGGGGAGGAGGCAGCGTCCACCGCTTCCTGTAAGGAAGACGTAACTGGGAGTTCGCGGAGGGGTGTAGAGGCCCGGAAGGGGGGGGGGAGAGAAGAAGCGAGGGGGAGGGGGGGGCGGTGCCCTCCACTTCATCCTGGAAGCAGAGAGGAGGAGAGGAGGGGGAGGGGCAGCGTCCTCCGCTTCCTGTAAGGAAGACGTAACTGGGACGCAGAGAGGTGTAGGGGCCGCGAAAGGGGGGGGGGGATGGGATAAGATAGAGCAGAGGGCAGGAGAGGAGGAGGGGGGGGCAGCGTCCTCCACTTCATCCCGGATGGACGTCATGGTTGGTTGTTGATGAGCTGGGAGTTGGCGGGGGGGAGTAGAGGCTCCGAAGGGGGGGGGGGATGGGCTGATATCGCCTGCATGGCAGAGGATATTTCGTCTAGTCGGCTGGCCTCCAGCCGTGGCAACAGGGATTGTTGCTGATGAGATGCGCCGGCTGGCAGTGTGACCTCGCGGCGAGGGCTGGAGATAGTGGAGAGGGGGGGGGCTCATTCCTGGCCGTGGAGCTATCATATGTTGGGTGATTGATGCTGAAGATGAGGTTAGCAGCAAACAGCCTTGTGCCATTTCTGTTGAGTCGACCATTACGATTGTAGAGATGGCTTCGATCCCAGAAGAGATTGAAGTTGTCAATATAATTCACATTATACTGAGGGCAGATGGTTGAAAGCCACGTGCTTAAGCTTAGGGACCTGGTGAACTTATTGACTTTGTATCCATTGGGGGGCAGGGGGCCACTGATGAATGCCTCAATATCAAGTGAGGCTAGGAGCTTCAGTAGGTCCAGGAAGTCACGTTTTAGTGTTTCTGATTGCTGTTTCAGAATGTCGTTGGCTCCGATATGCAGGGTAAGCTTGTTTAGGGAGCTGTGAGTAGACAGGATTTCAGGAATTTTCTCTGTTATGTCGCAGATCATCTCATCAGGGAAACAGAGTGTAGCGGTATTGTTTTTAATCCCAATGTGTTTAATATCCGAGTCTCCGATGAGCAAGGATGTTATAGGGGGCTGCGGCCTGCTAGCTCTTGATAGCCTTTGAGGCTGTGGCCTGCTAGCTCTTGATAGCCTCCTAGCTTTGGGGCTACCTAGGTTGTCAGATAGCTGATGGGCCGGTCCAATATCCATATCGGCAGTCGATACAGGGCTACCCAATAGCGGTTGAAATCTGTTTACCAGCTGTAGGGACATCAGTGGTGGAGGAGCAAAACTCTTCTTTCCACCTCTCACAATAATCCATGGTTGATCTGTGCTAGTGCTAACAGGGGCTATAGTAGCTAATGCAGGCCAGCCCGTGGCTGAGCTAATTTCCGGGTGATAAGAGGCAGTCTCTGAGGGTCCAGGGATCACTAATCTTTTCGGCTTCGCTCCCTGGACATTCCAGAGGACAGTATCAGTTTGTTTCCCCGAGATAGCACAGGCTTGGGAGGCAATGTTTTCGGGAACATGTGTGGGCAGTTTACCCAAGGGTGGGAGAGCTAGCAGACTGTTAGCATTCGTAGTATCTGTGATGAAAGATGCATGTACATTACCCGATGAGGGAGTAGCTAACGCTAAGTTAGCATTCGGCATCGTAGCTTCTGTGAATCCATTGGAGAGGGAGCTCTGAGGCTGTGTAGAGGTAATCCCAGTGTCTTTCAAACAATAGATGGTAGTTTCCAGTATTGCAATTTTTTTAAAGCAGCTACGAGCAACTTTTTCGATTGTTATTAAACAGTATAAATTTAATATCAATGCATCACATCTTACCTCTAATAGTAGACGAGACCAAAGCCGTGTGTATCTGAGATTGCTCCCTTAGGTGATTATTAAGTCTATAGTCTGTCTAAACTCGCGCCAACAGGGGGCTCTCTAGAGCGACCGGACCGGGTAACCCGGAAGTGAAACGCGGAAGTGAAACCAGGAAGTGAAACGCAGCTGCCTTTTTACGCCGTTTGCGCTGCCTAGCAACATAACATAAACAATGTGAACGCCACGCATACTCGCGGGAACATCTCTCGTTATATTCTAACAGGTTTTTTGGAAGTTATTTTGTGGTTATGGCCGAAGTGGCTGCTGCAAACCGTTTCATTTCAATTCCTGATCTGCCCTGGCTACAGACACACTAACACTGGCCGATTCACTCAGGGTTCAAGCGAGACTACTCTGCGTTGGTATCGTCGACTATTAGAGGTAAGATGTGATGCATTGATATTAAATTTATACTGTTTAATAACAATCGAAAAAGTTGCTCGTAGCTGCTTTAAGGTGGCCAGTACGGTGCCGCGTCTATGTGCCGACAGGCCGCAGTGCCGACAGGTCGCAATGCCGATCGCCCACAAGCAGAACCAGCTGAGCGAGGCGTGCAGCGTGTCGGTGGAGCTAACCTCTCCCAGCCCCCACGTCAAACCTAACCTCCCCCCATGCCTAAACCTAACCTCCCCCAGACCCTAACCCAAAACCTAACCTCTCCCACCCCCACGCCTAAACCTAAGGTCGGCATTGCGGGTGGTCGGCATAGCGGGTGGTCGGCATAGCGGGTGGACCCCGGCCAGTACATCCTTTACAGGGCGACATGCCCTTAGGTAACAGAGGGTCCCAAATCCACGCCAGGCAGGCTGGTAGATAAAGGCCGTAGGCCGGGAGATAGCAAAAGCAGGCAAGCGATAGCAGCGGAGCACAGCTTGTACACGACCGTACACGCTGAAGGCTACCGTACATTACTTTTTACTGAGGCCTATTGTGAGAATCTGAATTTATAATTGGGAGTAAGCATACAATTGTACTTGCACGTTACACATGGCAATACATGATTATAGCTATTTCTTAACAAGTATTCATAGAAGTTGCCACATGCTACTCAGGGCCTAAAATTCATTTAGAAAATTGTAACACAGGTGAATTGATCATTCTGCCATATACACACTCATCTATCCACAGTCCTGTATAATGATTGGACTGTCAAAACTGTCAAATCAAACACCTGAGCCAATCGGCTGCAGGCTCTTCAGCCTTGCACCCGCCCCCTTTTCTTGGTCTGGGAGGAGGAAATCACTGCCTCCCTCTCTCACACCTGCCGAGAGCAGACCACACACCTTGATGCAAGCAGGCAACAAACCTTGATGCATGTTCACCTTGACTGACATCGGACATTTGGAACCTGAATATTGGAAACTGGATGCAACACTGCTTTTTACACCACATGGGTGAGTGGATCCTCATTACAGAAAGCATGGAAATCTTTTGCCCCTTTCGGAACTGCTAACATAGCTTACGCTACTACGCAGTCCCTTATTAGTACACCGCCGATGTAGCGGAAACAGGTCGCTCCGTCTGCAAAATTGTTCTAACTACTCGATAAAGTTTCGCAAATGAAATTTCAAATGTACTTACGGACAGAAAAGGGTTGTGTGAACCTCCGCGGATGATGTAGAAACACTAGCGACACTAATAAACATGTTTAATCCCTCACTGAACCCCAGGTCTAATTTCTTCAAAATGAATCAGCTAGAAACACTCGTCTTCTTCTGCGCTGCTGTCATGGGTGGTGCGCAAAGCAACCATAGCGCTCGCTATCACTTCCGGCCCCTGGCGGCCGGAAGTGGCACTTTTGTAGTCTTTTGTAGTTTTTTGTAAGATGCGCGCAGAAGAGTTTTGGAAGCGCAGGCAGGCTTCGTGTTCGCGATGTCGGAGCATACATGCAGCAATTGCAAAGAACAAATTAAAATAAAAACGAAAGGATTCAACAGAACATCGCTTAAATCATTATCCAGTCCGGCCACAGCTAGATTCTGTTGTGTTCTCATCTCAGCACTCTTTTTATCAATGGAATACATTTTCTTGATAAAAGGTGCTCAAACCAATTCACAAGGTCTATTCTAACAAATGATTTATACACTGCCTGTTCTTGTAGAAATAATATTTTGAATATTTTTGACAAACCAGCAGTATGTAGATTGAGAACAAAATTCTTCAAATATCCAGTTCCACCCAAAACAAAAGAAATTCACTACAAAATAATGAATGACTTATACCCTTCCAGTGAATTTTGAAGATTAAGATTTGGATTTGAGAGCAATGAGTGTATATTCTGTAAAGGTGATATTGAAACAACTGAGCATCTTTTTGTTTCATGTTCTCACACCCAACTGTTCTGGAAATAATTCATCGATTGGTTACATGGAAAAAACACAGTAATGCCTGTTCTTGATTATAATAGTATTGTTTTTGGTGTAATATTAGAAGACAAAAAATTGGACCTAATGATCAATGTGTTACTAATCTTAGCTAAATTCTTTATTCATAAGGGCAAATATATCAAAACTCCACCCATCTTTACCTGCTACTTTAATGAAACCCAACTCTACATGAAGTCCCTGAAATTTATTAAATCGAATTTTACCAAAGACCTCTATTTATCTTTAACAAGTCTCTAGCCATCTTATGTTTTATTTATTTTAAATTGTTTTTATTTTTTGTTTTTTTTCGTGTTTCCCCCTGTCTGTCCTGTATTATGTGTGAATGTGCTGCCTTGTGTCTGTTCATGCTTGTCGAAGTTGTATACACTTGTGATGATTGCCTTACAGTTGTAAATTAAAAGTCAATGGTTAAAAAAAACAAAACAAAAAAAACAAAAAAGAAACATAGCGCTCGCTATCACTTCCGGCCCCTGGCGGTCGGAACCGCTATATCAATCACATTACACATGAAGTCAGAAGCCCTCACCACGTGAGAATGGATGTCGACAGGTTAATTGAAGAGGTGTCACCTTTTCCATTAAAAGTGGAACAAAAGGCAATTTTAAAAGCATTGGTATACCGCAAAAATGTATTTGCTGTCCTGCCAACTGGATATGGGAAAAGTGCCTGCTTTGGTCTTTTTGGAAATTTAATGGACAAGGTAATAAGCCTGATTTTTACTACTATTTCCCTACTGATGATTACTTTGAAGTACTACTTGAATAATATTGTTGTAAAGTAACTAAACTCTACAATCTGTCATGACTTCGCCAATGTTTTTAATGTCATGTGTTTCTATTAATGTTTTTTAAAAATATTGTGGGGCCGGTAGTACATGTCTCCAATTCAGCTATTAAAAAAAAGTAACATACAGCCAGCCATGTGATTATTACAGTAATTTTGTTAATAGCTTCCCCTATTTTCCATTGTTTATCTTCCAGCGATAATTACAAAAAACTACAAAAGACTACAAAAGTGCCACTTCCGGCCGCCAGGGGCCGGAAGTGATAGCGAGCGCTATGAGCGCTATACGCACCACCCATGACAGCAGCGCAGAAGAAGACGAGTGTTTCTAGCTGATTCATTTTGAAGAAATTAGACCTGGGGTTCAGTGAGGGATTAAACATGTTTATTAGTGTCGCTAGTGTTTCTACATCATCCGCGGAGGTTCACACAACCCTTTTCTGTCCGTAAGTACATTTGAAATTTCATTTGCGAAACTTTATCGAGTAGTTAGAACAATTTTGCAGACGGAGCGACCTGTTTCCGCTACATCGGCGGTGTACTAATAAGGGACTGCGTAGTAGCGTAAGCTATGTTAGCAGTTCCGAAAGGGGCAAGGAAATCTTCTGCCATCATTGCTAAAACCAACAATGCAAACAGTGATAAATGCTAAGCTACATGCCAAGATAGATGCTAAGCTACCATGCCAACTACAGACTTCACTATACATGCAATTTGTAATCAAGCCATCACCCAACAGTGTCTGATCTGATGAACTGATGTCCTGCTGCTGTTGTGGAGGAAAGCCTGCTGCGAACCCTGGTTGGGCTTCATAGCTGGAGCTAATGGATGGCTAAACCAGAAGAATCTTGAAGAACTCTGGGCAGGCTTCAAGCCTGACTCACTCCTACCATAGGCCCCATTCCCGTTGGGTGGTAGAACTGTAGACTTAGACTAATCTCTAATCAATTTTTCTCTCCCCTTCTCCCTCATTGCACTACAAAGGTCATATGGGTTGTGCAATAATTGTCATAACCATTGTCAACTTAAAGCACTTTAATCACAATAGTCACTTTACAGTGTGAACTGAATTGAAGGCTTTATGGGATTGTGCAATTGCATAGTATTTATGACGGGGAAGAAGATGGGGATGAAATGAACAGAAATGTGATTATGACTTAATGAATTGATTTGAACATTGATGGGCTGAACTGAAATCACCCACCCTTTTGTTATTTAAAATGCCTCTTTATATTTACTTTATTTTTCTTGATTTAATTAAAATGTTTTTTGTTATGCATTTTCATTTTGATTATCCAATACAAACCGGTTCTTGCCATTCTGTGTCGGTGTGTTCATTACTCTTCCACCAGCTCCATAGTCAAACCTGGAACTAGTCCATACTCTACTATATACTTGATTATATATCCATCTCCTATTTACACTTATTCCAGCATAAGTGCTACAAAATCCCCCCCTTACATGCTTCACATCGGGGGGATTTCTAGACTTTAGAGGGTATTTCTAGACTTGTGGGTAAGAGGATACTACGAGTCTGGTCAACATCAGGGGTCTTTGAGGGTCTTTGAAAGGGGACCCAGCAATTTTATGGATTGTTAAACTTCATTATTTCATGTACAAGAGGCTAACAATTAGATAATGTAGAATAGAATCTCTACCTACAATCAAAAATATTTTCAGATTTGGGTCAGAGACACAAATTATCAAATGAGGGTCTGTGGCAGGGGCGGTTCTAGGCCGTTTTTGGGTGGGCTTTAGCCCACCCAAAAATAGTCTCAGCCCACCCAAAAAAATAGAGGCAAAAAAAACTTTTTTTTTTTTTTTTTTTTTTTTTAATCCCTCTCCAAATCCATGGTGGTCATTAGTAGCAGTTTCTGACTACACTCAATGCGCTGTGTGCATGTTTCCCCCCCCCCCCCCCCCTCTATGTTCTTAGGGTGGGCTGAGACAAAAATTTAGGGGGGTTCAGCCCACCCGAAAAGTTTCTAGAACCGCGGCTGCGCAGGCGCTCCCTCCTCCATCTATCTGCCTAATCCCACATCACTTCACACAGGTCACACACACAGTACAGCAGCGAAGTGGTCCTCCACAGTCCACACAATCGTTCTCCCCCCTCATAATCAATGAAACTGAGGTGAGCATTGAGCAGTCAGAGTCGTTAGTAGTTACTTAATTAGCGCATATTGATATGCAAATTAGCACGTAACGTTGTCGTAGGCTAAACAAAAGAACTTGTCGCTGTGCCTGCCAGACAAACAGGTGGACTGGAGGAAGGTAGGTAGGCTACCATGGCACCAGCCAGCCATGTCATGCTAGCTCGCAGTAAGCGGGTGTAAATGGATGTGATGTTTTTTGAGAAACATATGGGCATAAGTGACAAACATTTTCAAACGGGTCCCTTGTTATCTGAATGAAATTAAGCCCTTCAGAATCGCAAGTGGCTGCTTTACACAGCCTGTCTGATGTGATGGATAGCTTAACTCATTCACCGCCAATGACGTCTTTGACGTGTTATCAGAAATAGCCCTCCCCGACAATGACGTGTTTGACGTGTTTTTGTTTTTATTGGTGCAGCGCCTGCAGCAAACACTTGCCCAGCCTGTGACACAGACACAGGTCCCTGCCTTCAAAGGGTAGCCGACAGCACGCGATCAAACACATACCGCAGCTGTTGTTTTGAAATTGAGCAAGAGGAAAAGCAGCAAAACGGGTAACGCTTCCTTGTGCAGACAGGAGAAACGCCATTGAAACGCCCTCGGCGCGCTGCACGAGCTGGAGTCGCCTTCCTCTGTGCCAGCCAGGAGAAAACGGGAGAAAGTAATCAAGAGATGTGTTTGATCATCGGAGGAATGAGGAAATGATCGATCAGTTTGCGAGGGCGGTGAGGACGTGTTGAATAGCCGAGGGGAAAACGGGAACGATCATAGATATGACAGGGAGACATGGACGAGGACGGGTGTACCAGAACAAATCAAAATAAACACAGGAACAGCTAGGCAGCAGCGGGCAGAAGGCAGTCACAGCAGCCCGCTGTCCTTCTCAAGAGCTCTTCAGTTGGTTCATGAAATCGCTGGGCTGCGTGCCCTCCAGTGTTGCTCCTGGCCAATCCCAGCGCCACAGGGCGTGGTTATTGCTTATCCTATGTGGGGTTAGAAATCTAAAAGGGGGATCGTGTGTGTGTGTGTGTGTGTGTGTGTGTGTCTGTCTGTCTGTCTGTCTGTCTGTCTGTCGGTGTGTCTGTCTGTCTGTCTGTCTGTCTGTCTGCACACTCACTCACACCGAGTAAACTGTATTGTTGAATGTAAAAAAAAAAGCACTTCATGTGTATATATATATATATATATATATATTTTTTTTTTTTGTCATTTGTGTCCTAACGAATAATATTTACATGTCTGATGTCAATACAGTTCAAAATAAAAGAATTGAGAGTGAGTTATGCCTGAGATTGTGCCCTTTTACAAAAATTGCCTTTTCTCCTGTTTATTTTCTCTGGGAGACCTTCTGGGGGAAAACAGGGTGTATATAAATGGCTATAAGTAGAGTACAGAACATGCTAAAAGCTCACTTTTTTTTCCTGGTGAACCCAGAGACGTACATCTTCATTTTGAGGTATTGCAAATCACTCTGGTGCTAATAGATAATTTACTGTGGGTCTTGAAAGATGACCAACAATTATGAAAATCTTTGGCCTGTGCTAAATATTGGCAGTCCTAAACTGGCCCTGAATGAGTTAACATGCGTGCATGGCATCACTTATGTCTTGCTGTGATGTTAGTTCAGTATCTCAATAAAAGTTCTTACAGGCTTGTTATTTCCCTCTAAGGCAGGGATGTCAGAGATACGGCCCACGGGCCGGATCCGGCCCACGGGCAGGTTTCATCCGGCCCGCGAGATGTTTTGGAATATTAAAATATATATATATATATATTATTATTATTATTAAATTCGCACCCCATTATCATGAACTACGTGTGGCTAATAAGCAAGCTAAGAGTTCATTCATAAGTTAATTAACCTGCACTACAAGGAAGTATGTCAGTAGGTCATCAGGTGTAAACAAAGCGCCATGATGCCACACTGGAATTGAATCGCGCATTCAGCTACCTACCAAAAAACAAAAGAATCAACAAGATCAGGCACGGACTGCATAATCGGGCACGTCGGGCAAATGCCCGGTGGCCTGGCCTGGCCTGGCCTGGCCTGGCCTGCAAAAAAAAAAAAAAAAAATTGTGCCCGCAGTCAGGCCACTCACTGAACAGCAGGCCAGGCGCCGCCTACTGGTTTACTAGTGGTTTTATTACTTTATTCAGGATTAAAGTGGGTGCATCTCATTGTAAAATTGGACTTGGCCCAAATTGGGCTTCAAACGGCCCAAATTGGGCTTCAAACGGCCCAAATCTGGCTTTAAACGACCCAAATTGGGCTTCAAACGGCCCACATCTGGCTTCAAACGGCCCAAATTGAGCTTTAAACGCGTCGGCCCGTATCGGCCTGGCCTGCTTGGTATCTAATGCCCGGCCTGAATTATGATCCCAGTCCGCCCCTGAACTAACCTGACGCTGCCAGATGGACGGTATAGCTCCACATAGGTTTCACTAAACCAGTCGATCTGGGTTTGAAGTCACCAGACCCGCTGACGGAGGCGGGCACTTTGTCCAAGCTACTTGGCAGGTGATTGGATGACCCATCTGTCTATCACCGCTGGTGGGTGTTAACTTCAACCAATCAGATCGCGGAAGGTGCCTGTGGATGATCTCCGTGGTATTCATTGATTGAGTCCTCGCGGTCGTAAAGTCACCTTCGAAGCATTTAGTTAGATTATAACGAACTAGTTGTGTGGCTTAGCCTTCCCAAATGTTGAGGGTCGTTTTTTAGAATTTAATACATAGAATTGGGAACATTACATTCAATTTCATTCAGACTGCCTGTCACTTCCGCGATGTTGACGAGTGAAAAGAACTACAAAGACCATGTACCCACTACTTGCCCAGACGAGCCTGCCCGCCTACGGCCGCCGCTGATTCGTCGGCCCGGCAATGGCCGGCATGGCTCGACCAATCATCTTAAACTGCCTGTGCGGGTCCAGACCGTCACGGAGAACCAAATTAAATGTGAGTTCACGTGACGGGCGGTTTACCAGGCTACCCCTGAACAAGATGCTGTCGAAAAAGAGAAAGGTTGACACGGAATGCAGGCAGTTTCAAGAGAAATGGAAAGAGCAGTATTTCTTTTGTTAAGTAAATGGGTAAATGAGTCGAATTGATTTTAGTAAAAACAAAATCCGGCCCCCATGAGGTCTCAGTTTAACAAATCCGGCCCTCTACCTAATATGAGTCTGACACCCCTGCTCTAAGGGAGTGCAAGGCAGATATTTAAACAGCCTTGTTTGTGTACAGTACCAGTGGCATGGGAGTAATAAAAAGGGATTAAGGACCAGGACCCCTGGTGGTCAGTAAGATGGGCTGGTTGAGCCAATGTTAAAATGATCTTTATTTATTATTTATTTTTGCTTTAAAACTATTTTTTAATTTTCTGCTTAAAGTTCATGAAAAAAGTGGCATTCTTGTTTTTTCACACAATAATTTCATAATACCATTTGTAATGCCACCGTTGTAGTGCTGTTGTTCAAAATTAAAGTACATTTTCTCAGATTTATTGGTGTCTTTCTAGTCACACAATTTAATAGTCAGTGTTTCCCATACACTGATCTATTTGTGGTGGTACACCCTACATAGATTTTGACCCCCACAAATACTGCCACATATTAATTTAAACTAGTTGACTGCAAACTCCTGCTTTAGTGCTTACAGTATATTATTATCTTGTCGGAATATTATTCCAGCCAATAAGTTAGGAAGTTCCCTTTTGATTTAATATTACTTTTGTTTTGCCTACAAAGCAAAATGTTACTTCACTTGAAACTCCCCTGAAGTGATTTTGGTATTATTTATGCAAGCATAATTCTACCATATAGTAACCTGTATGCAGAATATATATAGTATATATAGGGAAACAATTATTGTTTCATTGCTGTAAAACCACAGAACGGTAAAGAAGATATTGATGTGTGTAGTTCTTCATAGATCTAGTCTCTTCATTTTGATCTCAAAGTGCGCCAGTTTGATCCATTTTTACTTGAAACTGTACAAAATTTTCTTCCGGGGGGGCATGCCCCCGGACCCCCCTAGGGGTTCAGTGGTCCATGACCTTTGGGTGGGCTGAGCCCACCCAAAGCTCTGATGCTAAAACCGCCCCTGGTCTGTGGCCATAATGCATACTAAATCAGAGGCCCTTAATAATATGGAAAAGTTTGAGAATCACATACTAGCTTAACTACATGTCTTACATTGTCGTATTCTGACCTCAGAATGCATTTTGTAACTCACCTCCAATTGAAGGGATGTTCTACTCTGGACTGCTGTAGTTGTCTCTTTCTCCTTCTGTCAGTATGTTTACATGGACAGTTAAGTCGAGCTATGGTTATAGCTTGATTAGGCTATTTACTCTGACTGTAACTGTCCTTGTCCCGGGTGGGAAATTGATTAATTATGGAATCATGTCGCCTCCACTACGATAGGTGGCGATATGCACTCTTTCAGCTTGTGCGTCACCGCAGGCTCCACTAATTCTAACAACTGGTAGCAGCAAGTCTCTTAAATGCAAATGGTCAACACAAAGCCGCCCCTTGTTAGCTCAAGGAAATCCAACATGTGTGGTTCTGAAATAAACAGAGTAAACTATCAAAAGTCATGCTGCCCACAAAACCAATCACAGGTAAAGCAATGCAAAAGGAGTTCAGGATATTAACAGGTAGAAGTAGACATAAACTTAGGATTTACTATAATCAGAGTAACAAGGGTAAAGTAGTTTTTACTACAGGCCAGCTCTAAACATTGCGTGAAATGAGAGGGTTGTTAAAGGCAGTGTGTAGAGCAAGGATACTCAACTTGCTTTGCCCGGGGGCCACTTTCGTGAAATGATAGAAGACCAGGGGCCAGTTAATAAACAATCAATATACATTTTTCTGTAGCGGATTGTAGGTGTCAGACGGAGTTTAGTCTGACAATGTTGTGCACACCGGATAGTTACTTCGGTTAAGTACATACATAAGTGCCTGAGTAGCGAGCAGACGGCGGTATTTGACAATTTAGCAGCTAAATCATAGATTATTGAAAGATATTCCATATTCCAGACTGAAATGCTATAACAAGTGTGAGTATTTGCCAGAATTACATTAACATTTGGACACTTATTCAGCGGGTATCTTGCATGTTGCGTTCAGGTGCACTGTAAATTATTATATATTATTTTTGCAATTCCATCGCGGGCCACACAGGGGGCGCCCGCGGGCCGCATGTGGCCCGCGGGTCGCCAGTTGAGTATCACTGGTGTAGAGTGAGGTAATTAAGGTGATTGTGGTGGGCAGCTGTGCAAGGAGGTGGAAGTGGGAGAGGTGAGTGGTGGATTATGGGAAGTTGAGTCCAGGATACCAGGAAGTCTAGCTTGGGATTTTTAATGACACTTATGCAATGATGCTGTAGGCCACACATATTTGACCAACCAGGGCCAAACTTACTATTTTGACTATGCATGGTCCTATGTGTACCGAATGCAATTCTAACCACTAGATTAGTTGATAGTTTTGTGGCCTTTGTGGTCCCCCTATTGGTTGATTTGAGCCATTGCACCCTGTCGCTGACCTCTCATGATGAAGAGCACTTAGTTGTGTGTTTGGTTTGGCAATTGTGTTATGGACAGTTGTTGTGGGCCATGGCCACTGCAGCATTATTTCCTTCATGGCAGACTATCGGATTGGGATAAAACAGTCCAGCATAATCTTCAACCTGATTGGCGTTGGTCGGTTTGTTCTAAATTGATTACTGCTGTCTGAACCAGTCAGATTTATATGATGATCTGGCTGCATGTGAAGGTGGTGACTCCTTTGAACTGGTGCAGTTTCTTGTAACATGTCCCCAACTCTGATGCTGCTGCCCCAGCTGGTGGCAGCAAAGAGGACTGCACTTGCCTCAACAGACTGGTAAAATATATGCAACATCTTGCTGCATACATTGAGTCTGCTCTGTCCCTTCTTGTATACAGCCTCAGTGTTGCATTTCCAGTCCAGTTTTTTGTCCATGTGCACGCCCATGTATTTGTAGCTGCCCACCCTCTCCACCTCCTCACCCCCGATGGAAACAGGGTTCAGCTCAGTCCTGGTCCTCCCAAAGTCCACAACCATCTCCCTTGTTTTAGAAACATTTAGGAGGAGGTGGTTGTTTCCACACCATGCCACAAAGCGCTCCACCAGTTCCCTGTACTCCGTCTCCTCTCCACCACTGACACACCCCACAACTGCAGAGTCATCTGAAAATGTCTGGAGATGACACAGGACACTGAGTTGTATTGGAAGTCCGAGGTGTACAGGGTGAAGAGGAAAGGTAAGAATACAGTCCCCTGTGGTGCTCCTCTGCTACTGACCAGCTGGTCGGAATCACACCCCCTTAACTCATTGAGTGCCAATGACGACTATAGTCGTCAATTCAAATAGTAACGTAGAGTGCCAATGACGACTAAAGTCGTCAATTGCGTTTTTTGACGGTGGGACGTGGATCAAAGCCTGATGCATCTCCTGTAAAAATATGTGCGATTTTGAAGGTGTAGAAGCTATTTTACGGACCCATTAGGTGGCGACAGCGCTCTCCAGACCAGAGAAAGGCAAGGAAAAACAGCAAAGAAGCCGTGATGAAAGAGAAACCGATGCATGCTGGAGCCAGAGCGGCACAGATTGCTCTGGCTGGAGCCAACGTTAGCTGCGAACAGCAGCCAATCCGCTCCCACAACTGAGCCCCTCTGTCTCTGCTGCATAGTTTCTCCACACGATTAGCCGCCAGAAAAGGAGACACCCGACACCGAAAAGCCAAACCATTCTCAGCAGTCCGGTTTGGCTTTTCGGTGTCGCGCTGGGAGCCGGCGCACAAAAACGGCGGAGCGCTCTGAAAATAGACGCTGGGTGCGTTAGTCTGTGTGTTAGTGTGGGGATGAGTTTCTCCCAGCTCTGGCATGCAGGCTGTGTGTTAGTGTGGGGGTGAGTTTTTCCCAGCTCCAGCATGCAAGCTGTGTGTTAGTGTGGGGATGAGTTTATCCCAGCTCCAGCAGGAAGAGATTCGTCGCCTGACGCAGGTAGCAGAGATTCGAGCAGAGCCACCAGAGACACTCCCACGGAGGAGGAGTTTGCAGTTGAGGGGGGTGGGGCACGCAGGGCACCACACAACTACACCACGTCACTACATCAGAAAATATTAGCTTCAGAGTCAGTGATGTGCTTGAAATGCTTCATTTCACAAAAGGCTCATTATCTCAGCTTCTAGTTTGAAACGCCTGTTTTTGGTGAAATCAACCTATCTTCTCCGGCTGATAACTAAAGAACGGAAAATTATATCAATAAACTTTTTTTTGCTGATGATACAAGAGAGTCTCATCGTTCTTTGGGCGTGTTTGGTGTTTACATAGTAATATCACACAATATTCTGTGGGTCTTGAGTTATCACTGAAAACGCTCTGAAAGGGCTGGCAGTGGGAGCATCCGTTTTCCAGAAGTGGCTGGCACTCAATGAGTTAATCGCACAAACTGTGGTCTGTCCTTTACAGTGTCTGTCCTTTACTGTTTACAGTCTTTTACAGGCATCACGATCTGACCTTCCATTTCCCCAGAAAATGTAAACATTTATATTGGGTGGGTAACATCCATGTTCGCACAACGGACAATAGTGACTATACATACAGCCCATCCGAGTGATGTCTGGATATCTTCAGGAGTTCCCTGCATGTTTAGAAAGGAACATACACTATCCTCAACCATTATCCACCCTCCCCATCTGTATGTCTGCTAGGAGATCTTCCGTCAGTTTAGCGTGGTAAACCAGCCCGTCACGTGAACTCACATTTAATTTGGTTCTGCGAGAAGGTCTGGCCCCAAGGCCTTGGAGGGTGTTAACATTTTGAGTGCCACGGCCCTTGGGCAAAAGGTGCTGTACTGTGCCACATAGGCCGCAATGCATTTTAATATAGCCATATCATTTTTTGTGTTCTTCTTATATGGACAACCAATAGCCTCAATGAAACTTTGAACCCTTCTGTTTCATAAAAAAAAAAAAACTGTTTATAAACCGTTCCATTTTGGAAATACACCCCTCTGAAAAAGAGTGTTTTCGACCGAAAAGAGCATGCTGAAATTAGTTTCTGAGATAATCACATCTTTATGTTAGAAAGGCGACAGAATGAATTCTGCTTTGAGTTGAACAAAATGCTATAGCTGAAATGAAAGGTTAGAATGTCTAGTTTACCTGCGGGAAAAAGTATGTCAAAAGAATGTTTTGTTTATTTTCTACAAATATTAGTATACAGCTTGGTCTAACATCAAAATGCTCACTTTCATGGGTCATGCTGGATATTGAAGTCTCTATTTACATAGGGAAACAAGATATCACCTTTATTTTTTATTTTTATGAAACTACACATTGAAAGCTTTCATTTGATGTGTAACATAATAACAATATTCAAAACACAACATGTCCTGCACTGTTTTATCTTCTTCACATGGACCTTCAAAATAGTTGGAAATCAAGACAACTTTATGTAAACATAGGCCAACATCGAGCCTGCTGCTGCCTGGGTGTGTGTGTGTGTGTGTGTGTGTGTGTGTGTGTGTGTGTGTGATTGGCTGCATGTGCCCCTGCGTGCCCCACCCCCCTCCTCCTGCTCCTCCGTGGTGGGAGGAGTCGAGTGTCTCTGCTGCAGTTTGCGCTGAGTTTGATCTGCACTGAAAAGTCCGCTGCCTGCATCCCCCTGCTTTTTTACAGCGTGTCCTCGGCTCCCAGCTGAGAATAATGTAACTCTTCAGAAAGACGCTGGTGTCGCCGTGTCGGCAACTAAATCATATGGATGGACTATCGCAGCGGACACGGATGGGGCTCAATTGTGGCAGCAGATGACTGCTGTTCACAGGCACGGGTAACGTTATGCTTCAAGCATATCGATGTGATTTTCGTATTCCGTTTCCTCATGACTTCTTCTCTCTTTTCTCTTGGCCTTTGTCTAATCGGGAGGGCACTGTCGCCACCTAAGGGTTCTGTAAAATAGGTTAGACACATTCAATAGCTCCCATATTGTAAGAGGCGATGTAAGAGGCTTAGATCGACACCCCCCCGTCAAAATATGAATTTGGAGTTATTGACGCCATTTGGCGTCGCTGGCAGTCTACGGTAAATTTCTCTTGACGCCATATGGCGTCGCTGGCACTCAATGTGTTAAGCAGGAGCTGCAAAGCGGAAGAGCCAATCAGCGACTGCGCTCAGTGCCCTGTGATTGACAGCACAAGTTGGCCAATCAGGGGCGGACTGACGTAGTTGATGACATGAATACAGGCCGACGCTGTAGCAAACATGGCGGCTTCCGAAGTAACTAGCAGTAACGTGAACGTTACAGTAGCATAAACAAAGCCATAAGTGAAGTTATTGCAGAAATAGACTCAATAACAACAATTAAATAAGACCAAGAGTATGCGCTTGAGTTTCTCAGCGGAAAAGACGTTTTCGTTATTCTACCGACTGGATTTGGCAAAAGTCTGATCTATCAACTTGCTAATGTTGCTGCTGGCTCTGAACTAAACAGCGCCCTGTGATGACGTCACTTGTTTTGGTACGCTGATTGGCTGAAGGCGTTTGTCTGTCAACGCAACTATGCCCGCCCATGCTCCCGCCCTGCTAAGGACTGGGTGAAGAGTTGGGTCCAGATCAGTCAGCTGATCCCCCACTGTCTGAAATACATCTCTGGTCTCTGTGGCAATCGCTAAACAATATTACTCAACTGGATGAACAGAAATAACATCACCTTATCCCAATGGACGCAACTATTTACAGACCATATCTGACTGCAAGATAAATGGCATCATCAAAACACAAAATCAATTCATTTAATTAAATATGAACCCCATTTATTTAATTTATCCCATGACCTGCCAGGGCCAGCAATGTTTTCATGTTGTCTAATCACAAGATAATGGATTATTACAGTAATGGATATGTGCTGATGGGTTTATAATCAACAGTGGTCTGTAAACATGACCAGAGCTTCATAATGAATTACACAGATAATCTAATACAAATACAAATAAATATTCTGTAATGATGACATGTGGGACTTTTCCCATGGCACATTTAAGTGATGCTAACATGTTTGAGAGTCTCAGCTAAAATAACAGAGTGACAGAGTGTTTTCCAAAGCTTTATTAGTATAGCAAAAATACATCTCACTCCAGTAGAAATATAAGAATATAATGTAGATCTCAACAGCTATGTAGCATCGTCACGTCACCTCTGGTTCTGGAAGAGTATTTCCAGATAATTTTTTCTCAGTAACTTTTCAAAAATGCTTTATCTAAAGAGTGTTAAGCCTGGAACCAAGCCAACCAGCCAGCTAGAGAATTGTGACGATAAAACATTTGATTCAGAGTTTGGGGAAAAAAACATTGAGAAAAAAAAGTGCTCGGTACAAAAGTCTGTACATTATTATTGGTAACACTTTACAATAACGTACACAAATACTGTAGTAGTTACTAGTAAACTAATCATTAACTAATAGTTAGTTAATGAGTAGCTAAGGAATAATTGGTCATTAGTTAATCACTAGTTAATCATAGTTAATGAGTAGGTAGTCATTAGTTAATGATTAGTGTAGAAACGGTCCATAATGGCCCACCGTTAGGCCTGTTCTTGGGGCAGTCGATGCCTACCAGCCGGCGCGCCAAGGACGTAATGATGATGACATCATCAACGATGACAATGATGTCATAGCATAGAGTTCACCTGTGAGGTCATCGGCGATGTCAGACATAGCACCGATGATGTCATAGTTCCCTCGAACGTTGTGACATCACCAATGACGTGATGTCATACACCGGAACGCGACCATATAAACACAGTGTTCCGTGACGCTACACCTCATCCAAGAGATTCCTGCTTGGCTCCTTCGAGATTCCTTCGACTTCCCTACTACCCTAATAATGTCAACCATTAGCACAACCAATTCCGGACCCAAACTGAATCCTGGCTACCTAACCAGCCAGGCCCTGGTGACTGACTGCCTTACACCCAAACAGGTCACCAGTGGTATTTCAACCGCGTCCGAGGACCCACATCTCGGTCCCTATCTCCATCTCCGTGATTCTGATCGATCACAGCGCGTGAGCCCTCATGCACGATCCAGCACACTTCACGAGGCAAGCCCAAAAGCTTCGCTACAATTTGGTCCTTCGAGCCAGATCAGAGGACTTGCGACGCTCAGAGATGGAGCAGGAGTCAGGTGAGCTCGCTCTGGTCACGGCACCTTACCGACCAGAGGAGCAACCCTTCCCCCACCAGATCGAATCTGGATACCGCAGAGTATCCAGCGTTCGGAGTAGTAAGAGCGAGGCAGGAGCCCCAGGGCCAGACCCCCTACACTCCGACCAGACGATCCAACCGGGGCAGGAGCTCATCCGCAGCCACCACCGACTCCCTGCTCAGGCAGACCAGGAAAGGGCCGATCTCCTAGCTTGAGAAAAGGCTAAGTTCGACGCTACGATCGTGCGCCAAAGGGAGACCAACCAGGACATCACTGAATACAGCCCACAGGAAAACCGATTCCGTGCTCGGGTAGCACAACATGAGGCAGATTATGCTCAGCTAAGGGCTGAGTTTAAGGCAGATGAAGCTGCAGAGAACCTTATGGAGCTCCTATTGATCAAGTTCAGAGCCCTACCGGCCTCTGGCCACGTTATCGCTAGGAGGAAGGCACACCAAGCAACATTACATGAAGAGATCCTAAGGATGGAAGCCGTAGTGGCGCAGGTCTGTGCTGGGTTCCAGGCCGAGGCCCTCCAAGTTAGAGAGCAGATAACTGCTCCAGAGCCAACGACCCAAACTACGGAACCCACTGTTCCAGTGCCAATACCACCAACACTCCCACCTAGGACATGTCCACCGACAAAGGTCGCCGACCCTGATCATACCATAGAGTGCAACGGGGCGGCCAAGCCTGCCACCGGGATACACCAGACTCAGGGAGGCATGGCGAACACTGAGACCAACAGCACAGGGCACAGCCAGCCGGACGGCGTCAATCATTCCCACAAGATAGCTGGACACGACAGCTGGGACCCCCCCAGAGGGTGGGACCAGCCATCTCAATCACCTATTCCCAGAATTCACCTCCTGGCCCTGCCCGGGCTCATGGAGACAACTCCAGCCAAGGCCTCTAGGGAGGCCAAGAAGTCCGAGCAAGTGGACATGCCTTTGAGGACGGCGAGGCGGGAGCCCCAGATGCTTCACGGGGCGGCCGTCTCCCTCATCGTCTCGCCGGCAATTCGCCCAGAGCAGACCTATGCCACACCGGCGCTCCACGGGGCGGCCAATGAGGCACTAGGGGCAGAGGCCTCCCTCCAACGAGGGCAGACAAATGGCTTCCGCACTGACCCTACGCCGCTGAGGTTCCTCGACTGGAAACGCAAGCCACCAGAACCAGAGGCTCCTCACTACAGCAGTCGCTGGGTAGACCCCCAGCTCCCACACACATCCTGGCCAACGAGGACGGTCACCAAATCTTGGCTCTTGTGATGTATGGGACTGGACAACGGCGCGCGGACCCGTGCCTACATCCGGCTGGTGGCCAGGCGGACCACAGCCCCCCTCACTCCCAGAATAACCAACCAAGCCCTGCCTATACCAGGTGGGACTGGAGGGCCATTCCGGCCATTTCTGGAAGAATACAGATTCCCCACAGGAATCTGGGAGCGGCTGTAGAAACGGTCCATAATGGCCCACCGTCAGGCCTGTTCTTGGGGCAGTCGATGCCTACCAGCCGGCGCGCCAAGGACGTAATGATGATGACATCATCAACGATGACAATGATGTCATAGCATAGAGTTCACCTGTGAGGTCATCGGCGATGTCAGACATACACCGATGATGTCATAGTTCCCTCGAACGTTGTGACATCACCAATGACGTGATGTCATACACCGGAACGCGACCATATAAACACAGTGTTCCGTGACGCTACACCTCATCCGAGAGATTCCTGCTTGGCTCCTTCGAGATTCCTTCGACTTCCCTACTACCCTAATAATGTCAACCATTAGCACAACCAATTCCGGACCCGAACTGAATCCTGGCTACCTAACCAGCCAGGCCCTGGTGACTGACTGCCTTACACCCAAACAGGTCACCAGTGGTATTTCAACCGCGTCCGAGGACCCACATCTCGGTCCCTATCTCCATCTCCGTGATTCTGATCGATCACAGCGCATGAGCCCTCATGCACGATCCAGCACACTTCACGAGGCAAGCCCAAAAGCTTCGCTACAATTAGTATCTAAGTTCCTGAGTAGAGTATCAATACTTAATGATTACTAAATGTCAGCTCGTTAATATAGTAGTTAATCATTAGTTACTGATTAGTCGGTCAGTTCCATGAGTAGAGTCATTAGTTAATCAATGGTTTGTGAGTATATAGTTAATTGTTAGTTACTCATTACTTAATTATTACCTGTCCATTAGTTAATATTTTTGTGTACCCTATTGTAAAGTGGTGCATCATACTCAGTAGTTTATGAATACTGAATCATTACCTGTCCATTTGTTACTCTTTTTGTGTACCCTAATATAAAGTGAAAGATATCCTTATCAAATAAACACTCACTCCAGGTGAGCTTTGAACCTTGAACCCCAAGATTGTTAAATTGTAACTCTGTTTCTCTACCATCTGAGCTAACCAGCCTGTTAGTTGGTAGAGCTATACTAGAGGTCTGTAGAGTCAGAGATTAAGTATTATGTTCTATTACTTATAGTTATAGTTACTTATAGTTTTTAAGATATATTCCACCCAAATACTCCCTTTTCTCCAAATACTTATAGTTTTAAAGGTATATTCCATCCAAATACTACTTCATGTCCAAGTACTTAGGTATGTTTCAGCCAAATACTACTTACCGGTATGTCTAAGTACTTGTGTTTTAAAGCACATAATATACCTTCAAAACTATAAGTACTTAGACAGAAAGTAGTATTTGGGTGGAATATACCTTCAAAACTATCAAACTTGGTCTCCGGATCTACATATTCATAGTACGGCTCAAACAAGAAGCATGCTGGTTAGCTCAGATGGTAGAGAACCAGACTTACAATGTAACAATATTGGGGCTGAGGGTTCAAATCTCACCTGGAGCAAGTGTTTATTTGATAAGGATATATTTCACTTTATATTAAGGCACACAAAAAGAGTAACAAATGGACAGGTAACGATTCAGTACTAATAAACTACTGAGTATGATGCACCACTTTACAATAGGGTACACAAAAAGACTAACTAATAGACAGATAATAATTAAGCAATAATTCAGTATTGATAAACTACTGAGTATGATGCGCCACTTTACAATAGGGTACACAAAAAGAGTAACTAATGGACAGGTAATAATTAAGTAATGAGTAACTAACAATTAAACTATCCCATATGGAAAAGATTTTACTAAATTTGTATATGTTTTACCTGAAACTTGTAAGTAATATGTAAGTAATATATATGACAGTCAAACCAGATATAAGATCCATAGTAAATTTGTGTAAAGTGAAACTTATATAATTTGGTCACTTACAAGAACTATATATGACAGTAAATCTACATACAATATTCTTAGTAAATTTGTGGAAAATGAAACTTATATGATTTGGGAACTCGTAAGAAATATATATAACAGTAAATCCACATACAAGATCCTTAGAAGATGTGTGTACTATCAAACTTCTATGAGTTGGGCAACCATAGTGAAACCGAAATCTTGCAAGTGTTCAAAAAATTAAGTCATCGTAACATCACCCATTGATTTTTGGACATCCCAGTTTTGAAGCTGGGAGTGTGGCCATCGCCATCTTGGGGTTCTTGCGCAGCTCGCACGAGATGGCACAAGATCAAGGGTTTCCCACAGAGCCGTAGCTGCATCAGGCTGTAAACATGTTTAATCTAGTTGTAAAGTCAAGCATTTTAACATGGGGGCGAATTGGGAACGATTCCCTTTTGGAGCCAGCCTCAAGTGGCCATTCGAGGAACTACAGCTTTTAGTATCACTTCCGGGGCTCCATCTGCCCAAGCCCGAGCTTGCCACCTGATATTTAAAAAAAACAACGTATAAGACATTATGTACCCAGATAGCAGCTGACTCTGGATCCGCCTCCAAATGGGAAGATCGGTTGGTTAGGTTTAGGCATTAGGAGATTTGTTAAGGTTAGGGTAAGCCAATCAGAGGCAGAATAGGGACGGTCATGCCTTTGCCATCTTAGGATTGTTTTAGAAGGCATCTAGGATGGTGAAGGCATGGCTGGGTTTAGCCATGAGGAGTGATGATTGGTTAGGCTTAGGGTAAAATATCAGGGTATAAGCCAATCAGAGGCAGAGTAGGGCAGGTCATGCCTTTGCCATAAAAAAAAATATTGTGCGCAGGACATCCTGCATCTTACATTAAAATAAATGGATAGATGGATGGATAGATAGCAAGATGATATTGATTCAATGTTGGAATTCCATCATAATAATATTTTTTGTTGGTTGAATATTCAAGGCTATAATAACATTGAATCAATGTTGATAGTCTAATTCTGTGCTTTTTCAATGTTGAAAAGACAACATTGAATTAATATAAATTTTTGGTCAGCTGTATTGCCTCAATATCATGTGTCAGTCTATCCGTCCATTCATTCAACACTTTAACGCAGACCTGGGCATTATGTGGCCCGGGGGACAGACCTGGTCCTCCTGATGGTTCTGCCTGGCCTGGGAGGTCTAAGACAAACCATACCATTTTACTTATGAAACTAGAAAAATCGAATGAGCTCATCTTGGCTGTTTGGAGTGATTTTCAAATATAATACTGAAGAATAAGTGCACAGTATGTTTTCTATCATTTAAGATATATAGAGCATTTGCTCCTAAAATGTGAGAGATCTACATATGTGTGGGGGAAAATGGAAAGTATTGGTTTTAATATTACTGTGAATTATAATGCCGTGATGTATCGTGTCTTTAATGGAATAATGCCAGGAACACACCAGGACTTTTTCTGGACAATTGTTTGTGTGGTCGCAGCAAAATTGTGGAAGACGAAGTGTGCCACAGTTATCCACTAAGCTGTCATCCCAGGTGAAGTGGTCTATAAACAAATCATATCGGAACTTAAAAGACAAAGAACACTGGACATAAGAACAAAAAGACCCACAACCTGGCAACTGCTCACCTTCTAATAGACTATATATATATATATATATATATATATATATATATATATATATATATATATATATATATATATATATTAGATATATATATATATATATATATATATATATATATATATATATATATATATATATATATATATATATAAAATATATATTAGTGTAAATGTTTGTTACCCCTGACTGAATAATTTAATAAAGTATATTTAAAAAGTAAAATGAGAGGTTACGACATCTGACCTAGAGTGCGGGCGTATAGGTGGTTTCCAGGTGGTTTCCAGAACTTTCCAGGACTTTCTAGGTGGTTCCAGGACTTGATGCCTTGCCCATGACCTTCCCCGGATCATAACCCACCACCATGCTAATTTTCAGCCCAATCCGACCAGGGGTGCATTGAAATCAATGGATGGAGGGCCCTCAGGATCATCTCCAGAGGCTCTACCACACTGCCACAACTAAATTAAAAATTAATTAAAAAATTAATTAAATTATATAATTTAACCTGCTGTTATGTTATGTGTAGGACTGGCCATTTTGGGGGAAATATTTTCAGTAAAAATCTAGCTGTCATTAAATGAAAATAAATCTCCAAGCATGCCAAAACATGCAAAAAAAACATTACATGTCCAAAGAGCTTGGTTGACAAATAAAACCAGACAAACAAGCAAACAAACGCACGCACGCACGCACGCACGCGCACACACACGCACACGCACACACACACACACACACACACACACACACACACACACACACACACACACACACACACACACACACACACACACACACACACACACACACACACACACACACACACACACACACACACACACACACACACACACACACACACACACACACACACACGTTATGAGAACATGACAAATGGAAAGATACACACTCACGGCACACCACGCGTTTTCAAAAGAAAAGCCTTTTAGGCCATCTCATTCAATTTGTCTAGCTAGCTAGCTTCATATTAAGTAAAACGGTGTGGTTTGTTAGACCTCAGAGCCATCACTGTAGAATGTTTATGTTGGCAAGTTAAAACCGTCTGTAATAATATGGCTCAGAGTGATTTAGGTTTAATTCAGTTACACTACAGAGCATTTTACGCCTTTATTTTGAAGGGTAACAACGGAAGTCTGGTCCGTGTGTTTGACTCGCTTTGACAGGACTGTTTGTTTGAATTTGAGCGGCATGCTCAGCGTTGCCAGACGTACGATAATTATCGTATTTGTACGATAATTTGGACCTCTGTACGATGTACGATCAATAATCCCAAAATCCCCCAAATGTACGATAATTTCATCATTTAGTGACACTCAGTCGAATCCTATGGCTACACATCTCTTCCCACAACATCTTTGCAGCCAATACATGCTTAAACGTGAGGCATGTGATGTGAACGTGAGTCATGATTGGTTGGAGGGGGATTGGGGAAGGACAAGGAAATGAAATAGAACCCGCCGGCCGGGGCAGCGCGCGAAACCTGAAACCCAAAGACAGTCACAGTAGGCGCGGTCACAGAGCCGAATGCGGAAAGAAGATACCATCATACCGGGCGAGTCTTGTAAAGTAAATAAACAAAGAAAATGAGCGCTGCAGCTGCTGCTGCTGATGAGGAGGAAAATGACGAGAGGGGGCAGCTGCCTGCACAGCCAAAAAGTAAGCACAGAAAGCAGATGTACAGGACTGAATGGGAAAGCGATGCTTTGTTCACTGGCTGGCTGAAAGCTGTTGCAGGCTGTGACTCTAAAGCCTTTTGCCGTTGTTGCAACATACAAATGCAGGCTGAGATCACAGTTTTGAAAAATCATGCAAAATCAAAGAAACATCAGGAGAAAAAGAAATGTCTTGCGCCAACACAAAGATCAATAGCACAATGCATGCAGAAGACGTCTGAAAAGGAGCAGCTAGAGACTGCAGTGAAAACAGCAGAGGTGAAGATAGCCGGGTTCTTAGCAGAGCACAACATCGCAATGAGAGCCACAGACCATCTGGTGGATGTTATCAAGGACATCTTTAAAGATTCAAAAACAGCACAGAACATCAATCTTGGCCGCACAAAGGCAAGTGCCATAGCCAAGCATGTTATTGGCGACTGTTACTTTGAGAACCTCTCAGAAATCCTGAAAAAGAAGAAATTCAGCATATTGATTGACGAATCAACAGACATTGGGAACGTAAAAACCCTCTGTATTGTTGTACGTTTTTTTGATGAGAGCACAAACAGGGTTCAGACCCGATTTTGGAGCCTGGTGCAGATCTTTTCAGATCAACACAGGCATTTTGTCAGAGAGGGAGCGACCGCAGAAAGGCTCTATGATGAAATGATAAAGTCATTCACCGAGGCAGGCGTGTCTCTGGAAAACATAGTGGGGTTCGGGTCGGATGGCTGCAACACCATGATGGGACGGCACAATTCTGTCTCCAGTCGTCTCAGAAATGACTTGCCAGGGATCACAGTGCAGCGCTGTATTTGCCACTCTTTACACCTGTGTGCCAGTGAGGCGTGCAAACAGCTTCCTCGTAAGTGTGAGGATTTAGCCAGAGACATATATGGATATTTTAAAAACAGTGCTAAACGTGTCGCACAGCTCCGTGAATTTCAAGAGTTTTGTCATGTGGAACCACACAAAATACTGAAGCCCGCCCAGACTAGATGGCTGTCATTAAATGAAGTTGTGAAACGTGTCTCCGCCCAATGGGATGCCCTCCGGCTGTTTTTCACTGACCAGTGGCTCGATGCCAGATTGAACGCTGCAGAGAATATTTTTCATGCACTTAACGATAATTGTCTCCGGATGTATTACCACTTTCTGGAGTGGGCTCTGCCAAAGTTTACATACCTCAACCAATATTTCCAGAGCGAAAAGGTGGTCATTACGTCACTGAGGAGCAAGATGTGCGAGACCTACAAAGACCTCCTGCTTTCATTCATGAAGAGGGACTATGTTCTGCGCACCCCAATTGATCAGATCAATATCAGTGACGACTCACAGCTCTTACCACTCAACACAATGTACCTGGGTATAAAGGTGATGCAGCAGGTCCAGCAGTCAAGGATTGCACCAGCCACCCTGACAGATTTCCATGTGCGCTGTCAAAAATTCCTGCAGGTTGCCTGCGCAGAAATCAAGAAACGCTTCGACTTTGATGATGCCCTGTTGACCCACATTGCATGCCTCTCTCCTGCTACTGCGACTGATGCCACGGCACGAACAGAGCATCCATCTCTGCTTCCACTCATGCGGCAACTGCCACGGATAATTGACATGACAGACACAGATCGTCTCCAAGCCATCGATGACCAGTGGAGGCAATTACCTCTCGTGACCTTAGGCGAAGACACAAAAACAATGGCTGTGGATGAATTCTGGCACCATCTCTCCACTTTGAAGGACTTTGGGGGGGTGAAGGTGTTCAGTGAGCTGGGAAAGTTTGCCCTCGATGCACTTGTGTTTCCACATTCAAATGCATCATGTGAACGTGTGTTTTCCAAAGTGAACCTAATCAAAACAAAACCACGAAACCGGCTCATCACAGAGACACTTAACGGGCTCATGCACACATCGGAGTGTGTGAAGAATGCAGGTGGATGTGTCACATTCAAGCCATCAAAGACTATGCTGCGCTCCATGACAGCAGCAAATCTGTACCGTAAAAGGCCTGCTCCAGCGGAGGATGTAGCAGCAGCCACAGACAGCGACTCAGATGTGGAGCTACTCGAACTTTAAGGTAAGCCCAGTTATTTATTGAATTAGTCTAGCTGATGGCCTAAACTGTTTTCATTCAGATAATTGACAGACTTCCAGTTCAGTCATGTTGCTTTTTAATTTACATTTATGTCATTATAAATCTAAATAATAGTCTCCTCTCTGCTTCCATTCATGCAGAAAGTGCCATGACAGACAGCTGGAGGCGATAGGCTACACACTACCTCTCATCATGATCACTGAGGACAAAACAAAACACAATGGATGTGTATTTTCTGGCATGGCCATCTCTCTTTTTGACAGTTGATCATCAATTCAAATTTAGTTATGTTTTTGTTTTATGTGTTATGTTATTTTACATTCATGTTAGTAAGGTCTAAACAAGAAGTTAATGGTTTTCTGATAGAAAAACAGTCTCTTGGTGAACTGGAAACGTTTACCCTTGATTTATTTGATTGTTTATTGTTCATTTACAGCACTTTAAATTTGTATTTGTTTATTATTTAGGCTATTTACTATTATGTTGGTCTTTTGCAGAATTACTGTTTTATAAGATTGTTTCATAATTTACAGCACTTTAAATATTAGTTTAATCACATGTTCATATGTGAAATATTGAGAAGGTAACTTGTTCTATACGATTGTTTCATTTACAGCACTTTATAATTTTATTCATATGTTCAAATGTGAAAAAATGAAGTTATACTTCATGTGACATGTCCCCTTTGCCTAAGGACAAAGTAATTTTAGTTACTACCAGTGGTAGATGGAGAGTGCTGGAATTTTCTACTAAAGTGTTATTATTTTGCTGCTTATTTACTTCAGTGGAAGTACGTGAAGGTTCAGTAAAAGTAAAAAATGCATGCTGCTGTGAATAATGACAAATTAAGTGTTACCAAATAAACTTCACAAACAAAGCAAATACCGTGTCTCTATCACAAGGAAGTAGACTTGCTATGCTCACTACCTAACAGTAGGTGGCAGCATGAGAGTGGCTCACACTGTCTCAGTCAGTAGCCTGCCTGTGTCAGCCGCAGTCCCCCGTCATTGGCGCGCCGTAGGCGCGCCGCGCTGGGGGGGGTGTACGATAATTCCACTCCAAATACGATAATTTTGACCCTCTGGTACGATAATTCAACATTTGCCATCTGGCAACACTGGGCATGCTGTAACGTTAGCTGTCCCCAGAGTCAAGAAATGGTTAATACGGCGAAATGGTCGCAGTCTGGAGCCCTTGCTTGGGTGAGTGTTACACGATCATGCCTTTATATTTTAACTGTATGCAGGATATTGCAAAACGTTTAGTTTGTAGGCTAACCCTTAGCCGCTTAGCCAATGTTGCCGAATGTTGCTAATAATTAGCCAGTGGGACTGATACATACCAGGGCCAGGCTTTCCTGCTAGCCGCCGGGCGCTCCTCGTTTATACTGAGCGCCAGCTAGCAGGGTAAGGCCAGGTTAGTGTTCTGTTAGATAGTTTTGCTAGTTTGAATATTGAGTAACCTAGTAGCTAACGCCATTACCCCAGTGCAAATGTACCTCGCGCTGATGACGGCCTGTTTAGTTTAGCTAGCATGTTGAGCTAGCTCAAGTCTACAGTATAATGTACTGATGTCGTCCATGTAAAATAGCATGTCATTGGCCATAATTATTAAAATGTATGTTTAGGAACCATTGATAAGCAGGCATGTTAGAGAAGTCAGAAGATAAGAAACCGAGGTGAATTTAGGATTGGCTGCTTTCAACTAAATAGCCTGTGTTTTTTCTTTGTTCTTTTTCCCACTGTTCTCTTGACCTACAGTGTAAAGGGCAATTTACTGTGATTTATGATGTCGCCACTGACCATGATCATATTCTATCAATGGACATTGATGAGAGAATTAATTAATATGATCATGGTTGGTGGCAAGCATCATAAATCACTACTATAAACTGCCCTTAACACCAACATCACTGATTACCTGTGTTACATTATAATTTTTAATTACACAGTCTACTGTACACAGTAGACTTAGTGTAATCAGGTTATAGTTTGTATTGTACAATGCATCCTGGTATACTGTGCTTTTTTGCTGATTTGCTATGTTGTCGTTTGGTATCCTCAGGAACACAGGAGTCCTGTTGCCGACATCTCTCCAGAAGGTACGGAACAGACCAAACAAATTCCATAGGCTAGCACAACAAAGGTAATATGACCACACTGGAATTTATACTCAAGCTTAAAGGAGAAAGTCACCAAAAACAAGGCTGATTTATTTTGGACATGATCTCACACATCTGAAAACTGGAAACAGTTTTTCCAGACATTCATTTAGTTTGACAGTTATTTATTTGATTGATTTGAGTTAAGTTGTGGACCATTGATGTAATTTGTGCATGAATGACAACACTGGTCCACAACTTAACTGAACTGCCTGTTGTCAGTCTGTACATGTACCGGTACATGGCAATACTATTGATCTTGTGTTTATTACCAACTACCAGGCTCAACAAATATGTTGCTGTTGGGCTTCTGGGTAGTGTAGCGGTAGATTCCCTGACTACCAACACGAGGGTCGCAGGTTCGCGGTCCCCGTGTTACCTCCGGCTTGGTTGGGCGTCCATACAAGCACGATTGGCTGTGTCTGGGTGGGAAGACGGATTAGTTGTATGTGTACTGGTCACTGCACTAGCGCCTCCTCTGGTCAGGGCAAAAGGGATCTGGTGGGAATAGCGTGATCCTCCCACGTGCTACGTCCTGCCAGGGCAGCAGGGGGAAATTGGCCAAGTACAATTGGGGAGAAAATATGGTGGGGGGGGGGGGAACAGAAAAAACAACAAATATGTTGCTGTTAGCCATTTTCACTCATATTTCCATTGTTTTTGCCCATTTACAAGCTATGCATGCAGTCTTAGATTGTACAACACTTGCGTAATGCGTATACCATTTAAAATGAACATGATGGCCATTAAAATATCATATTTAATTCTGTTTTCAACAGGCATAAAGGAAACCTATACAATGTCAGAGGCCAACGTGTTTCTGTGTTAGTAACATTATTGTCGCTAATCCTAATTTTCCCTTTCACCAGAGGCTACAGCCGTAGAGAAAATACTTTCAAAATCAGCGAGGGAGAGCTATAGAGCTCGCCCTGGACTAGAATACCAGAAGAGAGTCCCTGGTGAAGTGCCTCATATGTGCCTGAGGGAGGATGTGGGCAAACCAGTCAAAGAGCACCTCGTAAGTTTGATTTTGTATTCAACTAAAATTCAACTTGATGAAAAATATTCACTATGACTTATTTATGGTGATTTGTTATATTTATACCTCAGTCAATGGTTTATCACAGATCAGATATATGTTCTTTCTCAAGGTACTTTATTTTTAATTTTATTTTGTTCTTGCGATCTATGGTTCATGATCACAGTGTTATTGGTAGGCCCTTGCACCCATATAAAGTTTTAATTCTGGTTATTCTCTATTCCACACTTGTTCTCACTAGGACCCCTGCAGATCCTGTTCTTCCATTGTGGCTACATGAAGAACATAGCCGTGGCTCCATCCCCAACTGCCAAGAACCGAGGTGTGTTCGTTGACGACCGCTGGACGTCTCTTCTCACATCACCTCAAACAACCAGAACCTGCAGATTCTACTTGAGCAACGTGGGTGCGCGAGTAATTCCATTTCTCTTTCCTGGATTTTTGTGAAAAGTGTTTGCTACACACCTGGAATTCAACGGAGCAGTTGAGATCCAGACGAAGAGTGCATGCAGCATGTATGCACCTTCAAGCTTGTGCACTAGTTCAGAGCTTTAAAGGAGAATTCTGGTTTTTTACCCCGGACCTTATTTCCAGCTTAAAATATGATGTTTTACTCACCCAGATATTTTTGGTTTCATTCGGATCCCCATAGAAGATATTCAGGTCCGAGTAGAGTGCTAGAACTGGCCAAAACGGGGCATATGTAGTACACACTGTAAATAACGTATTTTCTGCAACATAGCGGTTCATATCCTCATAATATCTTCCATAAATGAATGTGAATCCATCTATTCTCCGGGCAGCCTCAATATCCTCATCCGTGGTCTGTGAATCCAACTCTTGCTCAAGTCCCACTGAAGTCTCGTGAGTTTCCTGCTGACTGATTTGTCTACTAGGGAGTCACCGCGCACTGGCGGCATTTCTTGAAAAGAGCGGACGACGAGGAGAGAGGAACAACAGGCCAGGGACGAACAAGCCGCTGCACGGCCGAGAACAAATGGTGACTGGTGGTGGTGTTCCTGTGGACGCTATAACCCACTGTATGCCCACAGACGAGGAATGCCTCTGTTGGAGTCACAGACCCCGGATTAGGAAACCGAGGCAGCCCGGAGGAGAATAGACAGATTCACATTCGTTTATGGATGATATGAGGATATGAACCGCTACATTGCAGAAATTGTTAGTTACAGTGTGTACTTTGTATGTCCCGTTTTCGCCAATTTTGGACTGTTCCAGGACTACTCGGATGTGAATATTTTCTATGGGGATCCGAATGATACCAAAGTTATCTGGGTGAGTAAAACATAATATTTTAAGCTGGAAATAAGGTCTGGGGTGTAAAAAAACGGAATTCTCCTTTAACATGGACACGACTGGGAGCTACGTAGCTATGAACATTTCAGCGAAAAACATTGTGTAAAGGACGTCTTTTTCAAGTCAACTTGGCATCTCAGGGCTTTCAGACACTTGGATTACGAGAAAGTTTGAAAGTTGCTCACATCCACTTCAATGTTGGCCCAATGGATAGAGAAGCGAGCTTGTGACCGGAAGGTCGTCGGTTCAATCTCCGGGACCGGCAGGATAAATCTGGGTGGGGAAAGTGAAAAGGCAGCACTTGCCCCTCCCTCATTACCACCACTGTGGTGCCCTTGAGCAAGGCCCTTGACCCCAACTGCTCCAGTGGAGCTGCTCAGTGGCCAACAGATCAGTACTGGACAGGTGGTACTGGTCAGCTTCCAGGTGTGTGTGTGTGTGTGTGTGTGAGTGAGAGTGTGTGTGTCAATGTGAACAGGACGCTCTTGAAAAAGAGAGCATTGCTCTCAGTGAGACTACCCCTGTATAAAAAAAAGAAAAGAAATTGTGTCGGCTCCAGGAATGTTTTGTGGACTAAAAAACTTCACCTGACCTTCCACTGGCATGTGGGTGAGTAGATAATGACTGTCCAACTGTCAACTGTCCTTAAGTGTCCTTGGGCATATTTTGTGACATTCCCTAATCCCCTTTAAGCCATTTATTTATTCAGAATTCTTTGAAATGAATGTACTGTATATTAATTATTACCGTAAATTCCGGACTATAAGACGCACCGGTCTATAAGCCGCACCTTCAAAGGTGACTATTTTTTTCTTCTATAAGCCGCACCGGACTATAAGCCGCGGGTGTTTTGATGTTTAATTACCATATGTAAGGCTTCGTGCACAGAGGGGATTGTCGGGAAATAGATGGCTGTTTGGGGAAGCTCCCATTTATTAACATTTCAACAAAACAAAAGTCAGGTCACTAATCCCCAGACAAAATCACACATTGTGGTATTTTTTGTTTTTTTTACAGTGCACACAGTGTCCGCGGTGTGGTGAAAAGAGGGCAAGAGAGGAAATTAAAACAGAAGTGGATTTATAGTTAGAAAGAGTGCTAAAGAAGAGAGAATTCCGTTTTTTATTTTTTTATTTTAGTTACTCACAGTACTATTGACCAGTCCAACTCAAAAGATATTCGGCAGTTTCACTTTGAGCTCTTGTTCCGCCGCTGTCCATCAATGGTTATGACGAGTCTCGCTGGGTACAGTACGCCAAAGCGATATCCATTGACTCGATGATGCTGTTGTATGTTGCGCGTTTCTGTTGCACCAACGCGGACGGTGAGGGGCTTCTTCCCCGCAGCCTGGAGGATGAGTTGACGGTCGGGCCAGCGGAGTAGGCAGATGAAGATGGCCCTCGGTGGCAGGCCGGGGTCTGGACGTGGCCGAGGCGCCCGGTGTGCGGGAGAAAGGAGGAGGAGGAGAAACCGCCACCTCCACAGCCAGCCACCTCACACACCCCAACTGTTTAATAGTGCCCGGCTCGCATGCCTCTCGGTCGGCTGGCCGGACAATATGCACCCCGCTGCAGCAGGCAGCAGCAGCTTCGGGAGGTTTTCTCACTGTGTTCGGGACTTCGGCTCTAACTCGGCCAGATGGCTGGACACGAGTGAAACTCTTCACGGTTGCATTATTTTCTTTAGTGAGTGAGTGGATGGACTTCTGCACGTTTTCAAACTTGTTTTCAAGCTGCTCAAAACCTCTGAGCGATGTCGGACTTAATCGATAGTGTTTCACGGAGTAAAAGTTTAGCCCAAGCGGTGTATCTCCAGCCTCCAGCAGGTGAGTCATTTCCTCATTCATGGCGTGATTGCTTCGTCTTTTTCTTTCTGCTTACCTGTGTTGTGTTATGTTATGTTATGTTATGTTGTTAAAAGAGGGCAAGAGAGGAAATTAAAACAGAAGTGGATTTATAGTTAGAAAGAGTGCTAAAAAAGAGAGATTTTTTTTTTTGGGGGGAAAAAATCCATAGATAAGACGCACCGTTATATAAGCCGCAGGGGGCAAAAAAGGCCAAAAAACGGGAAAAAAGCCGCGGCTTATAGTCCGGAATTTACGGTAATCTTGTGTACCGGTAATTTAAATGTATTAGTAAATTATCTGCCAATTCCTAGTTACTAACAAACTTTCATGTCTCATCTATTTACTCGTTGATTTTGTGTGGTGTCATACATTGCAGTTGCTCCAAGTGTGAAAAGAAAACTGTTGCTATTCACCTCATATAGCCCCGCCCACTTGACCCATCGTATCACGACTTACTGTTCAAAATGCTTGCTGTTTTACCTGCTCAAACTAGTTTGACTTGGATTATGAGTCAGACTAGGTGTATGAGTCACAGGAAGTGTAAATACAATCGGAACAATCGGAACTTCCGATTGTATTTACACTTCCTGTTAGTCTCTCAAGCCAGACGGTCTCTTCTACATAAGGTGAATAGTTGTATGAAAAGCACAAATATTATTATCATTATTATTATTATTAACAACGTTTTTGACAACAGAAACCTGTATGAAATTGTATAAATAAAGTATATATATTTTTTATACTGCTATGGTAATTTCTTATTGTCGGACATATAAAAATTGTATTAAAAAAACATAAAGAAAGTATATTTTACCATACACTTAACATACTAAAAACATATATATAATGTATATGTTTTTTATACCTATATGGTAATATTAATTGGCTGACATATAACAATCTTAGAAAAAACATATAAAGAAAGCATACTTTTCTTTTAAATTAAATGCATTTTACATACAAAAAACAGAGATATAATGGCATATATTCATCTATAAAAAGCATATGTCTCATATAATAAAAAATGACAAACATTATATTGAACATGTATGGAAAATACAATTTCCCATGCACTTTCCTTATATGCTACATACATGATGTTTACTTGATTTATATATAATTTGCTTAATTCACTTATATGAGAAGAATATGAAAGGGGCCACTTTCAAGAGTTTACATATAAGACATACAATACATATAAAACATAAAGATTTGCTATTGGAGGCAACAGGACTTCATATATGTTTCTTCCATTTATTTTTCCATATGGGATATACTCACAAACTGACCATTGACTAACCATTAACTAATGAGTAATTACTCTACTAAGGAACTAACAACTAATCATGAACTAATTACATTACATTACATTACGTCATTTGGCAGACGCTTTTATCCAAAGCGACTTACAATAACACATTTTTGTCAGCAATAGAGCAATCAACTATGGAGCACAGTCTATGACAACTACAACTTCTGAAGGAACAGTGGTACAAGTTTAGGTTAGTGGTACAAGTTTAGGTTAGTAATTTCTTTTTCTTTTTCTTTTTTAATAAAGAAAGAGAGAGAACGAAGTTAGATCAAGAAGGGCCCAGATGGAGCCTGAAAAGGTGTGTCTTTAGTCTTTTCCGAAAGATCGGCAGTGATTCAGCCGTCCTGACCGAAGGTGGAAGCTCGTTCCACCATTGAGGTGCCAGGGACGAGAAGAGTCGAGATCGGGATGAGCGACTTTTGAGCCCCCGTAGCAAAGGAGGGGCGAGGCAACCTGCACTGGTGGAGGAGCGAAGGGAGCGCTGAGAGGTTTGGAACCTGACCATAGATTGCAGGTACAGGGGAGCTGACTGGTGTGCAGCCCTGTAGGCCAGTACCAGTGATTTGAATTTGATGCGGGCCGAGATGGGAAGCCAGTGGAGCTCCTGGAAGAGGGGAGTGACGTGAGAGAATTTGGGTTGGTTGAATACCAGACGGGCTGCAGCGTTCTGAATGAGCTGAAGCGGTCGGATGTCGGTGGCAGGTAGGCCGGCCAGGAGCACGTTGCAGTAGTCCAGGCGGGAGGTGACAAGAGACTGGACCAGGAGTTGAGTCGCTTCTCTTGTGAGAAAGGGACGGATTTTGCGGATGTTGTAGAGAGAGAACCTACAGGAGCGTGCTGATGATTAACTACTATACTAACTACTATACTCACAATGTGACCTTAACTAATGATTAACTAATGATTAACTAATATATTCACGCACTGACATTTATTAATCATTAACGAACGATTAACTACTCTACTCATGGAACTGACCGACTAATCAGTAACTAATGATTAACTACTATATTCACGAGCTGACATTTAGTAATCATTAGGTATTGATCTCTACTGCGGAACTTAGATACTAATCATTAACTAATGACTACCTACTCATTAACTATGATTAACTAGTGATTGACTAATGCCAAATTTTTCCTTAGCTACTCATTAACTATTAGTTAATGATTAGTTTACTAGTAACTACTACAGTATTTGTGTACGTTATTGTAAATTGTTACTCTTTATTCCAGGGTTAATACTCCTGTCAAAGACATGTATGTTAGGGTTAATACTCCTGTCAAAGACATGTATGTTAGTGTTAATACTCCTGTCAAAGAATGTATGTTAGGGTTAATACTCCTGTCAAAGACATGTATGTTAGTGTTAATACTCCTGTCAAATAATGTATGTTAGGGTTAATACTGGCAAAAGAACTGGAGTTGGTCCCCGGGCGCTGCCCACTACTGCTCCTAGTTCTCAGAGGGTTCCTCGTAGAGGATGGGTCAAATTCAGAGGATGAATTTCCCTACGGGGGAACAATAAGGTTCAATACAACTCAATCTCACCCCACTTTACACAATCTGACCACAGTTTACACAGACAACACATACAATCTGACCCCTTTACCCAGACAACACATACAATCTGACCCCACTTTACCCAGACAACACATACAATCTGACCCCACTTTACACAATCTGACCACAGTTTACCCAGACAACACATACAATCTGACCCCTTTACCCAGACAACACATACAATCTGACCCCACTTTACCCAGACAACACATACAATCTGACCCCACTTTACACAGACAACACATACAATCTGACCCCTTTACCCAGACAACACATACAATCTGACCCCACTTTACACAGACAACACATACAATCTGACCCCACTTTACCCAGACAACACATACAATCTGACCCCACTTTACACAGACAACACATACAATCTGACCTCACTTTACACAGACAACACATACAATCTGACCCCACTTTACACAGACAACACATACAATCTGACCCCACTTTACACAGACAACACATACAATCTGACCCCACTTTACACAGACAACACATACAATCTGACCCCACTTTACACAGACAACACATACAATCTGACCCCACTTTACACAGACAACACACACAATCTGACCCCTTTACCCAGACAACACACAATCTCACCCCACTTTACACAGACAACACATACAATCTGACCTCACTTTACAGACAACACATACAATCTGACCCCACTTTACACACACAATCTGACCCCTTTACCCAGACAACACACAATCTCACCCCACTTTACACAGACAACACACACATCTGACTGCACTTTACCCATACAATCTGACCCCTTTACCCAGACAACACACACACAATCTCACCCCCCACTTTACCCAGACAACACACACACAATCCCTCCCCACTTTACACAGACAACACACATATCTGACTGCACTTTACCCAGACAACACAACTCAATCTCACCCCCACTTTACCCAGACAACACACACACACAATCTGACCCCACTTTACCCAGACACACTCAATCTGACCCCACTTGACCCAGACAACACACACATTTGCAGGCTACAATTTGTATTTGAAAAAACTTTATTGACATGTATTTAATCAGCTAGTACTTTCAGTAGTAAAAGGCTTCACACTGATCACTATACCCAACACACGCACACCTGAACACGAGCACGCACACACACACACACGCACACACACACACGCACACAGTACATAAAGTATTTCAAATATTTAGACGTGATATAAAAGCGGTTACTAATGTTAGAAAACACAATTGCACAAAAGCACTCACAGACAGCACCCACACTGTAGACGTGTTCTTTGGACATATAGGCTATGTGGTGGCGCACAGATGGGAGTTTAGTCGTACACACATTTCTTAGCAGCAGAAATAACTAGTGTTTCTGAATACAACTTAGCTAACTGGCAATTTGTTCCGTAGTTTGGCAAATGTGCAACATTGGCATTGGACTCATGGCGTTAGCTCCCTTCTAGGCAAACAAATGTAAACTGTGCTGCTAGCTAGACCATTTAGCTTGGTGTATTGGCAAACCGACTGTGGGTGCACAGTAGAGGGGAGTTTTTCTCTTTGATCAAACTTGACAGTAACAAGAAGGATAATGACAGGATCAGTTTGGACAGAATCTTTGAATCTTGTTGAAAGTTGGAGTGGACTCAGGACCTCTGCCATTCTGTTGTCCAGCAGGTGATGTAACAATTTAAAAGATAATTTCCCTCTTTCTCCTTATTCTGCTACAAAAAAATGGTACAAATTAGGCCTTGGCTCCGTGCCAAGTTCAACTCAAATATACCCTCCTTCGTTTTTTTGACAAACTCTTCATATAATAGAAAACAAACTCTGTTTTTACAATATATGGATTATCTTTGGATTCACAACAAACAATATGACACACGTTAGCAACATTTTGTCTCCACAAACAACAACACTATGAGAAGGCAACATGTCAAAAGATGGACCCACACCACATTGTATAAATAAATACAGGAAAGTGCCAAAAGAAAAGGAAAAAAGGCCAAACTAACAAGGGGACAGATTGAAGCTCATAATGAGAACAACACAAAGAAAAGCCATGATGGGTAGGGTTAGAGAATACACATCAAATGCATTAATGGAGAATGGCCTCCATCCTAAACGGAGTGGGCGCACATTCAGAAGCTTTCAAAATGTTGCTCATTTCAAAAGGTCAGTGAGTCAGAGTGTGCCGGAGAGCTGAGCGATACACCTTCTAAGCCAAGAAGACCTTGAGATGTGAAAAGCAGACAGACTGAAAAGAGAAAGGGTGAAGAGAAAGGAATGGAACAAAGTACAGTCATCAGAAGGGGAACGTGGAGTCGTTTGCAGATGGCAGCTCCTCTGCTCAGTCCCTGTAGAAAGCACTGTGTGCCGAGCCGAGCTGAGCCGTGCCGTGCTGTACCGTGCCGAGGCGTCAACGCGCCGATGAGAAAAGAGACGACTCTCGTGAGTTCCCTTTGGCCAACAGCGCTGGCCAATCAGAGGCGAGCGAGAACGGCTTTTTGAGTGGGGAGATTTCCTCCTAGAGAGACAGACAGACAGGTAGTTATGGATGTTGCATCAATGGTGGGAGATTCCCTACTTAACCCAGTTTGGGGTGGACATTTCTAGACTCTGGAGACGATGCGCCATGCGCACACTGCTTTTTGGGTGTGACCAAACTCATGTCGAAATATGGCAGCACCCTCCCCAAGGTTGAAGTTGATCGGTTCTTGAGATAAACCGTTGTTTTGTGTGTTGCCAGTAGGTGGTGCTATGACTACTGTATGGGTGTGGCAATGTACTCTGTGAATGTTTGTGAATGTTTTCAGATGGTAAACAAAATAATAACAAAATAATAAGAGTACAATTGTATGTGATTTTTTATTGAATTTAATCTAATCTAATCTAATCTGGCCCCCATTCAAAAAAGTTTGGACACCCCTGCCCTAAGTGCACTCCCCAAGTCTGAAGGCCATCGGTGCAACTTAAAATCTAAAACATTGCCGTAGCAATATGTGCACTTTTTTTCTGTGCCCCTGAAAAGTGTTCCGGTGTGGGTGTAAGATCGCACTCTGTCGGGTGCCCAGCAGCGCACTCCCAAAGGTTGAAGTCGATTGGATGAACGGTTCTCAACAGGGTGGGAATTACACGGAGGCCCTCAGGCCATGGCCTACATTGCCCCTCCCTCTGGCCGTGATGCCCTGAGATCCCTAAGGCCACCTTGGCAGTGCCCTGCTAGCTGCCTGCTACTGTCCGTTGCTTTAAAAGCATCAGTGGTCTCAGTTTAATGTAGCTGCTCTATGCAAAGGATGTGTTATTGGCTCATTTTAAGACACATTTCAGAAGAATCGCTCTTCACGATGTCAATACAGCAATTGCCTTTGTGCCCTGGCATGTGGCCTCGTGCCCTAAAAAAGAATTTGATGCCGAAGGCCAGATGGCCCTGCCCCTAACATGACGAAATTCCCACCCTGGTTCTCAAGTTAAACCGTTTTTTTAATGTGTTGCCAGTAGGTGGCACGTGTCTGAAATTTGGGCAGCGCACTCTGTCGGGTTCCCGGCAGCGCACTCCCCAAGTTTGAAGTCGATTGGATGAACGGTTCTTGACCTTAAAATTTTTCTGTGTTGCCAGTAGGTGGCGTTATATCTATGCGTGTGGCAGTGCACTCTGTCACGTCCCCATAAGCGCACTCCCCAAGTCTGAAGTCGATCGGATGAACGGTTCTTGGTGGGATTAACATGCCCAAAATGTCCGACAGCTTTAGATGAGCTAACAAGCTAAGCTACTGATATTATCAAACATTTGGCAACATTAATACATTAAAAATATGAATCATACAAACATTCAATGATCAAGATTCAAGTGTACAGGACCATTTCTCATAAACATGAGCCTTACTTTTTGAAAATAAATGTTGTGAGAGTTTAACTTCATCTGTAGTCGCGGGGACCCCCGAGCCGAGCACATCCGGTAGGGCGAGCAGATCTGGTACTCACACTGGCAGAGGAGCAGATCTGGTACTCACACCAGCAGAGAGCAGATCTGGTACTCACACTGGCAGAGGAGCAGATCTGGTACTCACACCAGCAGAGAGCAGATCTGGTACTCACACCAGCAGAGAGCAGATCTGGTACTCACACTGGCAGAGAGCAGATCTGGTACTCACACCAGCAGAGGAGCAGATCTGGTACTCACACTGGCAGAGGAGCAGATCTGGTACTCACACCAGCAGAGGAGCAGATCTGGTACTCACACCAGCAGAGAGCAGATCTGGTACTCACACCAGCAGAGAGCAGATCTGGTACTCACACCAGCAGAGAGCAGATCTGGTACTCACACCGGCAGAGGTTGGAGGCAATCAGAGCAACGGCGTTCAAGCTATGGCCATTTACAATCTAAAACACTGCCGTAGTATAGTAGCAGGATGACGCTGGTGTTTTTTAATGCATTTCTTAAGCTAAAAACCTTACGCAGCTCAAAAAGACTGTTAATGGTAGACTGTTACCATGAAAAGCATTGTAGCTATAACCAAACAAAATTAAAATGGGAACACTTCTTCATTACACAGAGAACTATTTTATTATTATTATTATTATATTATTATTATTGTGCTCTGCCTGGTGACACCTGGGTCCATTCAGACTCAAGCTTGGCCTCATAGCACTTACTAATGTTGTTGTCTTCTGACTAGATCATTGCTTGTGTTGTATAAAGCTCAGATGTACGTCGCTTTGGATAAAAGCGTCTGCTACGTGAAATTGTAACATTGTAATTGTAACATTATTATTATTATTTTAGGGGAGGTATTTTTGCCTTTATTTGAAAGTCGAGAGAGAGACAAGAAGGCACAGGAGCGAGAGAGCGGAGGACATGCAGCCAAGGACCACGGGCGGTAACAGGTGGTAACACCTGGGTATTTGTTAGCAGCTGGGATCATCAATGTTTGCCATAGAGGTAACCTACTACAGCGTTGCACATTCAGTGTTTCCCATACATAAAGGAATTTGTGGCGGGCCGCCACAAAAGGATTTTGACCGCCACAAAAAGTGGCGGTCAAAATCCGCCACAGTGCACCTGAACGCAACATGCAAGATACCCGCTGAATAAGTGTCCAATAAATGTTCATGTCATTCTGGCCAATACTTCTGTTATAGCATTTCAGTCTGGAATATGGAATATTTTTCAATAATCTATGATTTAGCTGCTAAATTGTCAAATACCGCCATCTGCTCGCTACCCAGGCACTTATGTATGTACTACTTAACCTAACTAACTTAACCTAACTAACTATCCGGTGTGCACAACATTGTCAGACTAAACTCCGGCTGACACCCCAAAAACCTACAATCCGCTACAGAAAAATGTATATTGTTTGCATATTAAATGGCCCCTCGCCTTCTATCATTTCACGAAAGTGGCAAAGCAAGTTGAGTATCCCTGACCTATAGGGAAAAATTTAGTTTGTCATTGTAAACCCACAGCACAGTAATGATGACATGTTCTTCATAGATCTAGCCTTTTAATTTTGCTCTTAAGCTTTCTCAAAGTACACCAAATTCATGCATTTTACTTTAAAATGTTTAAAAAAACATCTCACGGGGGGCATCTCACCCCCCTAGGGAGTTCTTTATCAAAATGCTTTCACTTGACTCTTTCTTACCCAGAGTGTCTTCCAAAGAGTTCACCATCACCTTGTTCACTTTCAAAGTCACTCGCTCCGCTCTGAAATGGAAACATTGAAGTGCTTATTTCCAGCATAAGAACAGGTCCATGCTCACTGCTCACTGGTGGCAAAAAGGATGCAGAATGGTTTGAAGATACTTTTGTTGTAAACTGGGTTTCCACACCTTCTTAACACGTTCACTGCCGTGGACGAGATATCTCGTCAAGCAGAAACCAACGGTTGACTGCCGTGGACGAGATATCTCGTCAAAAAAAAAAAAAAAAAATTTTGACGGTGGGACGTGGATCCAAGCCCCCTACGTCTCCTATAAAAATATGGGAGCCACTGAACGTGTACAACCCATTCCACCGACCCACTAAGTGGCGACAGTGCTCTCCAGACGAGAGAAAGCCAAGAAAAAACAGCAGCGAGGAAGCCATTCTCATGAAAATGGATTGGCGAAAACGCTTTCGCTTTCGCGCTGGGAGCTGGCGGTGGGGGATTGCAAATTTGCATAATAGATTATGGGTGCAACACACTTTGAAACACCAGGAGAAAGCCCAGAATCGCACGCAGCTTCATCAAAGCTCACAACCGAAAACCCAGAAACGAACGAGCCCGATTTTACAGTCTAATCCAGACTCGCCCGACGAGCGGCCGCGCCAGCAGCAGCAGCACAGACAGACAGGCAGCAGAAACTCGCCTGTGACAAACACTGCAAAGCCAGCAGAGACACACCTACGGAGGGAGGAGTTTGAAGGAGAGGGGGGTGCGGGTGCTGTTTAGGGCTGTCACTTTTCATTCGAAATTCGAATGCAACTTCGAATGTGGGGGAGGGGGTTCGTTTTCGAAATGTAATTTGAATGTTCGTTTTTTTTTTTTTTTTTTTTTCTTTTTATGAACCAAAATTAACCAACTGCTGCTTGCTGGTAATGTTAATCCCATGTCAGAAAAAGTCTCCAGATTTGTCGCGTTAGTCTCTTCTGAGAAAGATTGTCTCCAGGGTCTGAAAAGTTGTCTCGAGTTGGATGCAGCCAAGTTTGTGAGGCAGTGTTGTGACTGTGAGCGTCCAAGCTAACACGTCGGGCTGATGCCCGGTGGCCTGCAGTGGGTTGCACCAGCTGTGCGTAAGTTGAAACGTAAGCTAGTTTGAACGTAAAGTCTCACTAAGTCCGAGTTTACGCACTACTAAAAATATTTGGGTTGCACCAAGTGAAATAGTTACAACGTAGGCATAAGTTAGAACTTAAAATTTACACCTACGTCTTACTAGGTGTAAAGTCCTCCGTAAAATAGCAGTTGGCACGGTGGCGCATCGTTGTTTTGCGTCCGCAACGCGCTCTCCGTGATAAATTACACCCTTTGATATTTATGGCTCACGCTTTTGTTTCCCACAAGCTGCAGCACTGCATACAAATTAAAATAACCGCAACAATTTAGTGAGGCAGGATGGTGGTATAGCCTACAATACTGATGAAGAGCTCACAGATAAACGTTAACAGTAATATGAACCTAAACGAACGTTACTCAATAACGTTCTCATTTGATTAGTGTTGATGAAATATGAAAGCACTAATTTGCGGTGGGCAACATGTCCTGTTTTCACTCCACTTAAACAACCGTAAATAAACACCGTTTCCACCGTGCTTTTCACTGATTGGTCACAGATACTGTACACGTCATTGTCTGCGACACTATTTTGGTTAGTATGGACTTTAGGGTCTACTAGTTAAGATGTACCTTACGTCTCCGTGGTGCAACCAAACAAAGACACAACTTTAGTGTCAAACTAACTAGTTTGAACGTAGCAGTTAGTGTGGACTTTACACCCTAACTTAAGACAGAACTTACGTTCAGCTGGTGCAACAGGCTGGACTGATTTTTTTTTTTTTTTTTTTTTTTTTTTTTTTATTAACTCATTGAGTGCCAGCCACTTTTGGAGAACGGACGCTCCCAGTGCCAGAGTTTCAGAGCGTTTTCAGTGATTTCTCGAGGCCCACAGAATATTGTGTGATATTACTATGTAAACACCGAACACGCAAAAAGAACAAGGAGACTCTATTGTATCATCGGGGCGGCTTTAGCTCAGGAGGTAGAGCGGGTCGGCCAATGACGCAAGGGTTGGCGGTTCGATCCCCGCTCCCTCCCAGCTGCTGTCGCTGTGTCCTTGGGCAAGACACTTAACCCTCCTTGCTCCCGATGGTGTGTAGGCACCCTGCGTGGCAGCCTGCCGCCATCGGTGTATGAATGGGTGAATGTAGACTATCTACTCATTGTAAAGCGCTTTGGATAAAAGCGCTATATAAATGCAGACCATTTACCATTTTACCATTTACCATTTACCATCAGCAAAAAAAAGTTTATTGATACCATTTTCCGTTCTTTAGTTATCAGCCGGAGAAGATAGGTCAAAAACAGCAAAAATATGCTTTTCTATCAGGAAGCTGAGATATTCAGCCTTTTGTGAAATGCATTATTTCAAGCACATTCACTCACTCTAGCTAATATTTTCTGATGATGTGACCTGGTTTAGTTCTGTGGTGCATGCGCGCCCCACCCCCCTGCCCCCCCCTCTCCCCGCCTCTCCCCGAGTCAGCTGCCAACTCCTCCCCACACGCACAAAGTCTATTCGGAGCCTCTGTTTTTGCGCCGCGCAGCTCACAGCAGCAATGAGGAAATGCCCAACGCGACTGCAGGTAAGGGTTGGCCCTTCGGCGTTGGGTGCTGCCTTTCTGGTGGGTACTCGTGTGAAGAAACTATGCAGACAGACAGACAGGCAGAGGAGCTGCAGTTGTGTGCGCAGATTGATTGCTGTTGGCAAGCAGCCCAGAGCCATCTACATGATGGCTCTGTCTGCAGCATGAGCGCGGTTTGTCTTTGATCACGGCTTTGTAAGGGCTGTATTCCTGACACTTCTGTCATCTGGAGAGCACTGTCGCCACCTAATGGCTTGGTAAAATAGGTTATAGACATTCAACATGTCCCAAAATGTTACAGGACATAGATCTGGCTTCGATTGTTTTCCCCCCCGTCAAAAAACGCAATTGACGACAATCGTCGTCTTTGGCACTCTACGTCAGTATTTGAATTGACGACAGCTGTCGTCATTGGCACTCAATGAGTTAACCAAAAAACTTCAAATATATTCGAACGAATTTCGGGCAATTAAAGTTCGTTCGAATTTTATTTTGGGAAAAAGTGACAGCCCTAGTGCTGTTATGGAGGAAATTACTGTTCAGAACGATATTGTTTAGATGTCTGACTGATGCCAAAAATAAATGGTTAAAGTGACTGTTCTGCCTGTTCTATCGAATCACGCACGCACGCATGCACGCACGCACGCACGCACACACACACACAAACACAATACAGTATACACACTTGCCCAAGGGCACCCATAATCACAGGCACGTGAGGTGGTTCTAAAAATCCATTTATCTCAAAACTCTCTGAAAATCTCTGAAACCATGCTGTATTCAACTGCTAATGCCTACATAACTACTAACTCTACAAACTAACTCTTTTAGACAGAGAAAGCACACATTCTATTAGTTCTTTTGAGATATTTTGTGTTCACAAAATCCTAGCAGAAAATAATCCTCGGCTCTTGAAAGATGAGCCAGAATCCTCAAAAAAACCCTTGGCAGAAGCTACCTACAGTAAAAAAAAAAAACTGTTGGCAGTGAATGTGTTAAACATCAAATTCAAGAACTTTTCATGGACTTTCCAGGCCCAATTCCCTCAAATTCAAGGACCCAAAACGACTATAGGTTTGAGAGACACGGGCCGAGGTTGATTACAGTTTGTGATTGTTTTTCTATATAGCTACGTCTTCTACTGTTGATGTGATCGCTGTGCTGCATACGTGCACTAAGTTACATTCCTCCTTTGTAATCTGATTACTTACTGTGGCTGTTAAAAGTGGATCTTGAATCTTAAAAAAGAGAGACGCTTGAATGTGTGAACACTTCTCAACTGTGCTGTGATAGAAAAACACACAATATCAAAAGAACTAACATTTCTATTCTTGCACAAAATATATAAATTCATTAATTCAAAGACCTAAGTCTATTTACCCTATGGCTTTACTTCTGTGCGCCGCTTCTGCTATCTTTCTGTTTTCTTAGTTTGGGGGCGGGGAAAGTGTCACAAGTTCATAAATGTTGCAAATCAGATGCAAGGGCTTTCATCAATCACCGTTGTGTTAACTCACTTGAGGATATACTGTATAGTGACTTTACAAACATTTATTTACATGAAAATCTTCCGTCTTATCACTTTAAACTCACTTTAGATTGGGAATATCCCCACACTTAGGTTTTGAAAGTCGTGGTCTAAGTGACTTTTTTGGGCACATCTGACGTGTTCTTTTCAATTAGAATCAGAATCAGAAAAACTGTATTGATCCCCGAGTGGAAATTGGGACATGCTACAGCTAAAACATGCTAATCCCTTAGGGGTGTCACAATACACTCAGTTCACGATACGATACGATACACGATATTGGGTTCACAAATCACGATAACGATACGATATTTTAACAATCTTTTTTGCGATCGATTTGTAAGTTGAGGGAGCATCCTCCACGCTAATTTGAGTCATTTCACCATTTTCATCCTCGGTGTCTGTAACGTCCCTCGTCTGTTCAAACAAAGCAATGAACAGGAGAGCGAGCATGCAATCAGATGCAGATCAGTGCCACCATGTTCAGCTTCTTTTTCTCACGATATGAGATTTCATCTCAACGATACATATTGTCACGTTTTGATTCGAGGTCGACCGATATTGCTTTTTCAATGGCCGATGCCGATGCCGATCTTTAGAGAGCAGGGCGGCCGATGGCCGATATATAATGCCGATTATTATTATTTTTTTCATTCGATAAAATACGATTAAAATAAACTCCTCAAAAAAAGTTTGGAAACGTTATTTTGCTCGATTATTTCTCCCCTTTAATAATACCAATTGGTATTGTATTTTATATAGTTGGAAAGCCTGATTAGTCACCTTTACAATGGGGTACAACTTGTAAGGATTGTGCATTCGTGGAATGAGAAACACACAGCTAAACCTGTGGGTAGCGCCCCCAAAAAATGTGCAATATTCTTCTGTTGGTATTTTTTTTTAAAGAAATCTAGTAGCCTAGATTTCCATTATCCATTCATGCACATTGAAAATCGAATATAACATTATACTGTAGGCCTACATCTAATATAAGATGTTATCTTAGCCAATACAGTAACATGTTTTTGATTATTCTTTTTATTAAATAGAAAAATACATTGGGTTATGCGGTATAGATTTCAGTAGTGACTGGTAGGCTATAGCGAGAGAGCAGTATGTCAGAGAACTCATTCATGCACTGTTCTATACATTAACAATAATAATAATAATAATAATAATAATGTAACTGTTTAGATTTGCTGTCATTTGATGGGAGAAGTGTGTTTGCAGAAGATGGTGGTGACTGAGGAAACGTAACGTTACAGTAGGCTCATGGGTGCATGAGAAGACTCACATTCAGTGGCGGACTGCATAATCGGGCACGTTGGGCAAATGCCCGGTGGCCTGGCCTGCCAAATTTTTTTTTTTTTTTTTTTTTTTTTTTGCAGGCCGATGCCGATTAATTAAAAATGCCAATAATCGGCCCCAATTAATCGGCCGGCCGATTAATCGGTCGACCTCTAGTTTTGATATCGCGATATATTGTGGGACAGGGGTATAAGGGTGATAAAAACCAACGCACCCTTTGGTTTTCTGTATGGCGCCGAGTCTCAGCAGAGCGGCCAGAGCGTTCTTCTGGAGGTCTGATGACAACACCTCGCAGTACCTGAGGCTACCTGGGTAACACATACACACACGCGTGGCATGCACACAAACACACACACACGCACACAAACACAGTCCATTCAGTAAAACGAGAGGTGAAAATCCTGGCACACATAAGTTGGGTTTCCATCCACCTGTTTTATGTGAATTTTTAATTTGTGCATTAAAATATTCACACACACAAAAAACAATATCCAAATATCGCAAAAAAGGTTTTTACGTTTGAGGGAGGTGGAAAAGTTGGCGTATGGATAAAAGGTCAATGCAAACAGATGAAGCAAATCTCCCATCTCTCGATTAACTCTTCAAAAAGCAGGCAGTTCATTCATGTTGCCTTGCTGACTGGCATACATGAACACTCGCTGCCTGCAAGACAACAGCACGTATCAGCTGTTAATTAGCAGAGGTAGACAGCACAACTGGCTGCGCCCTCATTAACAACTCCTAATATTCACATAACAGTAGTGGATGGGAATGGAATGGAAACTCAACTATAGTAAAAAAAAAAGATGAAGGACCTGTTAGAATGAGCTTGATGATGAACTTCCGGACAGCAGGGACAAAGTCTTTCTCTGTCAAAGGCTCAGTGACCTCCTCACACAGGTACCGGCACACCACCTGGACACGCAGGCAGGCAGGCAGGCAGGCAGACAGACAGACACGCAGACAAACAGACAGACAGGCGCGCACACACACACACACACACACACACACACACACACACACACACACACACACACACACACACACACACACACACACACACACACACACACACACACAGAAAGGGATGCTATCTGATAGATTCATGATATGTTGACTGTGCCCTCTGGTGGACATCTGCTGTATAGTGCATTAACATCACCTACTGATACAACAAGAAGTGTGATGTGTGCCCATTAACTTCTATTCCCATATGCACACACAAGTAGTGTGTGTGTGTGTGTGTGTGTGTGTGTGTGTGTGTGTGTGTGTGTGTGTGTGTGTGTGTGTGTGTGTGTGTGTGTGTGTGTGTGTGTGTGTGCGTGCGTGCGTGCGTGCGTGCGTGCGTGTGTGTGTGTGACATACATGCCTTTGACACTAGATTCGATTCAGGTTTCAGAATGCCAAATTTAAGTTGAGGCCTTTTTCATGCTAGCTGGAACTGAACATTGACCAATTTCAAAATGAAAGTAAAGAAAGAAAGCTGACAAAAACAGCTACAGACAGTATGCTACAGCTCAACCAAGCCAGAGGTAACACGGGGGCTCGAGCCTGCGACCCTCGTGTTGGTAGGCAGGGAATCTACCGCTGTACTACCCAGACGCCGCCATTGTATCTATGTGTTGAGCTACTTGTCTTTAATGTTTTGTAGTAAGAAGATTAAGAAAAATGTACTTGTATTTAAAGGGATAGTTCGGTTTGTTTGAAGTGGGGTCCTATCAGCTAGTTCGATACACTAACTTACCGTAATTAGGTACAGTGGTATTGAAGCGGGGCGCATTGTGGAACGAGACCGCGCACTCAGAGCAGCACCCAAATCAGCCTTTTCTCTGTAAGTATGGGAGTCAACAACTAAAACGTAATTTAGCGACCTAAAACACCTAAAACAACGGCCACCTAAACAAATCGATATCCGTGTACATGCACACTCTATTTTGACAATTTTCAGCGCTTTACTTTTCCGCCAAACAGCAGTTTCATTCGGCACTGCTTTTTCTCCCAACCGTACAACTACCGTATTCCTCTGCTAAAAGCCTGCACAGAGCACAGAGCCGCGGTTTACAAAACAGGAAGGCTTAGAAGAGAGATAAAACACTGACTTACTTTAGAGACAACAAGTCACCTGGCCTCTCTGGTCTGGGACGTTTTCCACAATTTATCCTGGGAATGGTGAAAAAGGTCTGCAGCCAGGGCACCCAGGCATTTAGACAGGAGGCGCATCTCTCTGCCTGTTCACTCTCTGCAAAAGTTCCTCTTCTGTATTCTCTCTGGTTCATAATTGTATCCTCTTGTCACCAAGGTGAATACCATATCATCCTCGCTATCAAAATCACTCATATTTTCGTTCGTGTATTCTATTTGTTGTGTCTTCACTAACAAACCGAGAGAAATAAAATACCCCCAAATAACTGCGGAGTAATCCAGTGCTGCGGCTCTGTGCGGGCTTTTAGCGGAGGAATACAGCAGTTGTACGGTTGGGAGAAAAAGCAGTGCCGAATGAAACTGCTGTTTTGCGGAAAAGTAAAGCGCTGAAAATTGTCAAAATAGAGCGTGCATGTACACAGATATCGATTTGTTTAGGTGGGTGTTGTTTTAGGTGCTAAATTACGTTTTAGTTGTTGACCCCCAGGACTTACAGAGAAAAAGCTGGTGAGGCTGCTGCTCTGGGTGCCGGATCTCGTTCGACGCTGCGCCCCGCTTCAAGACCACTGTACCTAATTAAGTTAGTGTATCTTACTAGCTGATAGGACCCCACTTCAAACTAGGGCTGGGCGATGAAACAATGTCGAAAATTTTCACGAAAAAAACGGCCACGATAACGATGATAAATTTATGAGCTGTAATTTCGATAAAAAATATTTTCAGTGTTGCGTTCAAAACCCCTCAGAAACATGACCGCAGCTTAGCACAGCAATGCTTATTGTGAATAACGTGTCGTTTTTGGGGGGTATTTGAAGGCAACACTGAGTGGAACCAATGGCATCAATGGAAAATAAACAATGTGATGCACGCGTTTGCGGAAGAATCCCTTCTGCTCAGAGCCTCGCAGTCGGCTGGCTGAGTTGAGTTGCTGTTACTAACCAGTTAGAGCATGGCCTGGCAAGAGTAACATAAACAGATGGAATTGATTTGTACACGGGAGATAAAGCTGCAGCAGACAGTAGTTCTGGTTATGGGTAGCGGTAGCTGGCTGTCATGAATGCTATCAAATTAGCATCTACATCGCGTTAGCTAACGCTAACGTTAGCTTACGCGCTAACGTTAATATCTTCATACTTGACAATCTTGCTAACGTTATGCTATCTGTTAGACCATCTATAGCAGCTATCCGAATAACATTACACATCTATAGTTTAAACAGTCTTTGCTTCCTTTATCAAACCAACAGCAGCTAACTATAGCTGCATAATCAACACCTAGCCTTGGACCAAGACGTTCATTGCATTAATTTAATGCAATGAACGTAATTAATGCAATGAACGTAACGTTGCATTATGTTGTTTTAATGATTAAAACAACATAATGCAATACACACAACAGAATAAGCACACCAAAGACCAGTGGTATAAGGGAAAACAAGTAACAAGCATAGAACAATTATAATAAGATGAAAATGCAAGTTACATTAAAAAGCCATAAGTGAATAGTATGGACAAACAGATGACTAAATAAAGGGTTATCATTTAATGACAACAATAGCCAATGAGCTGCATTGAGCCTCTCTCATGAGAATACTTTGAATTGAATTCAACTTAATTGTAACCGGTCAGAGATTAATAGAGTCGTATCTTATACATTCTATATCGCTCTGCATTGAATTTTAATTGTGCCCCTAAAATTCTTCATGTGCTTTTTATGTGCAATTAGTATTATTGATAAATTTATATCGTGATAAATATCGACATCGATCGATATAAGAAACCATATCGTGATAAAAAAAATTGCCATATCGCCCAGGCCTACTTCAAACAAACCGAACTATCCCTTTAAGTCAGTGGTGGTTGCATTAACATAATATTTTCTGTCTTTTACAGATTTTTTGGGGATCAACGACCAAACAATCTGAAGGCTGTCTATCATTTTAACACGGGTAATAATAGAAATGACAGAATTTTAACGTCCCTGTCCGTCAAAACGACAGACAACACAAAAGACAAACACAACCTCTGATATAAGTACAGAGCATCAAACACAACCAGCAGTTTGTACATTATCGTGTGTGTGTGTGTGTGTGTGTGTGTGTGTGTGTGTGTGTGTGCGAGTGTGTGTGTGTGTGTGTGTGTGTGTGTGCGAGTGTGTGTGTGCGTGCGTGCAAGCGTGTGTGTGTGTGTGTGTGCGCGCGCGAGTGTGTGTGTGTGTGTGAGTGTGTGTGCGAGCGAGCGTGCGTGTGTGTGTGTCTAACCTGGTATCCCTGCAGGAAGGGATCCAGGACAGCGGTGAGGAAGGCCAGTGTTGTGTGTCCTCTGTCGGTCACCAGCACCTCGTGTTGAGAAACCTGCAGTGCTCCAGTCTTCACCAGCAGGTGGCACCCCTCCTCAAAATCCTACACAAGACAAACAACAAGGCCGGCTTATTAGCGGTGTTGTTGGGAGGGTTGCTTTTAAAACGTATTCCCCTACAGATGACTGAATACATGCCCTACAATGTAATTTGTAATTCCAATAGATTACTCAACTTATGTAATGTATTCTAAATACTTTGGATTACTTTCGGAATACTTAAAAATCGTCTTGCCTGGGCCCATTTGTCTGTGTCTCTCCTCTGACATTGCCATAGAGACACTGCGGAGCGCGTCATCATTCAGAAACCACGCCCAAAACGGGGGAAAACACAAACTCCCCCCCCCCCAATCCTGGCATTCTCCTCTGTCGCGTGCATGGCGTGTTGCATCGCGTGTTGCACACAAAGATCATATATACGAAAGATGAACACTCAAACTTACTTCCTTGACAGCGCTAGATCCACATTTTTCTTCTCGCCAATTCTCAATGGCTTCCTTGTTTTGCTCGGGAGTACAAAAAAACTTTAATTTGTGATTTTTTTTTACATTTATTGTCTGCGCAGCCCACCACACAACAGCTGTTAGCTATGTTTGATTCAAGGGAAATGACGCTGGTGTATGGAAGTGAATGGAGAGCTTTCCCCCCGTGATGGGCGTGGCCTATTTCATGCAGTGTCTCTATAGTCTTGTGGTGTACAGTATGGTCGGTGCACTGCACGCGCTCAAATTGTTGCACTTTAAAAAAAGTGATGTTTCTGGGAAATGTGTGCCTCATATGAATTTTAGAGCAAATAAAACAAAACAAATAAAGGAATCCCTGAAGTAATCTATTTTTAAAGAAAGTAACTGTATTCAGAATACCACCAATTTAAACTGTAACTGAATACAGTTACCCATAAATACTGTATTTTAAATATATTGCAATCTGTGACTCCCCAACCCTGTATATTAGTGTGGTGTGTGTGTGTGTGTGTGTGTGTGTGTGTGTGTGTGTGTGTGATTGTGAGCCAGGGCCCAACACTCTGACTAAGAAGCCACCTAAGAGGACCACAGGTGTGTGGAAAGGGGTTGAGATTACAGGGGAACTACATTATTCAATGCATCATCATGGACCCCCTGCCATGCCTTCACGGACCAGCAGTGCGCCACGGACCACCTGTTGAAAACCCCTGCACCAGAAGTCTGCACTGAAGCTCAGGACAGTGAGAAACATAGCTGTGTGGAATCTGAGTGATCATTATGTCTCATTAGAATCCAGCCAGGTTAAAGCTACAATATCTAACATTTCCAGATTAAAATATCTAAGAACAAGTAGATCTATGTTATATCATTTTTAGTTGTGTATTACATTATCCTAAATGTTTCCAACAATGTTCAAACCCGGAGAAATCCGAGCATCAGGGTGCCAGCTGTTAGCTCGGTCATCTTCCCATTTGAGCAACTAACTTAACTTTTTGAATGTTGAGCACACAATTAAGTTATTTATTTGTCAAGAAAATACTTGTGAACAGTGTGGATAATTAACATGGTCAGGGCAGGACTCAGAACACATGAAATATCTTAAAAATTACGAAATACACTGGAGGGTAGGCTTGAACTGCAACCCGTTATTCTATTGATTGCTTTGTTTTTGTTTTTTGCATTGTTTCATCCATAACTCTCAGACTTTGCGTGATAACATTTGAAACGGTTTATTTCAGTACTGTACAAACGCTGCTCCTCACCTGCACAGTGTCTCCAGGGCAGAGGATGAACTCGTTGGAGAACATGTTTCTCAGGAAGCTGAAGCTGTTGTAGACTTCCTCTGAAACACAAAACAGAGACAAAAAACTAAGAGACACGTTTAGCTGACAGACGTTTAGCTGACAGACACGTTTAGCTAACAGACGATTAAAAACACGATTTCAGACGGCAGCCCGTCTTTATTGTCACACGAACACACTACAACACATGCATGAACACACTACAACACATGCATGAACACACTACAACACATGCATGAACACACTACAACACATGCATGAACACACTACAACACATGCATGCGGCCACTACACACACTCATGCTGACGGTGGCCGGTGAAATATGTCCTCTGCATTTGACCCATCCAGGCTTGTCCTTTCCTCCGGGGGGCAGGCCAGGAGCAGTGGTCGCTATTTCTTTCCAGCGCCCGGGGACCTTCATTGGACCATCATTGGACCAACTTCAGATGTTGTCGTCACTGGTCGGACGATGATCTTCTGCATGTTTTTAGTGGGGGGTTATGTACGGAGGAACCCTCTGGGGGGTACGGGGAGAACATGCAAACTCCACACAGAAAGGCCCTTTCGATGAGATAGCCCACCTGGGCAGTAGGCACTGAAGATATGGGGGGGTCACAACTCCAGCGCCCACAGCGTCCCAGGTGAGAATCGAACCCAGGACCTTCGAGCTGTGAGGCGACAGCGCTTACCACTGCACCACCGTACCCCTACGTTTAGCTAACAGACACTTTTTCACACCCACTACAAAGTGGCTGGGATCAGTATTCCCCTCCTTGACTTTTTGTAGCCTGGTTCAAATCACAGCGATAACGTGATAACGTCACATTCTGTTTCGCTCTACGTAACAAGCCCACCACAGTCATTTCAGTGGGTGGGAGTACTTTCCTTGACAGACAACTCCTTCAGCCAATTAGGGTAGCCAAATCCAGTCCTTCAGCCAATCAGCGTTGGATCCAGTCAATGGTATATGCTCCTGTTCTTGTTTAATTGTTGTTATTGAGTCTATTTCTGAAATACTTACGGCTGTTTAAACTCTACAAATGAAAACATTACTGCTCGTTGCTTCTCAGACAGATCCGCAGAACGAAAAACAAAATGTGAGTCCAGGTGATATGGATGGTATCATTGAAATGCTGTCCAATGAAAACCACTTAAAGTCCCTGAAAACCAAAATCCACAAAAACCTTCTAACTATTAAATTTAGGGTCTTATGTGAGTAATTGTGTGGTTCAGAAAGTGGTTGACATTACTTTCAACCCTAACCCCAAAAATCAACACTTTTCTACAAGGTCTGGATTTCCATTTCCTCATTGAAGAGAGCGGTGCGCGCGGTGCTAAAATGCATTATCTTATCACGTCATAAGATTTAATCGAATCACACACACGCATGCACGCACGCGCACACACACACACACACTGACACTTAGACCCGCCCATCACACCACTTATGTGACAGGTGGACCTCCACGCTCCCCCCCACCTCATGAGGACTTACCCGGAAAAGTGACCGGGCACGCTGTTGAATCAAACGCCGGCTGTGTTTGGGCTTGGTTTTGTGTGATTCTGGCATCGTCTGACGTAAATAGATCAATAAGGTGTTTTCGGGTTGTCCCTGGGCTGCAAACTCATTTAAAGTATGCAAATCGAAGTTGTTTCTGACGAGAATAATGTCACGTTACTCCGAGACTGCTCAACGCCATGACAGAGCCACTCTCCCCGGCTTGGGAGAGTGAAGGTCTCCCGTCTGCGCGGCCCCGCTGCCTGGAGCACAGCGCCAACGCGCCTGGCCGGCAGAAAGCGCCCCAGACTCGGTGTGATAATCCTGTAACATCATTTGAGCTTATTCAGGTAAGATATTAGTAATGTAATGACACATTCAGAGAGAAACTGTCTATAATGAAGACGTGTGTCAAATATGACAACGTGGTGTTCAGTATTTTAAGAGCACAGGTTTTTTTTTGTCCATCTCCTGAAAAGTTGGCGATTTGGAGATAAGTGGTTGTCATCGGACAGCGACGATAGGTTTCTTAGATCAGCGCTCCTCAAAGTGGGGTTTCATACACTCTAAAACATCTAAAAGCAGAAATCAGATGGGGGTCCCGTGGTCTATAATGTCTACTTAGGGGTCCGTGACATAAAAAAAAAAAGTTTGAGAACCACTGGCTTTGATGATCACATTTGTGCAAACTTCTAAATCAATAATCTACTAGCAGGAGGATAGTAAAAGCCTGAGTATTGCCTGAATGTTAACAGCAGTATCAGACTCACCTTTCTTGGTGGAGGAGGCGGTGTGGATGGCTGAGGCCAGCAGGGCCGGCCGCAGGAAGACGTGCAGCACCTGGTTCCTGTAGGAGGCGCAGGAGAGCACGACGACTGCCTGGCTCAAGAGCTCCTCTTCTGGGGTGCCGACGCGGCGATGCTCCCCTGGCCCCGCTGCTGCGAGGTGGAGGTTTAAAGTCAGTGGGCGGGGCAAAAGACAGATGGAAGCGCTTAAAGGAACAGTAACATTTTGGGAGATTAGCCTATTTAGCCAATAGTAAGATGAGAAGATAAGATGCCCTTCTCTTCTCTGTGCGTGTAGTCGAAAAATAGCGATCCGCCCGTCTCCCGCTACGGCGAGTTAGCTTAGCACAATGAATGGTAGTCATTGGTACTGGCTAGCCTACCCCATTAACATAAGCAAAAATGTGCAAAAGAAAAAACAAATGCTCCCATGCTGCTCACCTGGCGTAATCCGAGCACTGTAGCCAGGTGCTGCTGGAAGGGGTCGACTTCCAGTACCATTGACTACCATTCATTATGCTAAGCTAACTAGCGCTCGCTATTTTTCTACGACACACACAAAGGAGAGAAGGGCTTACTCGTCTTACTATCAGGAAGATTGCAAATAGGCAAATCAAATAGGCGAATCTCCTTTAAAGAGTAAACCCCAAATCTATGGTGAGGCCTGACACCGAAAAGTAGGGTACTGAGCCATCTGCTAATAGGGCTGGGGGCACGTGACGTAAGCGCGGGTGAGGAGCGCTTGCATTGTGGTCCAGTACGACAATTGCGGCTAGGCTAGTAGCAGCCCCACCAAACTCCATTCATCTGGCAACTAAATGTGGCCCTCTCTATCGGTAAATGGAATACCACCAGGACATAATTTACAAACCTTACGAATCATTAGACGCCACTCTCCAATTCAGCATACATATTATCACCCATGAGTAAAATCTCATGTTTGGAAGTGGTTCACTCTGCTGCCATACTAGCGCCCTCCACTGTGGATTTTGCGGGTAGAGCGCTGTGGGAATCACCGGCAAAACATTTTAATATATTTGGAATGTGTGCTTCTTATTGGAGTATGTGTATGCCAAATTAACCCGTAAGTCATTGTCATTCTGAGACTCGGAAGAGCTCCCCGATAGGGAGTTGCAGGCTCCGCTAAATTGGCCGTACGCTACATACACGTTAGCAATCACAATACAACAGGTACCTACCTCCCGCACAATGTTGTTATCTCAAGTTTCGCATAATCAGTATTCCCAAATATTGCGTCGTCAAGTCAAGTCAAGTCAACTTTATTTATATAGCACATTTCCATACAGCGGCAGCTGGAACCAAAGTGCTTCACAGGTATAGGCAGGTACAAATAAACAGATGAGTGCAAAGTACTAAATAAAATATGACACAATACAAGAAATAATGGCAATTTAAAAATGAGGGAGAAGGACTAGAGGCAATAAGACAATAAGACAATAGAACAATAAAAACAGTAAAACAATAAAAACAATAAACAGTAAAGCCAGGGACCTATTGAGGGCTAAGTGGGGGGAAAGGCCAGGGAGAACAGGTGGGTTTTTAGTTGTGATTTAAAAACCTTGAGTGTCTGGGCGGCTCTTACATGGAGGGGGAGGCTGTTCCAGAGCTTGGGAGCAGCAGCCGAGAAGGCTCTGTCCCCCCTAGTTTTCAGCCTGGTTCTGGGCACCACCAGCAGGAACTGGTCTGCTGATCTAAGGGATCTGGAAGGGGTGTGGCGGTGCAGCAGCTCAGAGATGTAGGGAGGGGCCGTTCCGTTTAGTGCTTTAAAAACGGTGAGGGCTAATTTAAAATCAATGCGGAAGCGCACAGGCAGCCAGTGTAATGAGGACAGAACCGGGCTGATGTGCTCACGTTTTTTGGTGCCCGTAAGGAGGCAGCGCAGCCGCGTTTTGGACCATCTGGAGGCGGCGGAGCAGGGACTGGTCGATCCCCGCATAAAGTGCGTTGCAATAGTCTAGGCGGGTGGTAATAAAAGCATGTATCGCCGTCTCCAGGTTTTTCTGGGAGAGATAGTCCTTCGTCTTTGCCAGGAGCCTAAGATGATAAAAACTGCTTTTTACCACAGCGCTGACTTGCTTTTCGAATTTAAAAACACTGTCAAAAATGACTCCAAGGTTTCTTACTGAGGTCGAGAGGTTTGAGCCCAAGGGGCCGAGAGCTTCGACGAGGGGGGCTGGGGGGACCTTGTTAAAGACAATGACCTCAGTTTTCTTTTCGTTTCCAATACTGTGCACTTATTCAAATGGATCAAATGACTATTTTTCTATAGCCGTTTTCACACACAGATCGTGCAAAATTGCAGTTCAAAAGGCCCGCAAAACCGGCAGCCTCGCCACAGAAATTGCTTTCACACACAGCCAAGCAGCACCGCCACATTCCCGTCCTGGGGTGTGCTTTCAAGTGACATCCACCCCTCCCGGATTGAAAGGCGAGCGGAGGCATTTCCACCCAGCTCCTCGCCCAAATGAATATTTTCATAGGTTAGTGTAGCCTAGGCTACTGTATGATGAACGAATTCATTCAACAACCAAACATCGCTGATGTATGCCAGCCAATTAGGTGCAGCTGCGGTTGTTAAGGATCAAGCTGATAAAGCTGCGCTCGTTAAGGATCAAACTGATAAAACATGAAAGTGTTGTCCACATGCAGCATGGTAACAAGGCTTTCAATATTCATCTGATCGACTTTATGCATCACAGACACACCATCATGTAGCCTATTAGATAGGCTACAAGGCTAATTCTTATCTTTTGGTTCCAGTTTTTTGTAAAGCAAATGATTCCCATCAAGTAGCCTAATTAGGGGCCGTTCTGAAAGACGACGGCCGCATATCAAACAGCTGCAGTCTGCATAACGTTCGTCGGGGGAATAGTATAGGCTATAAATGCACATGACTACTATAACGTTAGTAGTTTTTGTAAGGGAATGCACAAGTGGCTAGCTAGACAGATTGCAGTTCTGGAGCTGGTTTCCAGAGGGAATATCCTCAGACCAACTCGCCACAGACAGCTATAGTCCTCTGAAGCGTATTATTATATCCGTTAATTTTACCTAGGCTACTAATGTCAACATCGTTTGAGCATAAAGCCTAACCTACTTACAGGCACGGAGCATTCCTCCTGGCGCATGATTGTATAGGCTACTTTTTTTTTTACTTTTACTGTCTTTCTTGCTGCATGAGGTGATTTCCCCTGTAATTTTTTTATGAATGAGCTGAGCATTCGCACTGTTCCGGCTTGCTGCTCCTACGCTTTCAAGTGGAGGCGGGTTACCTGCTAACCCGGCGCTGAGACTAGGTCGGCTGGCGGGACAAAAGGCGTACAACAATTTACCCACCAACGCGCGTTCAGAACTTTCACATCGGAGGCGCGGATCCTATCTTCTGTGCATTTTGCGGCTTTCAAGGCCGGTGTGAAAGCGCCTAGTGTATCTTGCGCAATCTATGGCCGGCGAAGTTGTAATATAATCGTCATGTCATGCTGTCTTTGAGTCATTTATAAATGAAATTATGTCTTTTTTTATCGCTTTTTTTTGTACCGCTATTTGACATTGAAGTAAACAGCGAGTGGCACTAGTGTACTGGAGTCGGCCGTATTTACCCACAACGCCCAGTCGTGACAGTTGCCCCAGCTCTATTGGCTGGTCTTTGTGCCAGGTGATGTCACCACCAGGTGATGTCACCACCTGTTGTACTCTATAGGTGACATCATCACCAGGCTCAAAGACCAAGCCAATAGCAATTACAACATGCTTTACAAAAGATGACAGAATAAAAGAAACAAAAAAACATGAGTGATAAATAAATACACACCTTGTTCTCCCAGTGCCAGCCGGACTCTGCCGTGGGAGATCCTCACTAGACGTCGATGCAAGGAGAGACTGGAGGAAACCACCTCAGATGCAGGCAGGTGGTCTGGAGAGGAGACAGAGGAAAAATCTATACTCAAGAAGACTCTAAGGTCCAATCTCAAACCAGCCCCCCCTACCCACTACTTCACTACCAAGATCAGTCCAAATCAGGATATTCTGATATTCATGTATGCACTCTCCAAATCAGTTAATTCCATGCCTGCCCTTAACGACTTAACTAATTAAAGTGACACCAGTTACCACAATTTAATTTTTTCTAAGTGTGCTCTGTGTTAATTAGTAGTAGTTTTGTGCCGGCAAAACAACAACCACCCTGCAAGGCCCAGAATTTACTCCCTTAAAAAAAACACTGCCCATGTGCTTATATTATTGAGATTATTAATGATACAAAGTGGGTTGATTAACGGTAAAGCCATCCTTTAAGCTAAAGACTGATTGTGATTTCTTGGTTTCTGCCACTGAAGTCCACTGTCAAGAGTTCAGTTCTACTTCTAATAATGTTGTTCCAGTTCCTACTGGTCACTGACAGAGGGCGATAAAGCTCATACAATACTTTAAGGATACATTTTGTGATTTTGGACGTACAGTATACAATACAATTTGTCTCTTACATACCCATAGTTTTATAAGAGACAAATTATTAGGTCCAAAATTGCCAAACCTATCCTGTAATGCCCCATTTTGATTGTTATTAAACAGTATAATTACAATATTGATGCATCACATCTTACCTATAATAGTAGCTGAGACCAAAGCCGTGTGTATCGGAGATTGCTCCCTTAGGTGATTATTAAGTCTGTGTCTGTCTAAACTCGCGTCAACAGGGGGCTCTCTCTCTTTTTCTCGTTACCGCCGGACCGGCTAACCCGGAAGTGAAACGCAGCTGCCTGCCTACTAGGGGTGGGGGAAAAAATCGATTCACCTAAGTATCGCGATTTTTAATGTCACGATTTTTTGGATCGATCTTTTATTCCAGAATCGATAATCGCAAATTTAAAAAAAAACAATTTTTTTTTTTTTTTTTGGTGCTTGCAGTCAGGCCACTCACTGAACAGCAGGCCAGGCGCCGCCTACTGGTTTATTAGTGGTTTTATTACTTTATTAGTTAGTCTGTAATAGTTATTACTTAGTAATAATTACACTTCAGGGTTAAAGTGGGTGCATCTCATTGTAAAATTGGACTTCAAACGGCCCAAATCTGGCTTCAAACGGCCCAAATTTCACGTGCGTTGGCCCATATCGGCCTGGCCTGCTTGGTATCTAATGCCCGGCCTGAATTATGATCCCAGTCCGCCCCTGTTTTTAACTATATCGCCCAGCCCTACTCATGATATATAATATACAGTCTCTAGTGTATGATTCAACTTTTCCCATGTTCTAATCTAGTGTAAAAAAGCAAACAAACTGAAAAAATAAAAGAAAAAAATAAACAAAAATCGCAATAAATTGTAATATCGAATCGCAATAATCGTAGAATCGCAATACTTAAGAATCGCAATATAAATCGAATCGGCACCCAAGAATCGTGATAGTATCGAATCGGGAGATAAGTGAATCGCCACAGCCCTACTGCCTACCCCGTTCGCGCTGCCTAGCAACATAGCATAAACATTGTGAACGCCACGCATACTCTCGGGAACATCTCTCGTTATATTCTAACAGGTTTTTCGGAAGTTATTTTGTGGTTATGGCCGAAGTGGCTGCTGCAAACCGTTTCATTTCACTTCCTGATCTGCCCTGGCTACAGACAGACTAACACTGGCCGATTCACTCGGGGTTCAAGCGAGACTACTCTGCGTTGGTCTCGTCGACTATTAGAGGTAAGATGTGATGCATTGATATTAAATTTATACTGTTTAATAACAATCGAAAAGTTGCTCGTAACTGCTTTAACACCACCACTGACATTTTAAATTTCAACAGGGGGTAGCCTCTTGCTATAGACCCATTTCACAGCAACCGTTTTGAGGTGGTTAAGCAGGAAGGAAAGTAGCTGTAATCAATACCGTTAATGATCATTCCATTCAATTGAGGTGTTCCAGTGCCAGGGCTGTCACTAATGTTATTGAGGTGTTCCAGTGCCAGGGCTGTCACTAATGTTATTGAGGTGTTCCAGTGCCAGGGCTGTCACTAATGTTATTGAGGTGTTCCAGTGCCAGGGCTGTCACTAATGTTATTGAGGTGTTCCAGTGCCAGGGCTGTCACTAATGTTATTGAGGTGTTCCAGTGCCAGGGCTGTCACTAATGTTATTGAGGTGTTCCAGTGCCAGGGCTGTCACTAATGTTATTGAGGTGTTCCAGTGCCAGGGCTGTCACTAATGTTATTGAGGTATTCCAGTGCCAGGGCTGTCACTAATGTTATTGAGGTGTTCCAGTGCCAGGGCTGTCACTAATGTTATTGAGGTGTTCCAGTGCCAGGGCTGTCACTAATGTTATTGAGGTGTTCCAGTGCCAGGGCCCTCACTAATGTTATTGAGGTGTTCCAGTGCCAGGGCTGTCACTAATGTTATTGAGGTGTTCCAGTGCCAGGGCCCTCACTAATGTTATTGAGGTGTTCCAGTGCCAGGGCTGTCACTAATGTTATTGAGGTGTTCCAGTGCCAGGGCCCTCACTAATGTTATTGAGGTGTTCCAGTGCCAGGGCTGTCACTAATGTTATTGAGGTGTTCCAGTGCCAGGGCCCTCACTAATGTTATTGAGGTGTTCCAGTGCCAGGGCCCTCACTAATGTTATTGAGGTGTTCCAGTGCCAGGGCTGTCACTAATGTTATTGGTTACACCTTTACTTCCTGCTTTACCACCTCAAAACGTTTGCTGAATCTTCTGGAGAGGGAAGACTGGAGCCATACCAGGCCAGTGGAGGAAGGCCCCGTATTCCCGGGAAAGACTCCTGAGCCAGACTGCTTGTTGGGTCAGCTCGTCCAGCGCCATGCCCGGCTCCTGGCCCGGTGCCCTCTGGTGGTGGTTCTGGAGCAGCAGGGAGACTAGAAGAACCCAGGGCTTCAGGACCATGTTCTCCTCCTGGGTCCGCACCAGCCTGTAGGCGGAGGTGTTCACAAAGCCCTGGGTCTCCTCGCTGGCCCTCTGGGGGATGTGTCTGGAAAGGTGAAGTTGTACAGACATGATGCTTATGATGAGTATGAAGATTACCACCTCCTTTCCACCTAGTATTAACATGATGCTTAGATTATGAAGATTACCACCTCCTTTCCACCTAGTATTAACATGCCTAATGAGCAGTGTTGTGCATGTGCACGATAAGGGGACATTCACACCAAAAGCGTTTTTTTCAGTCAGAACGCTATGAAAATCATGTTGAGAGAGCTTCCATTGTGCACAAAACTCAGTTTTGTTTCCCCCTGCAGTCACGTGCAGTACAGATAGCAGCACAATGACCACATGGACGGTAGCCAGCTGGTTTTGTCTGTTTGATGTTGTTCACCGTCAACATGAAAGCCAGATTATTGGCAATTCTGGCAGCAGCGGAGGTTGAGGATCCCTCGGGAGGAGAAAAGGTAGGAGGAGAGGAAAAGACGAGCAGGGCGCTTTTCCTCTAAAGTTCACCTTTTTTCAGCTTAAAAACGCCCACAGCGCTCCTCCAAAAACAACGGACGCCACCAGCGCTAAACGCCAGGTGCGTTCATTAAAAGAGGAGCACGTCTAGCGCGTCCTTACATAGAGAATGAATTGCAGAAAGACGCTGGCAGCTCCAAAAACGCTTTTGGTCTGAATGTCCCCTAAAAGAGTGCCGTTAACTGAATAAGCTTATATTTTGATGAACCGTGAACTAAACGCAGCCATTTGCAACTAATGAACGTACACGTACAGTGAGTATCACTAACTCCTGTGAGAGTTAACAGCGCTCTTTTCTTTTTAAAATAAATTTTATTTTGCATTTTGCAAAGAAAAAACATACATACACTCCAAAATTACAATGCAGTGCTACCAGTTACATAAAGAGCTTATGTGCTTGTAAAAAATGTTACGCGTGGGATCCCACACAAGGGGGTCCATGGCAGACCAACCAGGCGAATCACCCGTCGACCCTAACTTCGTCAAGGTAGGCCAGAAATGGGTCGCAAATAGAGATCATGTCCGCCAAAGAGGGTGGAGAGTAGGGATGCATCGATTATAAATTTTGATGTACGATTATAGTCTGAGAAAAAACCACGATTATCACGGTTTCACGATTATTGTTATGGACGTATAAAAATCACATGAGCATTCTTTAAATAGAGGTTTTATTGTATTTCCCCCACAATCTTAACAGTTGCTGCCTTCGGATTAAAAAAAGAAGAAAGAAAGGGCAGATGTACTCAGATGTGGCTCTGACCTAATCAAATCTAACTGACATCACTATTGTGAACATAAAACAAACAACATTTCTGATATGATTGTTTTAGTAAAGTGTATCACAATAGTCAATACAAAAAATATTTTATTATTATTTTATAGAAGCGAAAGTCTAGCTGCTTAGTCTGCAGAAAAAACACAAAAGGCATAGTAACTTATTGGCATCTTACTGGCAACTAAATGGGCCGTCTGAATTTTGCATTGGGGTCAGTTCTATTGCAGTGATGATGGGGCAGGCATGGAAAGCCTCACTATACGCCATCATGTGTCGTTTCACTTTTTACTGGAAAATGCTCCCTCTAGATTAAAGAAAGGACACTCTGTGGTGTTGACTGGTGTTTGTTATGTAAATGTGCGCATTTGTTTTCGTTGTCTCAGTCAGATCATGACTGCCAAGCAGCTAGCTACGTTAGCTTCACGTTATTAAGCCTACATGTAACGTTAGCGGGTTGCTTTTGGAGTTGACACAAACCCTTGATGTTTCTTTTTGTGTAAAGCATGAGGTTCTCTATGGTTTACGCCAGCTCTGGGAGCATGAAGTGCTTTAAATGCGGGGATGTTTGGTCACAACGAGCTCGAGAACCGCTGCCTGTTGAACTATGTACGCTAGGCCATGGCCAGCTAGCTAACATTAGCCACAACAGCTAACGTTAACGTCATTGACTGTATGTTAACGGTAAACAAATCCGCTGCCTCCTCCCCATGTTTGGTTTAACGTAACACCAGCTCAGACTTTCCCCTAATCTCAGAAACCTTGCGGGACATGTATTGCAACATTTATTTTGGTGCTGGCGTCCATGGCTAGGCTACCGACTGACTACTACTGGGAGACATGGCAGCTGCCTGTGTTTGGTGCCTCCGCTAAATAGTCCGTGCGGGAAACGAAGCGAGAGAGACAGGTTCTTCACGGGAGTTTTAAACTGACGAACTGTTGTGAAACAAAACACTCGGTGTAGCGGAGCCTCTGCGGTTATATAACCGTGACATTTTAAATCGTGGTTAATAGTCAAACCGGTTAACCCCTGCATCCCTAGTGGAGAGGGGGACTTCGATTTCTGCAGAATGAGTTTCTTGGCAACAATTGTCCCGTGTGTCAGAGATTGTTGCACAGCTGTCGGGACGTCCAGAGAAGATTCTGAGGAGCCGAAGATGGCGAGTTCTACCTCCGGCTGAAAGGTTATTTTGTAGGCCTTAGAGTACCAGTCAAATATTTTGGCCCAGAATCCGGTCAGTAAAGGGCAGGAACAGAGTTACTCTTTTCGAACCCCAACTCTCTACGACCTTCCTATCCTTAGCTATGGCCCCTTTCCCCTAGCCCCTCACCACAGACCATCCCACCATCCAGATACCCCCTATCTCTAGCCCCGCCCCCTCCCACCACCCACATCCCCCTAGACATTCCCCCAACCTACCCCTCGAATCCGGGCGCTCTACGACCTTTGTATTCCTAGCTACAGCCCCTTGCTAATGTCTAACTGTACCCTTTTGCCTTGCCTGATTTAACTTGTGCATACCTTTCCTTTTTGCCCTGTAGCCTATGTGAGTATTTTGAGAGAAAAGCAAGTCAAATTCCTTGTATGTGTGTAGATTAGAGATGCGCGGATGAGATTTTATGCCATCCTAATCCGTGTGTATGCATGAACCAACCGCCCGCCATAAATCCGCGCAAATTATTTCATACTATTTATAGATCTGCGCCCGCCATGCAGCTGACATTTCACAACGCTATAAAGGAGCGAACTTACGGTTTCTGCTGCCGTTGGTGCGATCGCTGCAGTCCAAGACTCCAAATAAACTTCCATGCTGTATTATGTCCAGTCCACCACTTGCCCTCATATAGTTTACTCGGCTAACGCTATAGCTTTACGTTTAGTTTACTGGATTGCCTCATTGTATGGGAAAATACAAACGCGTCTTCTCTTCAAACACGTCTTCAGCGGAGACTCCTCTTTGAGGGTGACATCATTGACCATATATGGACCATAAGTGGAGCCTAGCGACCTAGCACATGGCTATGGTTTTGTTTACCACTGCCATGGGTCCTTTGGGGATCCTACAATTAATAGGCGACTAAGAATGTGCCTGACGAAAAATGTAGCTTAAAATACGTTCATAGACTAGAGAACGTAATTACCGTAATATTATTTTTCCTCATTAATGATACATCGTTTCAACTGCCCACAACCCATCCGCTATTAATCAGAATGTTTATTTTTATGATCCCCGCCCCCCTTCCTTGACCCCAACACCCCCATCCCCCCACCCACTCTCTCTAGCCACCCCTCGAACCCCGACCTTCCTATCCCTAGCTGTGGTCCCTGTACCTTTCTGGTACAGTATGAGGTCTATACCACTGCACAGGTAGGAGAGCGTTTTGATGGTACTGTAGGCCTGCAGAGGCGTACCTCGGAATCAGGTTGAACTGGCGGCGGTTGACCCTGCCCTGGGCTAAACTTCTGACAGACACAGGATGGCCGAAGTACACGTGGATACTGCCGTAGTCTTCACTAAAGACCTTTCTGGCTTTGAATAGACCCTAGAAAAGCAGAGAGGGAGACAAGCAGAGCACAAGTAGTCATATCACACATGTGACCAAGTCAGCTTTGCTCCAGTCCCAAGTCCCAAGTCTAAATATGGATGACCAATTCAATTCAAGTCCATGCCATTAATGTTAAGTCTCAAGTCCAGTCCAGCATCAATAGAATATCTTAACACGTTCACTGCCATTGACGAGATATCTCGTCTTAAAAAATCCAACGGTTGACTGCCAATGACGAGATATCTCGTCTTAAAAAAAAAAAAAAAAAAAAATTTGACGGTGGGACGTGGATCAACGCCCCCCACGTCTCCTATAAAAATATTGGAGCCACCGAACGTGTACAACCCATTCCACCGACCCACTAAGTGGCGACAGTGCTCTCCAGACTAGAAAAAGCCGAGCCAAAACTGCAGGGGAACGCGCGAGGAAACCATTCTCTCATACTGTAAAATGGATTGGCGAAAACGCTTTCGCTTTCGCGCATTATCGCGCTGGGAGCTGGCGGTGGGGGATTGCTAATTTGCATAATAGATTATGCGTGCAACACACTTTGAAACACCGGCAGAAAGCCCACAATCGCATGCAGCTTCATTGCAGCTGAGCTCACAACCGAAACGACTCATGCAGACTCGCCCAAAGAGCAGCCGCCAGCAGCCAGGCAGCACAGACAGGCAGAGCCTCGCTTGTGACAAACGCTGCAAAGCCACCAGAGACACACCCACGGAGGGAGGAGTTTGAAGGAGAGGGGGGTTTCCTGCTGCTATGGAGGAAATTACTGTTCAAAACTATTGTTTAGATGTCTGACGTCTTACGCCAAAAATAAATGGTTAAAGTGACTGTTCTATCGAATTTCACAAAAAGCCATTTATCTCAGAATAAATTTTCAGACGCTGAAACCATGCTGTATTCTACTGCTAATGCCTACATAACTACTAACTCTACAAACTAACTCTTTTAGACAGAGAAAGCACACATTCTATTAGTTCTTTTGAGATCATTTGTGTTCACAAAATCTTAGCAGAAAAGAATCCTCGGCTCTTGAAAGATGAGCCAGAATCCTCAAAAAAAAACCTTGGCAGAACCTACCTACAGTATTGAAAAAACGGCTGGCAGTGAATGTGTTAAAAGAATATATATATATATCTAGGTCTTTTCAATGCTATATGGTTTTAATAGGATACACACTTGGTAAGAACATCATTATCTTGATTTCTATAATCCGTTTCAGTTTCAATAAACTCAATTCTTCTGCTGGAACAAATCTCATCACTTACAATCTAAGTCATTTACAAACCCACACGATCTTATGTCAAGACTCAAGCAATTAAAACTGTGACTCGAGTTTGACTTGAGTCCACAAGTAACGAGATCTGAGTCCCCAGCTCTGAGTAATATACAGTGTATATGAAGAGTTTAGGACTCAAAGACGCCACTACACTCCGCTATTGGTAGAGTGCTAAAAGCATTACCGGTATTCGTTAGTGTCGGACTGGCTTCACATATTACTGTTTTTGTTTAACAGCTGATTTGAAGTGTGGTGACTCACCGTTTAACAGCTGATTTATAGTGACTCACCGAGGTGGACTCCTTGGGTTTGGGTACGCCCAGTAGCTCCCTGGCATAGAGTGTCTCCTCCAAGATCCTCTCATAGCTGATACTGACTGGGACCAAGTTGACGTCAAACACCTCCCCTTTGAAGAACGGGTCCATCACTATACTAAACAGACCTGGAGGAGAGAGAACGATGAGGATGACAGGAAGGAAAAAACATATGTAACCAAACAGGTAGGAAACATCCCTGTTTTTAGCTGAAATCTTCAATGTAGCCAGGTGGTCCAGCAACTCTTTCTGGTACCACTAGCTACTGCCGCACATGGCTAACAGTGAAGAATTCAGCTAAAAACAAGTTGTAAATGTCATCTTTTCAAGTCAACTTGGCATCTCAGGGCTTGTGGAGACTTGGATTACGGCAGGTGAGCAGTATGGAAGCTTTTTTTTTTTTTTTTTAACGTTTTTGCTCATGGCCTCCTTCACACTCAGCAGCTCTACTTGCCTGATACGGCCGGTCTCCATTTCTCCAAACTGGGACCGTGCCGGCTGCATTCTACTGCATGTAGCACACTGACTGTATGCAAGTATCTCATACGATCCCACTTCAAACAAACCAAACTATCCCTTATATATACAGAGGGAAAATGAATTCCTATATTAGGGGTCTTTTAAGTCCGCTGCAGAGAAATATAAACATGTTAAGAGTGATGCTGAAATGTGGCTTGTAGGAGGGAAATCCCATGGTAGCTTTTTTATTTTATTATTTGAAGATCATCAAAGACACAAACCATCCCCACAACAGCCTGTTCTCCCTGTTACCCTCAGGGAGGAGATACAGGGTCCCAAAAGCACGCACAAATCGCTTGAGGGACAGTTTCTTCCAGCAGGCCACGAGACTCCTTAACATACACAAATAGTGTAGTAGCTGTACTGTACCGCACTGTAGATGCTACCATTAGGTATGTGTAATGTTTAATTGTATGTTTAATTAGGTATATGATATTTGCACCTGTACATCAAATACGTCGAATTCAAAATGTTTAAGTACGTCCAAGTATGCACATGACATGTGCACCTATGTGCAGTGAATATGCCACTGTCTCTGACTTGTCCTATCACTCTACTGCCTTATTTGCTTGTTGTGTCTTTTGTTGTTTTTGCACTCATATGCCCTGTTATATTTGTACTATGTTGTAAACGGAGTTCACAGCACAAGAATTTCACACGTGATACTTGTACCATGGAGTGACAATAAAAATCTTGAATCTTGAATCTATTTCCATTATTTTATTCATGAAGCAACAAAATGGTTATGTGTAAAAATAGTTCATTCATTGCAGTTGTTTTGGAAAAATCGCATCCAAAGGTTAACAGGCGCAAGTTCTCTCTTTCTGTGTTTTTTTTTTCTGTGAAAATGAATATTTTACCTTGCCCCCCACCCCATGGAATATTACAGAAAACCTGTTTTTCCAACTGTAGGTTTTTGACCAGTGTCTCATATTATGGATTATGATTTTCTCTCTCTCATGGAAAGCTTGTAGCTGTTGTTTATGTTGTTCTTGTCACCTTACCTAACTTAGAAGTCAAAGACTTGCATGTTCGGCTGCTGGTTCTTACCTAACTTAGGAGTCAAAGACTTGCATGTTCAGCTTCTGGTTCTTACCTAACTTAGGAGTCAAAGACTTGCATGTTCGGCTTCTGGTTCTTACCTAACTTAGGAGTCAAAGACTTGCATGTTCAGCTTCTGGTTCTTACCTAACTTAGGAGTCAAAGACTTGCATGTTCGGCTTCTGGTTCTTACCTAACTTAGGAGTCAAAGACTTGCATGTTCGGCTTTTGGTTCTTACCTAACTTAGGAGTCAAAGACTTGCATGTTCGGCTTCTGGTTCTTACCTAACTTAGGAGTCAAAGACTTGCATGTTCGGCTTCTGGTTCTTACCTAACTTAGGAGTCAAAGACTTGCATGTTCGGCTTCTGGTTCTTACCTAACTTAGGAGTCAAAGACTTGCATGTTCGGCTTGTGGTTCTTACCTAACTTAGGAGTCAAAGACTTGCATGTTCGGCTTCTGGTTCTTACCTAACTTAGGAGTCAAAGACTTGCATGTTCGGCTTCTGGTTCTTACCTAACTTAGGAGTCAAAGACTTGCATGTTCGGCTTCTGGTTCTTACCTAACTTAGGAGTCAAAGACTTGCATGTTCAGCTTCTGGTTCTTACCTAACTTAGGAGTCAAAGACTTGCATGTTCGGCTTCTGGTTCTTACCTAACTTAGGAGTCAAAGACTTGCATGTTCGGCTTCTGGGTCTTACCTAACTTAGGAGTCAAAGACTTGCATGTTCAGCTTCTGGTTCTTACCTAACTTAGGAGTCAAAGACTTGCATGTTCAGCTTCTGGTTCTTACCTAACTTAGGAGTCAAAGACTTGCATGTTCGGCTTCTGGTTCTTACCTAACTTAGGAGTCAAAGACTTGCATGTTCGGCTTCTGGTTCTTACATAACTTAGGAGTCAAAGACTTGCATGTTCAGCTTCTGGTTCTTACCTAACTTATAAGTCAAAGACTTGCATGTTCGGCTTCTGGTTCTTACCTAACTTAGCAGTCAAAGACTTGCATGTTCGGCTTCTGGTTCTTACCTAACTTAGGAGTCAAAGACTTGCATGTTCGGCTTCTGGTCCCCTCGAGGAAGAATTCAATTGGTGCAAATCCATTCTGGAGAGAAAAACCAAGAGACAGAAAATCATAAATTCTAGGTTACTTCTTCCATTTTCACCTACAAAATCAAAAGGTAATTTACATTCCATGAGTTCAGCCACACAATCATGGTTATCTCTAATGGAAATCATAAGTACGTTTATTAGGAAACACCAGCTTGACTGGGGTGCTCACTGCTCTCTACTAATAGATTAGATGAATAGTTTTATGAGTAGGATGTGTTCCCATCTCCCATCCTATCCTATAATAAGAATGTGAAGTGTGTGTGTGTGTGTGTGTGCGTGTGTGTGTGTGTGTGTGTGTGTGTCTGTGTGTGTGTGTGTGTGTGTGTGTGTGTGTGTGTGTGTGTGTGAGCAAATTGTGTTCGTCCACACTCCACAGCTATACCATTAAGTGCGATCGCGCTGAACCTTTCAGGAAGTGTAAACAGCACCCCTGCAGGTGACCTAACGGGGCCGGATGTTTGAATGAGGTAATTAGATCAGACTAAATGCGCAAAAATGGCTAATTAGTGGCCAAAAGGAGTGAACACAGGTTCAGCACCATGGAGAGCTCCATTTGTTAGCTACTGATGGAGTTCACCTGAGTGAGTGGAGGAGCACAGCTGAGCAGAGATGGAATCAGCCAGGGAAGTGGACTATGAAAACCCTCTGGGGAGAGGGAAGAGAGGCTGCATGCCAACTCTGGGTGGGTGGGTGGGTGAGTGAGTGAGTGAGTGAGTGAGTGAGTGAGTGAGTCAGTGAGTGAGTCAGTGAGTGAGTGAGTGAGTCAGTGAGTGAGTGAGTCAGTGAGTGAGTCAGTGAGTGAGTGAGTGAGTCAGTGAGTGACACCATTCTGTACGCCTCTGGCCCTACCCCAGATGCTGTAGTCACAATTCTCCAGTCTAGTTTCAACAGCATACAACAGGTTTTCTCCTCCCTGCGCCTCATGTTAAACACCTCTAAGACCAAGGTCATGTGGTTTCAGTAAAAAGGGCTCTGTGCTCATGTCACCACCTCAGATCTGTACCCTCAATGGAGCGACCCTAGAGCAGGTCTCTGAATATAAATACCTGGGCATATGGCTGGACAACACTCTGTCATTTTCTCAGCATATCAACAAGTTGCAAGCCAAGGTCAAATCAAAAATTGGCTTTCTCTATAGAATGCGCTCCTCTTTCACTCTCTCTGCTAGAGTCACCCTGGTTAAAATGACAGTTCTTCCCATGTTAGACTATGGTGACACCATTTACCGATCTGCCTGCAAAACTACTCTGCAGAAGCTTGATGTTATCTATCACTCTGCCATCCGTTTCACTACTAATGCCCCTTTCAGAACTCACCACTGCACTTTATATTCCTCTGTAAACTGGCCATCCCTACACACCCGTCATGAAATACACTGGTTCATGCTAATCTACAAAACTCTCCTTGGTCTGTCACCCCCCTACCTATGTAGTTTGTTGCATACTGCAGCTGCTGCGTACAACACCCATTCTGCTAACCTCATCCTGCTGAAAATCCCCAAAACTCATTCTGTAATCAGTCAGTCGTCATTCCATTCTGCTGTGCCCACAGACTGGAATGGCTTAGAAAAAAAAACACTAAAACTGGACAATTTCATCTCCAAGTCAGCTTTCAAGGACTCTATCATGGACATATTCACTGACACCTGCAACTGCTTCCTGAACTAGTTCTTATTCCCTGGCTGTCTGCTCCGACTGTTTGTTTTGTTTGCTCCGTCTGTTTTGCCATCTTTTAACTGTGTTTTAACTTGTGTTTTAATTTGTTCAAAGTAAGGTTGTATTTATTTTATCCCCTATCCCTCAAAAGGCTGTGCCTTCTGCCAGGTCGCCATTGTAAATAAGAATTTCTTCTTAATGACTTACCTGGTTCAATAAAAATAAAATAAAATAGAGTGAGTGAGTGATTCAGTCAGTCAGTCAGTCAGTCAGTGAAGCCACTTCTTAACATGCAGTGGAATCCCTATTATAACCAGCTCCTAGCCGGTTGGCCTGCATGTTAAACAACAATTAGCCGGCCTACGCGCACTCCCGCGAGTCCGTATCATATTCATCTCGGTCGCCGGTGTAGGAACCGCATAATAGGAAAAGCGAGTGCTGTTTAACTCTGGCAGCTCATGATCCAGATCATCTAGCTGGTATGTGAGTGGGCGCGTGGTGGCACTTTACAAACCATTAATGTCCCATCATTATTTTCATGAATTACATGGCTGGATTATTTGGAAGAGAGCCAATAGGTGAGTAAACAACTAAAAGTTGAATCCCCCATATGCCAGTTTAAAAATGCAACAAGAGACATCTTAGATCACTGTCAGCAGACATCATCCTTCTTCAAGAAACTCACATTAGCCCTACACAACAACGTAAGCTGAGGTGTAACTGGATATCACAGGTATTCCAGTCATCATTTTCCTCTCAAGCTCGCGGCGTAGCCATCCTGTTTAAAAAAAACATCCCATTTCAGCTCACCTCTACCACTGCAGACCCTTTTGGAAGATACATTTTAGTTTCTGGAACCATTAATTCATTTCCTTTAACAATACTTAATATTTACGGTCCAAATTCAGACGAGCCAAATTTCTTTAAAAAAGTTTTTGACCTACTCCCTGACACCATCAATTCAAATATAATAGTCGGAGGTGACCTGAATTGCTACTTAGACCCGTATTTAGATAGACTGTCCCCTCGCCCGCCCCCACATATCTCATCAGTACACGTTTTAAATAATCTGATTAAATCTAGGAACCTAGTTGACGTTTGGAGGGTTTGTCACCCCATTGATAAAACCTATTCATTTTACTCCCATGCCCACAAATCATATAGCAGAATAGATTATTTTTTAATAGACTCTCAACTGATATCTCACGTCACCGAAATAAAATACCATAATATACTGATCTCCGACCATAGCCCCTTGACATTGTCCTTACATCTCTCTCTCCCTAAACAAACCCACTCTTGGCGTTTTAACCCCTCTTTACTTTCTGATGGAACATTTATAGAATACATCACCACTAAATTAGAGCATTTTTTTGAGTTCAACGATAACGGCGAAGTTTCGGACTCTACATTGTGGGAAACCTTGAAGGCCGTTATCCGAGGGGATATAATCTCATATGAAGCAGCTGATAGAAAGGGGAAACGGCGCCGACTATTGGAGATTGAAAACGCTCTCCCCGCACTTGAAGCCATATATCAGGTCTCAAAATCCACAGAAGATTATAATAAGATACTGAAGCTGAAGTATGAATACAATTGCATCTTGGGTGGTCAAATAAATACACTTCTCTTAAAGCTGAGACAAAAACAATTCGAACTGGGAGATAAGCCAGAGGGACTTCTGTCGAGACAGCTTAAGGGGGCCCAAGCTTCCAGGTCAATTCTTTCTATCAAATCAAAGAGAGGCGCCCTGCTGACTAACCCAAAAGCGATAAACGATCGTTTCAGAGAGTTTTACAGCGAACTCTACTCCTCTAACTATGACGCTACTCAATCTGATCTGAATGACTTCTTCGACCCTCTTGAAACGCCCAAACTTACTGAAGCTGCCAGAGAGGACTTAGACCGTGATCTCACATTAGAAGAAATAACCTCTGCTATTAAATCTTTCCCATCAGGCAAAGCGGCTGGACCGGACGGATTCGGTGCTGAATTCTATAAGAAATTTTCTGAGGCTCTTGCTCCACTCCTTCTTAGAATGATAGCTAGCTCTAAGAGGGATAATGTCTTGCCTAAAACATTGTACGAAGCTAACATCTCCGTTATTCTAAAAAAGGGGAAGGAGGAAGTAGACCCAGCCAGCTATAGACCCATAGCGCTTCAGAATTTTGATAGAAAGATAATTACTAAAACACTGGCCACCCGTTTAAACAAACATCTGTCATCTATCATTCATTCTGACCAGACAGGGTTCATTCCGAACAGGTTATCTTTTTTCAATGTCCGACGTCTTCTCAACACTATATATGCAGACCATAGTAAGATCAGTGGCGCAGCCATTCTATCGCTCGACGCACAGAAAGCATTCGATCAGGTTGAGTGGCCTTATATGTTTGAGTCGTTACGCAGATTTGGGTTTGGCGAATCATTCATATCCTGGGTAAAGCTTATATACGCTAGCCCAACATGCTCCGTTATAACTAACGGTGACAAGTCAAACACATTTCCACTATTTCGCTCGGTCCAGCAGGGTTGTCCTCTCTCGCCGGCCCTCTTCGCCGTCGCGCTCGAATCCCTTGCTCTAAAAATACGTAGTCACCCAAGCCTCACAGGTTTGGAGGTCGATGGCATTGAAACGCGTATCAGTTTGTATGCCGACGACGTAATATTATATTTACATAATTCAGAAAAATCTATCCCCATTCTTCTAGAATTATTGACTTCTTTCGGTAAGCTGTCTGGATATACAATTAACCGGACAAAAAGTGACTTTATGCCACTCTCGGACGTTTTTACACCCGGCTTTCTGGAAAATCTCCCATTCAAATTGGCCAAGGATCGCCTCATCTATCTTGGCATAACCCTACCCAGAGATCCGAAACTAATATTTAAGTTGAATTTTGATGATTTTGTTTTAAGACTTAAACAGTGTATAGAAAACTGGAAAATTCTGCCTTTGTCCATGATTGGTCGAATAAATTCCATTAAGATGGTTTCACTTCCCAGGTTCCTGTATTTATGTCAAAACCTTCCTATCTTTCTTCCACTGGTTTTCTTTAAAAAACTGGACTCTATAATTATGTCTTATATCTGGAATTATAAAAACCATAGAATCTCGAAAATTCATTTACAAAAACCTAAGCTTGAAGGAGGGCTGGCCTTACCAGTATTCAGGCACTACTACTGGGCCGCTAATGCTAGGGCTCTAATGTTTTGGCCTCAGGGGACCCCTGGTAATCTGTCTCCCGGGGTTCCCCTGTGGCTGAAAATGGAGGCCAGCTCTACCGGCAACTCTTCACTGCCAGCTATGCTATTTGCTAGGTTGGAGAACCCTGGGACCTTGGGAAGTCTATGTTTTGTTGTGAAAAACTCTGTTAGAATTTTAAACCAAATTAGGAGTGTTTTGAGTTTACCGGATGTTTCTGTACATACGCCAATTTGTTTTAATCACACTTTTCTGCCTCCACGGTCAGACAAAAACTACCATGCTTGGAGTGAGAAGGGGCTAGTCTCCATCAAAGATCTATACATAGATGGCCATTTTTCATCCTTTGAGCTACTAAAGAGGAAGTTTGAACTGCCCGGCACAAACTGGCTCAGATTTTTGCAACTTAGAAACTATGTTCGGTCCAGGATTCGCTCTTTTGAAGTGCTTCCAAACGAACACGCCTTTTTCGATGTACTGCTGAGCCCTCCTCACTCCAAGCATCTTATTTCTAGATTTGTATGTCTGTTCGACAATTGTATCACAGCCTCTACTGAGAGGATTAGAGAAGCTTGGCAGGGGGAACTTGGCATTGACTTGTCTGATATTCTATGGAATAGGAGTCTGTCTGTGATACAACTCTGTTCAGTTAATAGTAGACACCAACTGATTCAATTTAAAGTCACCCACCGTCTTCACTATTCTAACCATAAGTTGCACAGGATTTACCCGTCTGTCTCACCACTGTGTGACAGGTGTCGTGTATCGGAGGGCACTCTGTCTCATGCTTTTTGGTTTTGCCCTTCACTGACTGAGTTCTGGGCCAAAGTATTCGACTGGTACTCTAAGGCCTACAGGGTGACCCTTCGGCCGGAGCCAGGGCTCGCCATCTTTGGCTGCTCTGACTCATCTTTGAGTTTTTCCACAGCTGTGCAGCAAGCTCTGACACAGGGGACAATCGTTGCCAAAAAACTTATCCTACAGGAATGGAAGTCCCCTTCCCCACCATCTTTTCAGCTATGGCTGGCGGGTATGACTTCTGTCATACGGATGGAGAGACTTAGGTTCCTGAGAATCAATTCACTCTGGAGATTTTCGGTTGTTTGGGGCCCGTTCCTGGCCTACCTTGACGAGGTCAGGGATGATGAGTGACTTGTGTGGGACCCTATGCCATGTATAAGTTTTACAAGCACTTCCATTGTTGTGAAATTGGAGTGTGTGTGTGGGTGTGTGTGTGTGTGTGTGGGTGTGTGTATGTGTATATATATTACGTTCATTTTATTTTATTGTCTAATTTGTTGTTCTTTGTGTGTTCGTTATTTGTGAAAAAGAAAATAGAGGGAGACTGTACATTCTGAGTTACTTATTGTTTCATTTGAGATTGTGATTGTTTGATTACAACCAATGTGTACTGTACTCTACCTTGCAAATAAAAACACTTAAAGAAGAAAAATGCAACAAGAGAGATGATAGCCTACTAGAGTTGCGCGATCTTGACCTCAGTCAGATCGTCAATCGCCACCCTTTGACATCGCCAATACATGATGTCATCGCGCAAGCACATGGCTATATATTATATGGATGTTAACGTTCATATTAATTAGCTTCAGCTGCGCTCTTGCTGTAGGCTACTTTGCTAACTTAGCATCGATGCTAGCGGGATTTACCCAGCTATCGTCATTGCCTGCTTTTACTGCTGCTTGCTGGTAATAATCCCATCATTCCCATGTCAGAAAAAGTCTCCAGATTTGTCGCTAATGTTAGTCTCTTCTGAGAAGTTTTCTCGAGTTGGATGCAGCGTCTATTGTGTGAGGCAGCCATTTGAGGCAGGCAGTGTTGTGTGACTGTGCGTCCACACTGCGGAGGGAGGAGAGGAGCTGACTGACTGACAGCCTATATCGAGACATAGGCCTAGCCTAACTTTTGTGGGGAGAAATACATTTAAAACTAGTCAGATATGACTTGAATGCCACTTGTAAAATAAATCACCCACAGTGATTGACGACGGTGCGACCACTATTTTGACTGTGCTCATTTTTGGCACAATGCCACCCCTCTATTGCCTGAATGGTTGGTATGGACCTTCTGTTAAAACGGCATGTTTTTGTATGGAGTTTGGTTACAGATTCGCTAAAGCTGTTTCCTATCACATTTCTTGATATCGATACATGCTACCGCACCCCCCCCCCCCCCTCCCGCCCGACCCCTCATGTTTAACACATTCACTGCCAGCCGTTTTTCAATACTGTAGTTAGCTTCTGCCAAGGTTTTTTTTTGAGGATTCTGGCTCATCTTTCAAGAGCTGAGGATTCTTTTCTGTTAGGATTTTGTGAACACACAATATCTCAAAAGAACTAATAGAATGTGTGCTTTCTCTGTCTAAAAGAGTTAGTTTGTAGAGTTAGTAGTTATGTAAGCATTAGCAGTTGAATACAGCATGGTTTCAGCGTCTGAAAATTTATTCAGAGATAAATGGCTTTTTGTGAAATTCGATAGAACAGTCACTTTAACCATTCATTTTTGGCATCAGTAAGACGTCAGACATCTAAACAATAGTTTTGAACAGTAATTTCCTCCATAACAGCAGGAAACACCCCTCTCTTTCAAACTCCTCCCTCCGTGTGTGTCTTCTTGGCTGCAGCGGCCGTGTCACAAGCTCGTTTCTGCTGCTGTAACCTCGCGTCACCAGTCTCACTGCTTTGCTGCTGCTGTGCCTGTCTGCTGGCGGGGCCGCTCTTTGAGGAAGTCTGGATGGGCTCGCTCGCTTCGGTTGAGAGCTTTGATGAAGGTTTTGCGATTCTGGTCTTATTTATGCTGCGTGTTTCAAAGTGTGTTCCACCCGTAATCTATTATGCAAATTTGCAATCCCTCACTGCCAGCAATCAGCGCGAAAGCGAAAGCGTTTTCGCCAATCCATTTTCATGAGAATGGCTTTCTCACACTGCTTTTTGCTTGCCTTCCTCTAGTCAGGAGAGCACTGTCGCCACTTAGTGGGTCGGTGGAATGGGTTGTACACGTTGGGTGGCTCCAATAATTTTATAGGAGACGTGGACGTAGACGTTGATCCAAGTCCCACCGTCAATTTTTTTTTTTTTTTTTTTAAGCCGAGATATCTCGTCTTTGGCAGTCAACGGTTGGATTCTGTAAGCCGAGATATCTTGTCTTGGGCAGTGAACGTGTTAAAAAGGTAAAACCGGAAAATATCCTGCTCTTGCTAGCCAGACATGATCCAGACTTCATGTTTAAAAGCCACTTGAGTGAGTGAGTGAGTGAGTGAGTGAGTCAGCGAGCCAGTGAGTGAGTCAGTGAGTGAGTGAGTCAGTGAGTGAGTGAGTGAGTGAGTGAGTGAGTGAGTGAGTGAGCCAGTCAGTCAGTCAGTGAGTGAGTAAATGAGCATGGCTGAGCAGCATGATACACTGTGTGGGTATTGTGCTAGTAGCTAAAGAGTGAGAGATGTCAAAGGAAGATAGTGTGGTACCCTGAGCATGGTCTGGACGTACTGGGAGAAGACGGCCCAGTACAGCTTGTCTCCACCAAAGGAGCGTCGGATGAAGAAGGCTCCGGACATACGCAGCATCTCCCCCACAAACTTCATGGCCATGAAATCTGCAGGGAGGCAGGTGGTCAGTTCCTCATATGGAGATACAGTATGTCTCATCCATAAACATGGGCCCTTTCTCAATAAGGGTTCTTGTGTGTTCCAGTGTTCTTGTGTCCCTGTGAAACGTCATCAGTCGCAGCCCAAGTACTGTTCCAATGCAAAGTTCACATTTCGCCAAGAACGCTTAAAATTCCCGGATGTGTTGTTCTCGACACGCCCACTTTACCGACTCTGGTTGGTGACTTGTGTCAACTTGGCATGGCACGTATCCCAGCATTCATTTCGGCATAAGTGGAGGCAGAACGCAGCAAAGAAGACGCCATAAGCTATGGGAAGTTTTTTTTACAATTTAAAGTTTTATTTCATCACTAAATGAATTTCTGATGACTTTTGATGCCTACAAGCAGGGTAGTAGGTTTCAATAAGTGCCACTTTACCAACATTTATGACAAAAAATGGCAAAAAAGCTCCAGAGCACAATTATGACAATTGGCTGCATCTACATCAGCTGAGCTTTTTATTTGTGTAGTACTGCAGGCGGCCTCAGGGGGCCATTTTGTGTCAAAAAGGCAGGGTCAGGCAGTTGGAAACCCTCATTATTGTTTTGCTTGCACCTGTGTTTACCCTGGCTTTTCGACACAAAATGGCGCCCCATGAAACGGGTCTATTGGCCGTGTCTGCGGGTGAGAAGCCGCTGAGGTATGAGTCCTGGTCGCTGTGAAACTCCTCGCTGTCAGGTGAAAAGAAGCGGCTGGTGACTGCACATGTATCGGAGGAAGCATGTGCTAGTCTACAACTCAGCAGGGGGAATTGGCCACGTACAATTGGGGAGAAAAATCACCCCAAAAGTTGATAAAACTAGAAATATTGTGGATGTTTGCCTCGACGAACAAGTGAGCAGTAGACTTCCATGTCTGTCCAGACTCATACAAGCACAGCGCAGTGGCAGATATCGCGTTGAGCATGAAAATGGAATTTGTGAGGTCACAGTGACCTTTAACTTTGACCTTTGACCACCAAAAACTAACCAGTTCATTAGGGCTGGGCAATATAATCGATACGGCAATATATCGCGATATTTTATTTCCCGATACTGTATCGATAATTGGACGCAAAGTATCGCGATATAAAAAATAAAAAATAAATTGCAGGCCATGCCATGCCTCTGCATCTGGTGATTCCCACCCCTAATCGATACTGTATCGATATTTCTCATATCGATGCGTTCAGTAACACTCAACACTCAGTAGTTTTGACTAAATTTGTCCACTAACTTATCAGTATAAAGTGATATACATATTATTACACTACCTGGGTGGTACACAGTGTGTTGTATCTTTAGCTCTATTATATAATTTTGAGTAAATTCTGTAGAATATCGCAATGTATCGCAATATGTATCGCATCGCAATATATCGTGATATAATCGTATCGTGACCCAAGTATCGTGATATGTATCGTATCGTGAGATCCTTGCCAATACCCAGCCCTACAGTTCATCCTTGAGTCCGTCCAAGTGGACGATGGAGCCAAATTTGAAGCAATTCCATCAAGGCGTTCCTGAGATATCGCGCTAACGACAATCGGGCAGATGGACAACCCAAAAGCAAAATGCCTCCGACCACGGCTATCACCGGGCGGAGGCATAAAAAAAGTAACGTATGATCTGGATCCTATTACTGTTACAATGATAACAATGAATTCATGTTACAATCTGATTCTATTACTGTGCTGCTACAATGAAAAGGAAGGTTTCCCCAGAGAGTTCAAAAAAGAAGAGTCTGTTTTCATAGATCTGGCAACAATTACACACTGGTCTATAGCATCACAGATATGATTACATGACCATATAAAACACACTGGTCTATAGCATCACAGATATGATTACATGACCATATAAAACAGACACAACAAACACAGAATTTCTGAGCCTCTGTTAAGAGGTGTTGTTGTGGGCGGGGCTAAACGACACAGTACAGATGTGTTTTTGTGGGCGGGGCTAAACGACACAGTACAGATGTGTTGTTGTGGGCGGGGCTAAACGATACAGTACAGATGTGTTGTTGTGGGCAGGGCTAAACGATACAGTACAGATGTGTTGTTGTGGGCGGGGCTAAACGATACAGTACAGATGTGTTGTTGTGGGCGGGGCTAAACGATACAGTACAGATGTGTTGTTGTGGGCGGGGCTAAACGATACAGTACAGATGTGTTGTTGTGGGCGGGGCTAAACGATACAGTACAGATGTGTTGTTGTGGGCGGGGCTAAACGATACAGTACAGACGTGTTGTTGTGGGCGGGGCTAAACGATACAGTACAGATGTGTTGTTGTGGGCAGGGCTAAATGATACAGTACAGATGTGTTGTTGTGGGCGGGGCTAAATGATACAGTACAGATGTGTTGTTGTGGGCGGGGCTAAACGATACAGTACAGATGTGTTGTTGTGGGCGGGGCTAAACGATACAGTACAGATGTGTTGTTGTGGGCAGGGCTAAATGATACAGTACAGATGTGTTGTTGTGGGCGGGGCTAAACGATACAGTACAGATGTGTTGTTGTGGGCGGGGCTAAACGACACAGTACAGATGTGTTGTTGTGGGCGGGGCTAAACGATACAGTACAGATGTGTTGTTGTGGGCTGGGCTAAACGATACAGTACAGATGTGTTGTTGTGGGCGGGGCTAAACGATACAGTACAGACGTGTTGTTGTGGGCGGGGCTAAACAATACAGTACAGATGTGTTGTTGTGGGCAGGGCTAAATGATACAGTACAGATGTGTTGTTGTGGGCGGGGCTAAACGACACAGTACAGATGTGTTGTTGTGGGCGGGGCTAAATGATACAGTACAGATGTGTTGTTGTGGGCGGGGCTAAACGATACAGTACAGATGTGTTGTTGTGGGCGGGGCTAAACGACACAGTACAGATGTGTTGTTGTGGGCGGGGCTAAACGATACAGTACAGATGTGTTGTTGTGGGCGGGGCTAAACGACACAGTACAGATGTGTTGTTGTGGGCGGGGCTAAACGATACAGTACAGATGTGTTGTTGTGGGCGGGGCTAAGTGACACAGTACAGATGTGTTGTTGTGGGCGGGGCTAAACAACACAGTACAGATGTGTTGTTGTGGGCGGGGCTAAACAACACAGTACAGATGTGTTGTTGTGGGCGGGGCTAAACGACACAGTACAGATGTGTTGTTGTGGGCGGGGCTAAACGACACAGTACAGATGTGTTGTTGTGGGCGGGGCTAAACGACACAGTACAGATGTGTTGTTGTGGGCGGGGCTAAACGACACAGTACAGATGTGTTGTTGTGGGCGGGGCTAAACGATACAGTACAGACGTGTTGTTGTGGGCGGGGCTAAGTGACACAGTACAGATGTGTTGTTGTGGGCGGGGCTAAACGACACAGTACAGACGTGTTGTTGTGGGCGGGGCTAAACGACACAGTACAGATGTGTTGTTGTGGGCGGGGCTCACCCATGCCAGCAGCGATGACGGGCAGAGGCAGGTCGTAGGTGTACAGGATGTAGGACATCAGCAGGAAGTCCATGTAGCTGCGGTGACTGGGCAGCAACACCAGGGGGTGCTCCTGCACGGCCTGCTGGAGCTGACAGCACAACAACACACATTTAGCTTGATCAATGTTGAGAACCATCTCTAAGTTCTATAATATCATGTTGCCTTTTCTGTCTATCTCTGAAAGATCCAAGAATAGATGGGAGAGAGATTTAGGTACAGAGATTGACCCAGAGCTATGGGAGGACCTATGTAATAATAATAATAATAATAAACATGGGTTTTTTATAGTGCTTTTCTAGGACTCAAAGACGCTTTACAAAAAAGAAACACTAAAGGGGCGGGGACGACGTAAGTGCAACAGACAATGGACAAACACGACACAGGCACACAGGGATAGGCAGGGGGAGCTAGGAGAAGGCAGAGGAGAAGAGATGGGTTTTGAGGCGGGATTGGAAGACAGTGAGGGAGTCTGATTCTCTAATGTCCGGGGGGAGAGAGTTCCAGAGCTTGGGAGCTGCCCTGGAGAAGGCTCTGTCGCCGAAACTGCGGAGGTTGGATTTGGGGGTGGAGAGAAGGCCGGCAGAGGTGGATCGGAGGGAACAGGAGGGTTGGTAGGGGGAGAGGAGGTTACTGAGATATGGGGGGGCCAGTTGGTGGAGAGCTTTGTAAGTGATGACGAGGATTTTGTAGGTGATCCGGGAGGAGATGGGAAGCCAGTGGAGTTGTTGAAGGACTGGGGTGATGTGGTGCCAGGATTTGGTGTGGGTGAGGAGACGGGCGGCTGCATTTTGGACCAGTTGGAGACTGTTGATGAGGGTGGAGTTGGTGCCGTAGAGGAGTGAGTTGCGGTAGTGTAGTGACGGTGACGGTGTCACATGTTACATTCAATTCGAGATACAGACTCAATTTTTTTTACATCAGATTTATTTCACCCCCTCCAAACTACATGGGTTCAACTCTAATCTCTCAGCCCTCTGTTTTAGATGTGGTCTAGAAGAGGGCACCTTTGTTCATTCCACCTGGCATTGTAATAAGCTACAAGGTTTTTGGCAGGGGGTCTGTGATGCTATATCAACAATTCATAATATACATTTTCCAATAGATCCTGAGATATGCGTTCTGGGCAACTCCTCAAACTCCAACCTTACACATAAGCCGTTTTCACACATGCGTACAGGAAAATTGCCTGTAAATCAATATCGGCCATTTCCTGGAATTTCCCTTCACACCTGAGGGCTCACATGTGTGAATATAGCCGGCACTGCAGAGCGGGTGGGGAGTGACGTGTGCACTTGGATGGGGAATTTTGGGGGTCGGCAAAACTCTGATGGTGAAATAAGTTAGCTTGTCACACAATAAATCACACTCGTTTGACTTAGAGGGCATGTATGTTGTATCCTTCACATTCGCTAACCAGTCTTTGAACTGAAATCTTTGAAGACGTTGGGATCCCTGTCTGAGAGAAATAGCCTGGCTGGTTCGATGTTTATCCGTTCACCTGCGTCGCGTTGAAGCACTTTTTACAGACTGGCTTCGTTTGATGTGTCCAGGGGCTTGCCTTCGCTGTCGGCAACGTAAGCAAAATACTTCCACATTTCGCTTCGTGCATTTGCTTTCTCTACATACAAGCTTTGGGGGGCTGTGTTTACGCTGGCTTGATGCTGCCTGGATACTACTCTGCACTGCAGCCCACATGACTGCAGCGCATGCCTGCTCGCATCGCATTTCCTTGTCGAACTCCGACGTTAAACGTTTGCTCGTCACAAAATAACACTCGTTTTGGGAATGTAGCCTAATGATGTTATCTATCATATCCGCTAACCTGTTGCTCGTTGAACAAGTTGGCATTTATCAGCTCAGCTGCTATTGTTTCATGTTAATTTTGTATGATTTAACATTGGCTGTAAGGTAATTTAACTGTTGCACGCTGCGCTGTGCAGCGGGCATGGGGAGGAGGACGTAGGGCAGAGGAGACGAGAAGATCATTTCGCCAGTTTGCTTTGATGTGCGCGAATGATTAGATGATGCACGCTGGAAGTGAACGTTAAGCAACGTGTGTACAACTCGCCCATGAGAGAAGGACCGGCAAATGACTTGACACGTTTCACACTTGAGTCGCTCTGTCAGCATACCGGTCCTGTCACTACCGAGGAGCTAGTAAAAGATCAGCGATCGCGGGGGCGCGCTTGTGCCGGAAAACAATATTCTCCCAGTGCCAACTGGAATGTGGCTCTCAGAAGTGAGGAACTTCATCCCTTTGCAGTGTTTCCCATACATAAAGGAATTTATGGCGCACCGCCACAAAAGGATTTGGACCGCCACAAAAAGATGTTGACCAAATTTCTTTTTTTTTTTTTTTTTTTTTTTTTACAGTGCACCTGAACGCAACATGCAAGATACCCGCTGAATAAGTGTCCAATAAATGTTCATGTCATTCTGGCCAATACTTCTGTTATAGCATTTCAGTCTGGAATATGGAATATCTTTCAATAATCTATGATTTAGCTGCTAAATTGTCAAATACCGCCATCTGCTCGCTACTCAGGCACTTATGTATGTACTTAACCTAACTAACTTAACCTAACTAACTATCCGGTGTGCACAACATTGTCAGCCTAAACTCCGGCTGACACCCCAAAAACCTACAATCCGCTACAGAAAAATGTATATTGTTTGTTTATTAACGATTAGTAGATTTAATTGACACTGGTCTGTCAATTCTATCATATCACACGTACCATTTCCCTTTCGCGCCTTCAAATTAAAAGTGTAAAAACAGCAAACGAAACGTTAGCCTGTGAAGCCTCGACCTGTCTGGGTTATAAAAGGAAGTATAACGTTAGAGAAAACAGTCATCAGCCATGCCGTTTTATACTAATGTATTGCCAAATGCTTTGGGATTCAACTTGATCCGAAAAAGTCTCTCTGTTCAATGGAGACAGCACCAGTGCGACCTGTCGCGTGTGATGCTACCTTAAAGCATGAGGACGTCTGAAACAAGTTATTTTTCAGTCACATATATTAAATGAGATACCTAATTAATAAAGTATCTAGTTAGGTAGCTAGGTGATATTAAGTTTCCTTGCATTACAGACACAACATATGTTTTGGGGGTGATTGACAGGTCGCCTGTCCATTGACTGCACAGCTTGCCGATCATGGACCAATAGCAGGTGGTGCTGCGTTTCTGGGAAACCTCTGGTCTCATATGGTGGCGACGGCCATAGGCAATAGGCTCCAAAATGGGAGTCCAAAGTCCAATGGGTGGCGTCACACTAGTCTCTCCCCAGACTCAAATATTGCGTTGAATCGCTGCGCTCCGCATACTACATAAATGAGTCTGTACCACTTCACAGCCACTGCTGGGGTTTGAGGGCACGTCTAGGGGGGTGAAATTGAACGAGTGACAGGTCGTAGCACCAATGAGAGAGTGGTTCGAAAAATGGGCTGCGCCTCCCGTGTTGTCTGATCGCAAAGTCGTTACTGATTGGGCAGGACTGTATCCATCACTGGCATATGACTGGTCAAGTGCACGGTTCCCTCCCATAACCAGCCCTCTGAGGGAAAGTGTCCCAGACCCAGAGAGAGCTCTGCAGCATGCAGTAACGTAGTGTATCAGCGTAAGAACTCTCATGGGTCTGGCGTCGAGACTTGCGTCACGCTGACTATGTCCATATTTTTTAGATGGTCTTGACTCGCTTTTGGAGCCAGTCTCAAGTGGCCATTCAAGGAACTGCACTGGCACTTTTTTGTTGGCTTCATTTTTCAATATTTGCACATTTACAGATTCAGGCATGTTTAACTCATTGAGTGCCAAGGACGAGTATGTTCGTCAATTCGTTTAGTAACGTAGAGTGCCAAGGACGAGTATGTTCGTCAATTGCGTTTTTTGACGGTGGGACGTGGATCAATGCCTAATACATCTCCTGTAAAATTTTGGGGCATGTTGAATGTGTATAACCTATTTTACCGACCCATTAGGTGGCGACAGTGCTCTCCAGATTAGAGAAAGTTGAGTAAAAACAGCAGAAAAAGCCGTGATGAAACCATTCTCATGAGAATAGTTTGGCTTTTCGCTGTCGCGCTGGGAGCCGGCGCACAACGGTGGGGGGCTCCGAAAATAGACTCTGGGTGCAGCACACTTTGAAACGCGCAGCAGAAAGCCCAGAAAGCCCAGAATCGGACGCAGCTTCATCCCAGCTCACAACCGAAACCCCAGAAACGAGCGAGGCGAGCCCGATCCAGACTCCCCCGACGAGCGGCGGCCATCCGAACGTGGATCCGCAAGCAGCAGAGACTCGCCTGACAAGCAGCAGAGCGAGCAAAGCCACCAGAGACACACCCACGGAGGAGGAGTTTGCAGTAGAGGGGGGTGGGGGTGCTGTTATATTGAAGGAAATTACTGTTCAGATGTTTCAGGTCAGAAAATATTAGTTTCAGAGTCAGTGATTTGCTTGAAATGCTTAATTTCACAAAAGGCTCAATATCTCAGCTTTCTAGATGGAAACGCCTGTTTTTGCTGTTTTTGACCTATCTTCTCCGGCTGATAACTAAAGAACGGAAAATGATATCAATAAACTTTTTTTTGCTGCTGATACAATAGAGTCTCGTCGTTCTTTGTGCCTGTTCGGTGTTTACATAGTAATATCACACAATATTCTGTGGGCCTCGAGAAATCACTGAAAACGCTCTGAAACTCTGGCACTGGGAGCGTCCGTTCTCCAAAAGTGGCTGGCACTCAATGAGTTAATGAGGGAGAAGGAGGGGGGAGTCCTTTTAAGGATTTTAACAAGATGATTTAATCGTTTTGTGTGGAAAAGCCATTAAACACAAATTATTAGTCAAAGTAGAGTATTTTATATGCATCTTAAAACATGACTTTAGGGGGTCTGTGGGGCAACTGGCTATGAGGGAGGGGCACTGGCTTCAGACATCAGACTAGTGGCTTTGCTGCCCCCTTGTGAAAAAAATGTGCCATAACGTCAGACGGGGTCAAGGAAAGAACCCTCAATGTGCAACGTCTCAGTAAACAGAGAGAATTGTGCGTGCATGCGTGTGTGTGTGTGTGTGTGTGTGTGTGTGTGTGTGTGCGTGCGTGTGTGTGTGTGTGCGTGCGTGTGTGTGTGTGTGTGTCTGTGTACTCACTCTCTGGATGCCCTCCTCATTGACACAGATGCTCCTGAACAGGGCTTTGAAGGCCTTGCTGAGCGTGAAGGCGAAGAAGCGAACGGTGCTGAGCTGCTGGCGGTGAGCCATCTCGTCCAAGATGGCCGACGCCTCCTCCCGAACCACGTCAACGGCCTCGCCCATCTCCTTGGAAACCTGACAATTCAAAAAAATAAATGGTTAACCTTACAGTGCACACAATATAGAGGACTTCTGAAAGCAATTCTACTCTGGTAGAACTATGCTCACTAGATCATCATAACACAGTTGAACCCAATTTGAGATGATAAATGTACAGAGGAAAGGTACATGGTCTGTCACTCTTAAGGCGTAAACATGGTCGTCCGTCAGAGCCTCGCCCCGCCCTCCCCGTGTGACGGCGGGTGGAGCGCCGTCCTACGGGGAGGGGCCGCCGTCGGCTGACGGGGGCTGCTCGAAAATGTGACTTTACGGCGACGATACGTGCATGACGACAGCTGCAGGAGAGTTGTGATTGGCCGTTGCCTTGGCTCTTCGTCGTAAAGTCGCCTTTCAAAGCATGATGTTAGATTATAACGAACTAGTTGTGTGGCTTAGCCTTCCCAAATGTTGAGGGTCGTTTTTTAGAATTTAATACATAGAATTGGGAACGTTACATTCAATTTCATTCAGACTGCCTGGCACACAATCTCCGCCATTTTCACACGGAGCTTCCACAGGAGGAGGGGGGTGGGAGGAGGGAGGGTGTAGTGGCGTCCGAGCATGTAGGGCTCGCTGGCGCCGCCAGACGGCGAGACGGCTCCAATTCGAGGCGGATGGACGACCATGTTTAGGCCTTTACCTGCACTAGAAAAACCCCTTCCACCAAGGACCTCAGCAACACCCCCCACAAACTACCTCCTCCTGAACTCAGCTGACCCCCCCCTAAACCCTAACCCATCAAACATGACCCTGCAGCCACAGCAGCTGGACTTCACTCACCACTACTACTTACTTATTATACTTACTTAGTATAAGTATACTTACTTAGTAGTACTATAGCTGCTGCCTCCCTACCAGAACTCACCATTAGATTACTCTTGTAATCATGGCTGCCCGCTCAGACTGTAACTCATATCTAATTTAATGCCTGTTTAACTTGGACTGTAAATTCATGTAAATTCACTGCGTATTTAACGCCTATTTAACTCTCATCTAACACTCCTCCACTCATGGACATACTATATATATATATATATATATATATATATATATATATATATATATATATATATATATATATATATATATTGATTGCACTTGTAACATTGTGATTGTCATTATCTAGCTTTCCTACTTCTTTATCTCTGTATATTGACCGGACCGCTACGCTGCATACAGACACTAAAGCTGTGTTCACACTAAAGCTGTGTTCACACCGAGAGATATATTTTTCTCTCTGTCGCTCGACTGAACCCTTTGGAATCGCTCTGTCGCTCTGTTTAAATCGCTCATCAACAGGCACAATAATTGACGGACATCTGGGGGCTATAACGTTATGCAATGTCATGATATTTGTCCACTACGAGCCACCGTAGTTGTTTACAAGCTAAGCCTATCAGCGTGCTCCTAATGCGAGCTCTATACCGGTAGTACAGACTTCACTTCATGTCAGCTCTCAGCCTGTCAATGAGGTGTCAATGTGGTTTGTTGCCACACAATAAACCAGCGGTTTGTTCCAAGTAGGGATGTCCCGATCCGATCACGTGATCGGAGATCGGGGCCGATCACGTGATTTTTAGAAGATCGGAATCGGGGGGAAAAGATCGGGAGTAAAAAAAAAAAAAAAAAAAAAAAAATTTTTTTTTTTTTTTTTTTTTTATTCAACAAACATGACCATGTTCACGTCTTAAACTCATCCTGAGGCCTTAGTTTTGGTTTTAAATTACATATCATCATTCATTTATTTAGTGTCGCACAGAGCAGAAGAATTTACCAAAACAAACGCATTTCCTGATTTACATTGTTATTGCACTATTGTGCACATCATTTGTTTTAGTTTACATGGTTATTTTGTGGTGCACCACTGATAAGCTTTATTTTATTTTGTTTTAAATTTTGAATCCATGTTGGATATAATGAATATACTGTTAAATAAAAAAGCCATATCCATGTTGGATATAATGGATAGTTAGTTGGATACTGTTAAATAAAAAAACAATCTTAAGGGTCAACTTGATTGCAGTTTTTTCTTTTCTTTTTTCTTAATGCATTGCCGAAAGATCGGATCGGGAAAAATCGGTATCGGCAGATACTCAAAATCACATGATCGGGATCGGATCGGGAGCAAAAAAAATGTGATCGGGACATCCCTAGTTCCAAGCCAGTGTGATCCTTGACTCACTCTCACACGGCAGCCAATCAGCGTTGAACAGCGAGCGACTGATGCCAGCGTAATTTCGCTTGAGTTGGCATATTTCATCTCGGGTGATGAGCGTATTTTCTCCCTATCGCTCTGTCTCTGTCGCTCGGACGACCAGCGATTTTTCTCCCGGGCGAATATACGCTCAATCGCTCGTTTGCATTGACTTTGTATGTAAACTCGATGCCAGCGAAAAACTTTAATAGGTCGGTGTGAACGCACCTTAAGACAAATTCCTCCTATGTAACTTGCATACTGTGGCAATAAAAGTGAGTCTGATTCTGAAATATGGTGCGCTTCACGCGCTCACCTGCTCTCAACTTAATCAATCGTAAGCTCCGTGCGCGCAGAAGCCCTCGCCTTATTATAGGGGTGAGATGTGCAATAGGATAACCTATTAATTAGCAATACATTGTAATGCTCCACCCACTTGGACAGTTAATTACCTTACCATCGAAATGATGAAATTGTAAATTGAAGGAAGATTCAAGATTCAAGATTCAAGATTTTTATTGTCACTCCATGGTACAAGTACCACGTGTGAAATTCTTGTATAGTGGACTCCGTTTACGACATAGTACAAATAGGCAACAAGCAATGACTAATAGGCAATAAGAAATAGGCATCAATAAGCAATAAGACAGCAATAAGGCAATAAGAAATAGGCATCAATAAGCAATAAGACAAGTCGGTGGCTTATACGACAGTGGCATATTCATTGCACATAGGTGCACATGTCATGTGCATACGTTAGACGTGTTCAGACATTCCAAATTCGACGTTTTATACATACATGTGCAAATAGCATGTACCTTATTAAACATACACTTAAATTTACAATTAAACGTTAGGCACCTTATTAAACATACACTTAAATTTACAATTAAACGTTAGGCATCCGTAATAGTAGCAGCTGCAGTACGGTATGGTACGACTACTGCACTATTTGTGCATATTAAGGAGTCTCGTGGCCTGCGGGAAGAAACTGTTCCTCAAGCGATTTGTGCGTGTTTTTAGAACCCTGTATCTCCTCCCTGAGGGTAGCAGGGAGAACAGGCTGTTGTGGGGATGGTTTGTGTCTTTGATGATCTTCAGGGACCTCCTGAGGCACCGCTGGTTGTACAGTTCGTGCAGTTCTGGCAGTTCACCTCCTGTTACCTGCTGGGCCGCGCGCCTCACCCTCCGTAGCGCCCTGCGGTCCATGGTGGTACAGTTCCCATACCAGGCGGTGAAGCCGCCTGTCAGCAGGCTTTCAATGGTGCCTCTGTAGAAGTCCCCGAGTATTTCTTTCCTCAGCCCGAATTTCTTCAGGCGCCTGAGTCCGTGTAGTCGCTGTTGGGCCTTTTTGACAACAGTGGCGGTGTGGCTGGCCCAGGTCAGGTCCTGGTGGATGTTGACTCCCAGGTACTTGAAGCTGTCCACCCTTTCCACCACTGTGCCGTTGATGGTGATTGGGGGGTGTGCGCCCCCCCCTCTCCTGTAGTCTACAATGATCTCCTTGGTCTTGGAGACGTTCAGAGAGAGGTGGTTGTCCTGGCACCATTGTTCCAGGACCCCCACCTCCTCTCTGTAGGCCGTCTCGTCGCCCCCCGAGATCAGCCCCACGACCGCTGTGTCGTCTGCAAACTTCACAATTGTGTTTGAAGTTTGAGTCGCCACGCAGTCGTGGGTGTAGAGGTCATACTAGAAGGGGCTGGAGACGCACCCCTGGGGCGCTCCTATGCTAATGGTCAGTGGGGAGGAGGTGAGGTTGCCCACCCTCACCACCTGGCGGCGGTCTGTCAGGAAATCCAGGATCCAGTCGCACATTGCCGTGTTTAGTCCCAGATCCCTGAGTTTGCTTACCAGCCTGGAGGGTACTATGGTGTTGAATGCTGAGCTGTAGTCCACGAACAGCATTCTTACATAGGTGTCCTTCCCCTCCAGGTGGGACAGGGCGGTGTGGAGCACGTGTGCTACTGCATCCGCTGTGCTCCTGTTGGGGCGGTATGCAAATTGTAGCGGGTCGTGGTCCGGGGGGAGTGTGGGGCGGATCTTTGATATGACCAGCTTCTCAAAGCACTTGCTGGCTATTGGCGTGAGGGCTATTGGGCGCCAGTCGTTGAGGCTGGTCACTTTTTGCTGTTTGGGAATGGGGATGATTGTTGCTGCTTTGAAGCAGGGGGGGACTCGTCGGAGGGAGAGGGACTGGTTGAAGATGTCTGTGTATACGGGTGCCAGCTGGTGAGCGCAGGCCTTGAGGACCCGCCCGGGGATGCCGTCCGGGCCGGCCGCCTTGCATGGGTTGATACGCAGGAACGACCGGCACACTTCGTCCTCAGTGATGGTGAGAGGGCGGTCTGGATCTGTGGGGGTGGTGGGTGGTTGGGTGTGAATGGGAAGGGGTGCTGAGGGGTGGGGGGTGGGAGGGGGGGGGGGGAGGGGAGTTGGTGGGGGGGGGGAGAGGGGGGAGGGTGGTGGTCGGGGGGGGGGGGAGGAGGGATGGTGGTCGGGGGGGGGCAGGAAGGGTGGTGGGGGGACGGAGAGGGGGGGGGGATGGTGAGGGGGGAGGGGTGGCAGGGGGGGGAGGGGAGAAGGGGGGGGGGGGGTGAGGGGAGGGAGGGAGGTGATGGGGGGGGAGAGTGGGAGAGGGGTGGGGGAGGGGAGGGGGGGGGTGGATGGGGGGCGCTCTGGCAGAGGGGTCGAATCTAGCGTAGAACGCGTTGAGTTCATCCGGTAGGGTGGGTGACGTGCTGGGGTTCTGTCGTTTCACCTCTTTGAAGTCTGTAGCAGCATGGAGGCCTTTCCACAGGTGTCTGGGGTTGTTGGTGTCCAGTTTTGACTCCAGCTGCCTTCCGTAGTCTTTCTGTGCTTTTTTAATAGCGGTCCGGAGGGCATATTGTGCCTGCTTGTATTGATCTGGTGTGCCTGAACTGTAGGCGGTGGTCCTGGCCATAGACATATATAAAGGCTAGATGGCTTAAGGCGGAGTCACCAGCGTCGTTGAAGCGCCGCCATCTTGCTACGGCAGGCTTTCTGGTACGTTCTATGGTAGCTGTTGGAGGGTGCACAGACAAAAATACTCATAACTCGCTGAAATCTTGACGGATTTACAAACGGTTTGGTTTATTACCGTACAAGCATATTCCGTTCCCGAGATACGGCAACAACAACAAAAAAAAACACTAAAAACACTATTTTTTTGATGGGCTCCAAATTACACCAAAATTAAACTGAAGCATCTATGCCATGAGAGGGATTCAGGCACAAAGTTTAATGCAGTTTCATCCATTTCCCTAGGAGTTATGATCATCTGATGTGATAATACTAACCCAACAACAGATGCTCATAGCTCCTAGCAAAATGGATGAAACTGCATGAAACTAGGTGCGTGAATTCATCTCATGATGCTGATGCTTCGGTCTAAGTTTGGTGTAATTTGGAGCCAAAAATAATAATAAAATGTTAGCGTTTTTTTAACCCATAGATATATATAAAGCTGTGGTGCCGTAGCAAGATGGCCACCATGCGACGACGTCGCTCTCCATTGACCGGCAGCGCGGGTAAGCCATCTAGCCTTTATATATGTCTATGGTCCTGGCGTGCAGGGCAGCCTTGACCTCGCTGTTGATCCAGGGTTTCTGGTTGGGCATTATTTTGACTTTCTTTGTCGGGACTATGTCGTCGGTACACTTCTTAATGAAGCATGACACCGTCTCTGCGTACGCGCCCAGGTCTCCTGCCACTCTGAACTCCTCCCATGCTACTTGGTCAAAACAGTCCCTCAGGATGTCGTCTGATTGGTCTGACCAGCAGTGGGCGGTTCGGAATGCTGGGGGCTGTTTTTTCAGTTTGTGTTGATACCTGGGCAACAGCAGAATGGAGGCGTGATCTGATTTGCCAAAGGGTGGACGGGGTACGGCCTTGTAGCTGTGGCGGATATTTGTATAACATTTATCCAGTGTGTTATTGACTCGAGTGGGGAAGTGAACATGCTGGTGCAGCGTGGGCATTCTTCCTTTCAGGTTTGCTTTGTTAAAATCCCCGGTCACTACCAGGGCCATTTCCGGTTGTTTTGTCTCATGTGCGCTGATCGCTCGTTGCAGCTCTTTCAGCGCAGCCGTGGTGTTTGCCTGTGGGGGGATGTATACACCCATCACGGTTACTGTACTGAATTCTCGAGGACTCCAGAACGGCACGCATTGGAGCATTACATATTCAAGGTCCTCCGAGCAGTATCTTCCTATGACTGTGTTGTTCACGCACCAGTTTTCATTAATCATAAGACAAACGCCCCCTCCCTTCTTCTTACCGGATCGTTCGTTTCTGTCTCCTCTGAATACACTGAATCCTGGTAACGCGATAGAGTGGTCCGTTGTGTCAGGAGTAAGCCAGGTTTCCGTTAGGCACAGAACATTGCATCGCGCTATGTCTTTTTGGTATAGTGCACGCGCTCTTAGTTCACAAAGTTTATTTTCCAACGATTGAACATTTGCCAGCATTATGCTGGGGAGAGGTGGTTTATCCGCGCGCTTCCTCAAGCGGGCGAGAAGCCCCCCTCTCTTCCCCCTCCTCCAGCGTTGTTTTTTGAGTTCAGGAAAATCCGTAAGATCTGGAGCTTGCCAGTTGCTGTTGGGATATATCCGTTCTTTCCTGATTTTGATCAGCGCGTCCCTGTTGTATTTTATTCCGACGCTGATTTCCGTGTTATATCCGCTGGTGTCCGTGCCTCCGTTCTCTGCCTCCATGGCGGGGGCGCGGGGCTGTTGTTTGTTGTTGTTTTTTGCGTGCGAGCGGACAAAGCGGGTCCCCGCCGTCGCAGTTTCTTGCAAAGAAAAAGTGCGAAGACGCCACTATCTACACTATTCAGAACACTGTTATATACAATAGGTATTTACAAAGCGAGTCGAAGCAACGAAATAAAAACAAAACGCGTTTACACTGGAATACAAGCCTATTTGTCTATGAAGTCACTAGAGCTCCCTAGCGAGTCGCCTTCTCCCGGCGCCATCTTCCGCTCCGATACTGACATATCAGTATGTCAGTATAATATCAGTAATATAGAGCAGTGGTCCTCAACATGAGGTCGGGGGACCAGACCAGGGCTCCTTGAGAGGGTTCCAGGGGGTCCTCAGCAAAATGATGAATTGCATTATTTCATTTGTAAGAAATGAACACAATTAGAGAATTAATAGAGCAGTGGTTCTTAAACTTGTTTGGCTTCAGTACCTCATTTCCCTGATCTCTGAATCCAAGTACCCTCTTGACCTGACCACAACATTTTGCTTAGAAAACTGCAAGAGAAAACTATAGCATATGATGAATGAATGATAACCCACCTTTTGAAGCATATAACATTACAAAATAAGAAATCGAGTTGTAAGTAGTACCTCCTGATTGCAGATTTATTTTAATGTTTCATTTATTTTCATGATTTATTCTTACATTTTTCCATTGTCTCCTTTCTCTCAAGTACCCCTGTAGTACGTTCATGTACCCCGAGGGGTATGCGTACCCCAGTGTGGGAACCAGTGTGTAAATAGAGTGATTCATTGTATTGATCATAGTTTATTTGTCTCTCTACCTACAATACAGAGTGACATCAATTTCTGGCTACATCATGTCGAACAAGAGATTAGATTTGGCTCCAAGAGAAAATCTCATCAAATGCGGCTCTGTGGCTCGAATCATAATCAGAATCACTTTTATTGCCACAGGATGCAAGATTACATGCGAGGAATTTGTCTTAGTGTTATTATGCAGCGGAGCGGTCAGGTCAATATTCAGACATAAAGAAATAGGAAAAACAACAAAAAGACAATCACAACATTGCAAGTGCAGTCCAATATATACAATATATACACGAGTGGAGGAGGCATAAAATATGAATTTACATTGAATTTACAGTCCTGAGTTAAATAGGCGTTGAATAGAGAGCCGCAGTAACGAGTCCGGAAATCATCGATGCTAACAGCCCTGGTTCTTCACAGTTTTCGCCTATGGGAGTTTTGAATGGGTTTTTGGCGCGATGCTTCTAATAATCTCTCTGGGCAACGCTGGCTTAATCAAACGCGAACCAGTGTTTAGTAATATCATCTTCACACACGAGGACCACTTTTACGAGTTTTGAAGCTTTTACTTGCCGTTAAAAGGACGGCTAGCTAGCAAACGGCTAAATGAGACTACACTTTTGAGTCGGATATATACGTCAATAACGTCACCACTTCAAAGGGCGAACACGGAAATTCTCTTTCCCTCACCTGGTTCAGCCCCGTTCAGCCCGGGGTAATCAGTGCACACATCAACAACAGTCCAGGTTGAGTGCTGACGTGACGTGGAAGCCTATGCGACAGTGTGTAGTTCTGGATTAGCTTAGCTCGAGCATTTTACTTCTAGGGCTCGCATTTACGCTTCAAAACTCATGAAAGTGGTCCTCGTGTGTGAAGATTATCCGACGGAACTCTGGTTCGCGTTTGATTAATCTTGCGTTGCCCAGAGACCGTATTTGAAGCATCGCGGCAAAAACCCATTCAAAAATCCCATAGACAGAAACAGTGTAGAACCAGGAAGTTCGGGACTTCCGCATTCTGCCTACAAAAATACGTCATCCCTGCGGCTCTCTATAGGCAGTGAATTTACATGAATTTACAGTCTGAGTTAAATGTGCTTAATGTGTTGTATACTAAAGTATCAGTAAGGTTGAGAATCACTGGTGTAGAGTGAATGAAATCAGAGTGAGGCTACACTTTACATTCTAGAGAGCTGCTTTGACTAATTCCTATATTATAAACTATAACTCACTCAATGCATGCAGTATAAAGTTTACACTGTATGCATTGAGTGAGTTATAGTTTTGTCTGAATCATGATTAACGTGACCAACGTTAGAAAGTTGCGGCGTCCCGTGGACACCTCTTAGCTACCGTTGTAAAAGCACTGTGAAGCTTGGCCTCTTAGGGCTTATTGCTTCATTTGAAACCGAGCTTACTTCCTGTCAGCTGTTATATTAGCAAACACTGCAACAAGAAGTCAGCTAGCGTCAATAGACCCTTCTCACGGGGGCCATTTTGTGTCGAAAAGGCAGGCGAGGATAAACACTAATGAGGGTTTCCAACTTCCATGATTGGAATTTGGAAACCCTCATTAGTGTTTTGCTTGCACCTGTGTTTATTCTGCCTTTTCGACACAAAATGGCCCCGTGAAAAGGGTCTATTTAGAATGTTTATGTTGTCAAGTTAAAACCGTCGATAGTCAAAGCTATTGATGTACCTGATGGATGACATGGTGCAGCTGAGGGGAGTGCAGCACCATGGTCTTGAGCGCGCTGGCTTTGCAGGGAGTCACTCCTCGGTAAAGGACCGGGGTGTAACATCTGAGGGCGTATCTCAGGTCGCTGGAGGTCCTCCTCTCCTCCAATATGTCCTCAAAGTCATCTCTGTTCTTCAGCATAGGGTCTCTATGCTGCAAGAAGAAAGACAGGTTTGAATCTCAGTGTTTCCCACAGGATTTTGAGTATTTGTGGTGGGGGACCGCAGACCCCCTAGGGGGGTGCGGGGGCATGCCCCCCGGCGGGATTTTTTTAAACATTTTAAAGTAAAATGCATGAATTTGGTGTACTTTGAGAAAGCTTAAGAGCAAAATTAAAAGGCTAGATCTAAGTGAGAACATGTCATCATTACTGTGCTGTGGGTTTACAATGACAAACTAAATTTCTCCCTATAGGTCAGGGATACTCAACTTGCTTTGCCACTTTCGTGAAATGATAGAAGGCGAGGGGCCAGTTAATAAACAAACAATATACATTTTTCTGTAGCGGATTGTAGGTTTTTGGGGTGTCAGCCGGAGTTTAGGCTGACAATGTTGTGCACACCTGATAGTTAGGTTAAGTTAGTTAGGTTAAGTACATACATAAGTGCCTGGGTAGCGAGCAGATGGCGGTATTTGACAATTTAGCAGCTAAATCATAGATTATTGAAAGATATTCCATATTCCAGACTGAAATGCTATAACAGAAGTATTGGCCAGAATGACATGAACATTTATTGGACACTTATTCAGCGGATATCTTGCATGTTGCGTTCAGGTGCACTGTAAAAAAAAAAAAAAAAAAAAATGATGTTTGGTCAACATCATTTTGTGGCGGTCCAAATATTATTGTGGCGGCCTGCCACAAATTCCTTTATGTATGGGAAACACTGAATCTCAGAGACATCTCTGTTCTTCAGCATAGGGTCTCTAGGTTATCAGAAGGAAGACAGCCTTGAATGATTGACTGGCTACTGTGGATAGCATTTCAAACTAGGGAGTAGGGAATAGGGATGTCACGATACTAGAATTTCTACTTCGATACCGATACCCAGGAAATATCGATACTCGATACCATTTTCGATACCACGCGGCGGGATGACAACATTCAAGAGGCATAAAGAAATAAACAAAGAAAGATGGATGGACAGATGCACGCTTCTCCATAATCTAGACCTGATAAAACGAATTAAAAACTTTGACCATACACAGCAGATTACACCTGCTCTAGTCATCAGCCTAAGAATACTTGTTGAAGCAAAAGATACCCACCAATGACAGGGAGGGACAAATCAGTGGTATGTTTGAAAGCACTGCTGATATTGATACAGTTGCAAATGAGTATTGTATCTATTTCAAATTTTTAGTATTGATACATTTTTAGTATTGATACTTATCGATACTATCGATACCTGTTGCAAATGAGTATTGTATCCATTTCAAATTTTTAGTATTGACTTTTATCGATACTATCGATACTTTTGACAACCCTAGGGATGCAATTTTATTTATCAGTTTCCTTAATCGATTCATTGGTCATGTTAACGATCAATTAATCGATTAATCATTATATTAAAAAACTGCTTTTGACATACAAAATATAAAATGCAGGGTTTTACACCAGTCTTTAGGCCGACCCAACAAGTTGACCACCCAACTAAACTTCCTGCATTAGCTGTCATTGTGCTTGTGGACGTGACAGATTTCAACATTGTATTACAATATTGACAATGATTACTGTTGTCTTTTTGGGTGTAATTCTCCCACACTGGACTTTCTGCCTGCTTGCTAGCTTGTGAAAGTTAAATTTCACCCTTGTGGTGTTAAATCATTTCAGCAAAGAAAATAAAAATTAGAAAATAGCACATAGCCTACATTGTCGATTAATCGGTTAACATAACATATAGTTTGATCGATCAAATTCTTAACGATCGATTAATCGATTGTCGATTATTCATTAACATCCCTATTTCAAACAGTCACAAAAGAAATAACAACAAAACTACATAGCATTGTCACAAACACAAAAACACGGACAGGAAGGAACTCCTGCATGTGCCGCACATTGGTTTCGGTAGGGTCAGATGGAACAAGCTTGACTTTTTGGAATCCTAGTTGCTTAAAAAATTTAGCAGTTATTGTTTTAAACAGACAAAGTTTGACAAAAACCAGCTAGTTGTCTGATACCCAACGCATGCGCACTGGCATCATTTTAGCCACAGCACCCGACGGCGATGCTGCGTAGCTCTCCGTGATTTTGACAGCAAAGGCAAAGATAGTCAGGAAGATGGCAGTGGCACATGTGACACATCTATCTACTGTATAAAGGGGCTTAGGGCAATCTCTGTTCTCTGTTTGTTTCCATTTTTGTCCCACTGATGATCATCAGTGATGTTATAAGACGGATGATGTCATCAGTGATGTCATCATTGGCACTGATGTGAAACTTAAGGGGCACCCAAGGGGCACCCCCTTCCCCCCGCATGTAAACTTAGGGCAATAACATTTTGTGAGCAACACACAGTCACACACAGACACCCACGCCAATAGAGCAGGCGAAGCCATGCACCAGCCGAGCTGCGTATGCGAGCTGCGGGGCCAGCTCGGCGAGCTGCAGGGCCGGCGAGGGCGCGCAGCGGGCAAACCTAGGAACTGAGCGCACATACTGTAGCGCGCGAGATGCCTAGTTGCTCAAATTGCCGACAACCTTTTGAAAAAGAGGAAATGATGCCAGTGCGAGCTGTGCATGCATCGGGTTTCAGGGCCCAAACAACTAGTGTCCTCTAGAGAGAGAATGGCGTCAGGGGAGAACCAAAATGCGAGACTCATTAGCCAATGAACAGCCAGGAATGGGTCTCGCACTACTTTTGCATGCTAAAATAAAGCTGATAATGTACAATTTGATTCAAGGGGGGGGGGACCCTTTCAGAGTATAACACAAACTGTCTATTTTGCTGCAACTCGACAGTGCTGCTTAATCCAGGACCTTACTTCCTGGAACTCTTGAGAGTAAAAAACTGGTCCACTGGAGTGAATGGAGATGTCGGGACTCTATCTACATGGCTCATGGATGTATTAAAAGAATGACACGGCTCTGCAAACAACTAGCCGGTTTTCATCAAACTTTGTCTGTTTAAAACAATAACCGGTCACTTTTTGAAGCAACTAGGATAAGGATAAGGTAAGTCAAGGTTGTTCCATCTGACCCTACCGAAACCTTCAAGGCAGAAATAATGTGAGTTTAACGGATACAGGATTCCACAAGTTTGAAGACAGTAAGGTAAGAGGGCGCATCTGAGGCTGAGGGTAGCCAGCCTTCAACGTGACATCACAGACTATGTCAGTAGCAACTTGCAAGTGACTGATAGTAGCCTACATGGAGGTCACGTGGAGGCTGGGTTTACCGAGGCTAGAGGGTACAGCATGTAGGCCCAGAGCCACAGTGATTTGTAGACAAGCAGCAACATTTAGATGTGGTGGTTAATTAATGTGCTTCTTTTGCTTGTTGACAGAAGTACTATACTATCTCATGAATTATAAAATGGGTACCTCAAATCAAGCAATCTGATTGGTTCACAGCCATTGTATAATTCCAGTAACCGAGTTCAATAACCCATGGCCATGGGTTATTGGTTACCATGGCAACTCTCTTACTAAATGGCAGTGCTGCGCTCGAGCCAAACAGCTTTCTCCTGATCTGCTGTATGGAGGGTCACTAGTCCTTCAAGTCTTTGTACAATGAGTCATTATGGACGCATGATGGCGCAACTCTCTTACTAAAAGTACGTTACTTGCTGTCGGCATACGGCTCTGGGGCCGGTTGCACCAACTGGTCACTGCAGAGATCTCCGCGGAGACCTTTTTGACCGTCATCGTCGTAACTGCGGTCAACTGAGCCGTGTTCGTCGTAACATCGCCAGTTCGCTGTCTTTGAAAGCACGACGTTAGATTATAACTAACTAGTTGTGTGGCTTAGCCTTCCAAAATGTTGCCGTTAGTTTTTTAGAAGTTAATACATAGAATTGGGAACGTTACATTCAATTTCATTCAGACTGTCTTTCTGGCTCAATCGCCGCCATTGGTGCAACCGGCCCCTGGTCGGGCTTTGCTCTCAGCCAAGCGCCAGGATTGGCCAATGTCAACTTCAGTCTCCAGAACGATCCAATCAAATCACCCGCAGGTCTATCTTCTTGCTAGAGGTCCCGCCTTACAGTAGTGTTTCACTGACTCTCAGAATACCATGCCAGTCGGACTTATAGTGTTATTATTATTATATTATTATACTTGGAACCCTTTTATAAAAGCAATATAGCACTCGAGCAGCGTGTGTTGTGAAATATATCACACTGATAAGCTGTTATCCCACTCGGCCACACACTTGCTCTCGTGATATATTGCTTAAATATAACTCAAGCAGAAGACATGTTATGAATCCAGAGGCGCCACTGTTCAATTCGGCCCAGATAGCCGCTAATATTTCTGACAAAGTTTTACTTTAATCGCCTGTTGAACTTGATACACTCTTCCACAAGAAAGCTAACGTCGTTACACGCCGAGGCAGTGGCGAGCGAATCAATTGGCTAGCGGTGATATAGCCTATACAAGACATTTTGTTGAAATAAGGTGCTGCTTTGTAGCCTATGCATGCCGGAATGTAGAATGGTCCTATAATGATTAGGACAAGCTTTTTGAGTCCTGTTGTAGGAAGCACGTGGCTTTGCCCAAGCATTAAACATTAAATTGACAGATTATTGCATGAAGTTTGGCGTCTATCTATTCACCGGGCAGAGAATGGCACGTATTGGAAAACGTTATCTACGATGTATATCCCATGAATGCTCCCTGTTCTGCCATAGAAGAGTGGACTATTATTATGAATTAGGCGTCCAAATGTTTAATTGAAACGTCAGCTGTCAGATGTTGGTGGGCAGGACAGCTGTGCTGAGCGAACTTAGCTTAGCCGTCGCGGTTTAACGTGAACGTTAAAGCACCTACCGAATAAGGAGATCTGGATGCCATTCTTCAGTAACGTTACAGTTTATAACAACATAGATATATCAGTGCAAAAATACTTCTTCCGCTCCAACGACTTGATTATAATCCTTTCGGAAGATATCAGCATCTGTCTTCTTCACATGGGCGGTGTCTGTCAACAGCACTTCCGTGATTTTTCACTAAGCTACGGTGGCCGGGAAGGACCAAACTCTTCCGTGCTTGCGCCCCACGTGGATTTCACAGTTTGTTGTCATTCTGTTAACTGCAGTCGGTAGCTACTAGCTAAGTTAGCACAACGTTTTGCTTGTTTTTTTTGTTTGTTAAAGCAGCGTGTGCCGTTCTGTTAAAATGAACCCGGACGCCAGCGGAAAACCGGACGAAGATCATTTCTTTCTTGACCAAATCCTGGACCAGCTGTATGACTTTGGTAAGCCCACCTAGTTAGCTTCCAGGCTAACAGTCTGCAAGCTAACCATAAACTTGCCCCTTTCGGAACTGTCCTGTGGAGGGGATTTGATCACGATCAAGTTCCGAAAGGGGCAAACCATAAACCACATCTTTTAGTTATGCGCAGACAATAAGCTATATAATGTGATAATCAGTGTATACAGGTGGGTTTATACAAAACTAGCTTCAACGCGAGACTTCAGCCCAGGCTAATACAAAACCTAACATTTGATCATCAGAAATACTAGCTCAACAGAAAGTAGGCCAGTCCTACAACACTAAAGCACAGAAAATAATGTTTGATTCATTTAACACAGCATGAACATCTAGTAAAATGGCCAAACCTGCAGTTAATGCATGCTATTAAGTCCATTAACGTTATTCGTGTCCTATTACTGTATACGACGTTAATAAGGGTCACCAAAACAACAAGGAAGCTGCTTGTGAGTCCAGGTGGCTTTTGTTTACAAGCCCAGGTTATCATTAGGAGAAGTGGCATCCAAACAAACCAACTAGAAACATGTAGTCTATCCATTATGGTTGAGAAGGAACCACACACACACACACACACACACACACACACACACACACACACACACACACACACACACACACCACTAATGAAGATAGGCGTTTTGTCCTTAACATCTTTCCTGGGGTTTAACTAGACCAGACCACATGACAGTTTGCCAGTCACTTGCATTGCCCAGCTACTACTGTAGGTCTCTCTCGGTCCCACACAAAACATGAGCCATCCTTACTGTAAGTTCTTATGGTTGTAACTAGTCTGGAGCCGTTGACACCGCTTCGGGACCTGAGGACGTAAACCAATGAATAGATGAAAACATGCACATCCAAGGGCCGAGACTTCGGGTAGGTGCTGAGTCGAAAAAATATAACAGTGAAACAAATGAGGATACGCTCGCACACTACAAGGACTCCTTTTGGATAGCTTTATTGCACCAAGTGCAGGTGGTAACGTTTCGAGCTAACTAGCTCTTCGTCAGACGTAAACCAATGCGCAATGGCAGGAACTGGAACCCGTTTACTGGATATATGTGCAGCAAAAAAATCTTCCGTGTAGCTAACGTTAGGGGGTCATGCCTATGTTCCCCGGGTTCTATGTTCCCCGCTCCTGCTAAAAAGGGTTCTATGTTCCCCAGGTCCTATGTTCCCCGCTCCCGAAAAAGGGTCCTATGTTCCCCGCTCCCGAAAAAGGGTCCTATGTTCCCCGCTCGTATGCGTAAAGTCGGTGAGTGCAAACCACAATATCTCGAGGTTGTGAGACTTCATTGACAGACTGCATGAGGGAAAGCTCGAGTCTATAGACTCAGATATATGCACACATTCAGCAGCAGGAGCGGCAACATGCTATCCATAATATTACATTTTTCAGAGAGAGAGAGAGAGAGAGAGAGAGAGAGATCAATATTTGCAACATTCACGCAGCTCAAATCGCATCTGCCTATATAACCCACAGACATGCACAAGTTCTGTAAAGCCATTCAAATAAATTGTTTAATTTCGCTTTCCTCTGCAACAGGCTACTTCCCACAGGCTACTTCGCAAGCATAATGGGCGAAGAAAAAATAAAGCGAAATAATAAGTGTTATATCACTACGTGGCCGACATATGCTTCTCTAGCCTCTGTATAAATGTTACAAATTGCTAGGGAAAACTTTCTTATCATGGCATTGTGCCAGGAAAACATGAGGCATAGCCTACTGCTCCATAGCGCATCGCAGAAACTTTTGCAAGCCGAACCCCATATTTTCAAGATGAGCCAGAGAGAGCCAGAGACCCGAGGCAGTGCACTGTAGTATGGAGTCACGCTGAAAAAGGTGCGCTGTCTCTGGGCAGTGGGTGTTGGGTGCTGGGGGTGAAGTGAAGGATGGTTGTGGAGGCGTGCGGCGGTGCGCTACTCGCCGACTTTACGCATACGAGCGGGGAACATAGGACCCGGGGAACATAGGACCCTTTTTCGGGAGCGGGGAACATAGGACCCGGGGAACATAGGACCCTTTTTCGGGAGCGGGGAACATAGGACCCGGGGAACATAGGACCCTTTTTAGCAGGAGCGGGGAACATAGAACCCGGGGAACATAGAACCCGGGGAACATAGGTACGCTCCCAACGTTAGCTAGCTAGAGCCTGATATAACACGAGGTGACTAACGTTAAAAAGTTACATAGTACCGTACATAAAACAAAACGTTGAGGCAATATGGCAACGGGGGAACGATAAAAATGTGGCACGTACCCTGTTTACATGTTCCGGGTCCGGTGTCTAGGGCGGCGTCTATTCTAGGCCGGAACCAGCCGAGAGGTGTACAGTATCATGGGAACCGGGTTCTTCTCCTCGGGAAGAGCCTGGTGGTGACGCGAGATTAGTTGTAACCATGTTGTTACTTTTTGCTGCAGGTGATGGAGCCGCCTCAAAAAAGAAGTCTCAGAAGAGGAAAAAACGTAAGAGGTGTGAGGAGGAGGAGGAGGAGGAGGAAGAGGTAGAGGTGGTCCCTGAAGACGCCTGCTGTGACGGTGAAGATGGCAGAGCAGATCTTCTCGGTGTCTCACTACAGCAGGATGAACCACGGACAGGCGGCGTGCCGGCTGAGCAGACAGGTAGGCGGCGTAGCCTCTAGCTAGGTAGGACTGGACAGCAGACAATAATTCAATGTTATCGGTTATCGTCATTCAGGGGATTCTGCTGTCTGAACTGGTGAGAACAAGCAAATTTGATATAGAAACTCAGTCGAAATGAGTATTGTCGAAATATGATGTGAAAATTTCTGTTTGACATCACACCAAATATTACCATTTGGTTCAATATGATGAACATTAATTTGATTATTTAACGTGATTTCACTTCTGTGAGCCATATTGTCATATTAAAAATAGGTATGAGTATCGTGATATTGATTTCAACCGTATTGTCCAGCCCTACATACTGCTCAAAATGTGATTTCATGTGCTATTGCTTTTGAATGGTTAGGAGCTACTCACTTTTTTTGTATCACATTTTTTATTGTTTGAAACTTTTTCAACATAACAAAGAAGGAAAAACACAAAAAACATAAACGCCTACAAAAACCACAGAGATAACAGCTCACAGTACTATAAACTATATGTGCCCTTCAACATGTAGAAAACTCAACCATCACAGGACCCATTTTGAACAGATCATATCGACACACACGCGAGCAGTCCGCACCACAAAGCGAGACAAACACAACTTAGCTATCATGGTGACGTCCACGGTCCCCACGCATGGCTTCAATAAATGCAGTCACGACGTAATATTTTCTACCTTAGCGCCATGCATACGGGCGACCGACATCTCCATGACAGCCAAGTCCACAACTGAAGATGTCCATTGAAAGGCAGAGTATGAGGAGGCTTCCATCTCTGGGCTACTTCTTTTTCTTTGCGGCAGTAAGGCCCAGCCACAGCCAACGCCTCTGCCTCAAGGATCCATTCATCCCAGCATCCAGGAGCCACTCACACGTTCTGTGTACACATAACTCCACCATGCAGGGATCCAGGAGCCACTCACATGTTCTGTGTACACATAACTCCACCATGCAGAACGTATTCCAAAAAGATGCTACTGCACTGTCTGTTTCCCCTATTTAGGTCTGACCATCCGACGGATAGCCCAGGTGGAGGTGGTGATGTTCCAGGACCCCGCCAAGAAAGCCAAGATCAAGCAGACCCCAGCCCCTGATAACACCACTGTAGGCTTCTGCTATCTCTTCCCTCACTCTGTCATTATTACTACTGTAATTGCTATTGTTGTGTCAGCTAAATTTAGCTAGACATATTCTCTGTGAAGTCCTCTGAGACATGCTTGTGAATTAGGGCTATACACTTGACTTGACTTGACTCTGTGTCAGTCGGGTGGGTGGCACAGCCTCTGGAACGGCTTTTAGTGGAAAATACGCACAAATTCTGCGCTTGAAATTTAATTTAGGGACCTTTTTATAGAGACTGTCACGCCAAACTCCATAAAAAAATCGGACAGTTTAATGTTGCCAATGGTTATTGGCAAAGGTAGACCTACCTGGGAGAACATGATTTAAGAGCTTTTATAAACTACTCTGTACTGTCGTCAGTTATATTCGGCATATAGATGATCCATGAAGCAGCACTTTATATCTACAACATCTTAGTCTCGCTTGCCAGCCTCCCCTCCCTTCCGTGAGAGGAGTCTGGCAGTGCTGGTCTCCATTCTGGAATTGCAATCCCTGAACCGGCCCAGCAGCATCAAGCTACGCCGAGCAGGGATGGCCGCAAAAATCCCCCATGGAGATACAAGATCCCAGATTAATTTAAAGCCACAGTGAGTAAGCAAGACATGGAATACATGTTCAACTTTTTGAGCTAGAAAGGTGGGGTGGTGGAGGCAAAGCATTGCCAGCAGCAGCAGCAGTGTGAGGCAGCATGGGTGGAGCAGATCAGTTAAAGAGGAGGCCGTATTTAAACTGACCGCCTTATTGTGAGAATGGCTGTGATTGGTGAATGAACAATGATCCAATCGGCGGCTGACCGCTGGATACAGCTAGGGGGCGTAGCAGAGCACATGACTTCCGTGTCTCAAATGAACTCACGCGAGGCTTCATTTATAACAAGGTTTCACAACTCGACAATTATATATTGAACTGTTGAACTTCAAATTGAACAAGTTCAAGTTGAAATTGAACTGAACAGCCGTGTGATGACTGTGATGTCATCAGTGATGAGGTGTATATGCCGTGTCAGCGCTGGCTGACTCCGGTTGGCCTCTGTTTCTGTTCCTGCTGTCACATCACATCTCCTCACCTTCTCTCATCTTCTCTTGCTTTCCTCACACGCTTCAAGGCTGCTCAGACAAAGGAGAAGAAGCCGAGGGAGCAGCCAGAAGAACTCACTAAGAAGGCGAGGGAGCAGCCAGAAGAACTCAATTTGGAAAAGGTGAGTTTTTACAACTTTGCTCCAATATTATCTTCTCTTTTTCAGAGGCGATTCCAATTTAAAAATATACATTTAAAAACAAATCATATTATTTGTCCAAACATAGCTACATGTTAGTTTATGCTTCAGTGTTTCCCCTACCATTTCCTTGGTGGGCCCCCCCCCCCCCTCCCCCATTGTGACCCCACTCTTCCCCCTGGATAGGGTGTGGTATTTATTTATTTTATTTCTTGCAAATTTTCAAAATTGCAATATTCTGGAAATATCGTGATATTCGATATAGAGAGAATGGGCCAAGCCTAAGTGACCTGACAATGTAGTGAACCAGGGTGGGGGATATCAATGATTTCATTTGTGTTTCCCCACATCGCAACTGCTCAACAACAGGGCAGACTGCAAAAGAATTGTGGGGGGGAGAAAAGGAAAAAATACCCCCCCCCCCCACCCCAAAAGTATCAGACCTAGGGGGACACACTGTAAAGGTTCTTATTGAGGCAGCTAAGGTCAGTTGATGGTGGCCAATAGATGGTGTATTACCCCCCACCTGTTGCTGGGTGTATTACCCCCCACCTGTTGCTGGGTGTATTACCCCCCACCTGTTGTACTACCCCCCACCTGTTGCTGGGTGTATTACCCCCCACCTGTTGCTGGGTGTATTACCCCCCACCTGTTGTACTACCCCCCACCTGTTGATGGGTGTATTACCCCCCACCTGTTGCTGGGTGTATTACCCCCCACCTGTTGATGGGTGTATTACCCCCCACCTGTTGATGGGTGTATTACCCCCCACCTGTTGATGGGTGTATTACCCCCCACCTGTTGATGGGTGTATTACCCCTCACCTGTTGCTGGGTGTATTACCCCCCACCTGTTGCTGGGTGTATTACCCCCCACCTGTTGATGGGTGTATTACCCCCCACCTGTTGCTGGGTGTATTACCCCCCACCTGTTGCTGGGTGTATTACCCCCCACCTGTTGCTGGGTGTATTACCCCCCACCTGTTGCTGGGTGTATTACCCCCCACCTGTTGATGGGTGTATTACCCCCCACCTGTTGTATTACCCCCCACCTGTTGATGGGTGTATTACCCCCCACCTGTTGTATTACCCCTCACCTGTTGCTGGGTGTATTACCCCCCACCTGTTGTATTACCCCTCACCTGTTGATGGGTGTATTACCCCCCACCTGTTGTATTACCCCTCACCTGTTGCTGGGTGTATTACCCCCCACCTGTTGTATTACCCCTCACCTGTTGATGGGTGTATTACCCCCCACCTGTTGATGGGTGTATTACCCCTCACCTGTTGCTGGGTGTATTACCCCCCACCTGTTGTATTACCCCTCACCTGTTGATGGGTGTATTACCCCCCACCTGTTGTATTACCCCTCACCTGTTGATGGGTGTATTACCCCCCACCTGTTGTATTACCCCCCACCTGTTGATGGGTGTATTACCCCCCACCTGTTGTATTACCCCTCACCTGTTGATGGGTGTATTACCCCCCACCTGTTGATGGGTGTATTACCCCTCACCTGTTGATGGGTGTATTACCCCTCACCTGTTGATGGGTGTATTACCCCCCACCTGTTGATGGGTGTATTACCCCCCACCTGTTGTATTACCCCCCACCTGTTGATGGGTGTATTACCCCCCACCTGTTGTATTACCCCCCACCTGTTGATGGGTGTATTACCCCCCACCTGTTGTATTACCCCCCACCTGTTGATGGGTGTATTACCCCCCACCTGTTGATGGGTGTATTACCCCTCACCTGTTGATGGGTGTATTACCCCTCACCTGTTGCTGGGTGTATTACCCCCCACCTGTTGATGGGTGTATTACCCCCCACCTGTTGATGGGTGTATTACCCCCCACCTGTTGATGGGTGTATTACCCCCCACCTGTTGATGGGTGTATTACCCCCCACCTGTTGCTGGGTGTATTACCCCCCACCTGTTGATGGGTGTATTACCCCCCACCTGTTGATGGGTGTATTACCCCCCACCTGTTGATGGGTGTATTACCCCCCACCTGTTGATGGGTGTATTACCCCCCACCTGTTGATGGGTGTATTACCCCTCACCTGTTGATGGGTGTATTACCCCTCACCTGTTGCTGGGTGTATTACCCCCCACCTGTTGATGGGTGTATTACCCCCCACCTGTTGATGGGTGTATTACCCCCCACCTGTTGATGGGTGTATTACCCCCCACCTGTTGATGGGTGTATTACCCCTCACCTGTTGATGGGTGTATTACCCCCCACCTGTTGATGGGTGTATTACCCCCCACCTGTTGATGGGTGTATTACCCCCCACCTGTTGATGGGTGTATTACCCCCCACCTGTTGATGGGTGTATTACCCCCCACCTGTTGATGGGTGTATTACCCCTCACCTGTTGATGGGTGTATTACCCCTCACCTGTTGCTGGGTGTATTACCCCCCACCTGTTGATGGGTGTATTACCCCCCACCTGTTGATGGGTGTATTACCCCCCACCTGTTGATGGGTGTATTACCCCCCACCTGTTGATGGGTGTATTACCCCCCACCTGTTGCTGGGTGTATTACCCCCCACCTGTTGATGGGTGTATTACCCCCCACCTGTTGATGGGTGTATTACCCCCCACCTGTTGATGGGTGTATTACCCCCCACCTGTTGATGGGTGTATTACCCCCCACCTGTTGATGGGTGTATTACCCCCCACCTGTTGATGGGTGTATTACCCCTCACCTGTTGATGGGTGTATTACCCCTCACCTGTTGCTGGGTGTATTACCCCCCACCTGTTGATGGGTGTATTACCCCCCACCTGTTGATGGGTGTATTACCCCCCACCTGTTGATGGGTGTATTACCCCCCACCTGTTGATGGGTGTATTACCCCTCACCTGTTGATGGGTGTATTACCCCCCACCTGTTGATGGGTGTATTACCCCCCACCTGTTGTATTACCCCTCACCTGTTGATGGGTGTATTACCCCCCACCTGTTGATGGGTGTATTACCCCTCACCTGTTGATGGGTGTATTACCCCCCACCTGTTGATGGGTGTATTACCCCCCACCTGTTGTATTACCCCTCACCTGTTGATGGGTGTATTACCCCTCACCTGTTGATGGGTGTATTACCCCCCACCTGTTGTATTACCCCTCACCTGTTGATGGGTGTATTACCCCCCACCTGTTGATGGGTGTATTACCCCTCACCTGTTGATGGGTGTATTACCCCTCACCTGTTGATGGGTGTATTACCCCCCACCTGTTGATGGGTGTATTACCCCCCACCTGTTGTATTACCCCCCCACCTGTTGATGGGTGTATTACCCCCCACCTGTTGTATTACCCCCCACCTGTTGATGGGTGTATTACCCCCCACCTGTTGTATTACCCCCCACCTGTTGATGGGTGTATTACCCCCCACCTGTTGATGGGTGTATTACCCCTCACCTGTTGATGGGTGTATTACCCCTCACCTGTTGCTGGGTGTATTACCCCCCACCTGTTGATGGGTGTATTACCCCCCACCTGTTGATGGGTGTATTACCCCCCACCTGTTGATGGGTGTATTACCCCCCACCTGTTGATGGGTGTATTACCCCTCACCTGTTGATGGGTGTATTACCCCCCACCTGTTGATGGGTGTATTACCCCCCACCTGTTGTATTACCCCTCACCTGTTGATGGGTGTATTACCCCCCACCTGTTGATGGGTGTATTACCCCTCACCTGTTGATGGGTGTATTACCCCCCACCTGTTGATGGGTGTATTACCCCCCACCTGTTGATGGGTGTATTACCCCTCACCTGTTGATGGGTGTATTACCCCCCACCTGTTGATGGGTGTATTACCCCCCACCTGTTGTATTACCCCCCACCTGTTGATGGGTGTATTACCCCCCACCTGTTGATGGGTGTATTACCCCCCACCTGTTGATGGGTGTATTACCCCTCACCTGTTGATGGGTGTATTACCCCCCACCTGTTGATGGGTGTATTACCCCCCACCTGTTGTATTACCCCTCACCTGTTGATGGGTGTATTACCCCCCACCTGTTGTATTACCCCCCACCTGTTGATGGGTGTATTACCCCTCACCTGTTGATGGGTGTATTACCCCCCACCTGTTGATGGGTGTATTACCCCCCACCTGTTGTATTACCCCCCACCTGTTGATGGGTGTATTACCCCCCACCTGTTGTATTACCCCTCACCTGTTGATGGGTGTATTACCCCCCACCTGTTGATGGGTGTATTACCCCCCACCTGTTGTATTACCCCCCACCTGTTGATGGGTGTATTACCCCCCACCTGTTGTATTACCCCTCACCTGTTGATGGGTGTATTACCCCCCACCTGTTGTATTACCCCTCACCTGTTGATGGGTGTATTACCCCCCACCTGTTGTATTACCCCTCACCTGTTGATGGGTGTATTACCCCCCACCTGTTGTATTACCCCTCACCTGTTGATGGGTGTATTACCCCCCACCTGTTGTATTACCCCTCACCTGTTGATGGGTGTATTACCCCCCACCTGTTGGCTTCTACATGTGAGCCCTTATTCTCTCTCTGTGTGCACGCCAGGCTCGTCTGGAGGTCCATCGGTTTGGAATCACCGGCTACAAAAAGGAGCAGCAGCGCGTGTTTGAACAGGAGAGGGCGATCATGCTGGGTGCCAGGGTAAGGACACGTTTGTGTTTGAACAGGAGAGGGCGCTCATGCTGGGTGCTCAGAAAGCACAAACCAAGTTTTCAAAGTGACGCCTGCATCCCCTCGACAGGCGTGCTGTGCCCATGCTTCATCGCTCGTCACTTTTGAAACTCCCTCTCGACGTCTTTAGTGACAGAAAAAGTGTCTCTCCACACTTTTCTATGGTATCGCCTATCTGGAGAATGTTGTTATGTCGTGTTTGGTCGTATTTGGTTGCGCACTGTGATTGGCTAGAGAGAGAGTTTGCCTCAGTGTAGCACTGTGATTGGCTAGAGAGAGAGTTGCGTCAGTGTAGCACTGTGATTGGCTAGAGAGAGAGTTGCATCAGTGTAGCACTGTGATTGGCTAGAGAGAGAGTTGCGTCAGTGTAGCACAGTGATTGGCTAGAGAGAGAGTTGCGTCAGTGTAGCACTGTGATTGGCTAGAGAGAGAGTTGCGTCAGTGTAGCACTGTGATTGGCTAGAGAGAGAGTTGCGTCAGTGTAGCACTGTGATTGGCTACAGGGAGTTCTGTCAGTGTAGCACTGTGATTGGCTAGAGAGAGAGTTGCATCAGTGTAGCACTGTGATTGGCTACAGGGAATTCTGTCAGTGTAGCACTGTGATTGGCTAGAGAGAGAGTTGCATCAGTGTAGTGGTGTCTGACAGCCAGCCTGCCCGGGCCAGCAGCTTCCTCCCCAGGGAAAACAGACAGGGCTCGGTGTGGGCGGAGTCAGGGCTCAGTGTGGGCGGAGTCAGGGCGTAGTGGAGGTCTGGAGGAGCGGAGAGATTCTCTGAAAAGAGGAGCGAGTCGTTGTCTGTCAAAAGCGATGCAGGGAGATACAGATACGAGGTTATGTTCTTGCATTTAGGACTCGGCAAGATGCCCCACCCCCCCCCAAGTTTTTTCAGGTTTTTTCCCCCCAATTGTACTTGCTGATCTGGGGAGAGTTGTAGACTAGCACATGCTTCCTCCGATACATTCACCGGCAGGACGTAGCGTGTGGGAGGATCACTCTTTCCCCCCAGTTCCCCTCCCCCCGAACAGGCGCCCCCGCTCAAGCAGAGGAGGCGCTAGTGCAGCGACCAGGACTCCCCACCGCAGACACGGCCAATTGTGTCTGTAGGGACGTCTGACCAAGCCGGACGTACTGCTGCCGGGAATTGAACCCGGGTCTCCGCGGTGGTAGGCCAGTGCTTTTACCTCCACACTACCCAGACTAGGGATGCACCGATCCACTTTTTTCACTTCCGATCCGATTCCGATACCTGAATTTGGATATCTGCCGATACCGATATTATGCCGATACCAATATTTTTCTTGAATATACAGTATAGGCAAAGATTTGGCCAATTAAAGATTTTTTTTTAAATATCCACCTTATTTTTGAATGCCCCACTGTAAAAAATAATTGTGCGTACAAGGTCGGGTTTAACGTGACTTATTGTTGCAGCTTGCCATTTCCTAAATGGTATTCTACTTGATTTGAAAAGATGGCCGCCTACACTCAGTCCCTTGTACCCTGGCTGAATTGAACATAACTTGGCCAATAAGTATGTAACATACCAAATAAAACAAACAGTAATGTCTTTATTTGATGTAGAATGCAGAGGACATGTAACTGTTTCGTTAAACTCACGTTCCAGGAATATTGTATTTACTGCGCTGCTCTAAAATAACGTTAGTGGCGCGAGGCTCAGAGAGCCTGTTCGTCCTAGAAGCCACTCGCTTTGCACAGAAGACAATCGATTTGGGGGCGGAACACGCCAGGATTGGCCAACGCCAACGCCAGTGCCCAGAACTGTCGAATCAAATCATCGACAGAGATGCTATGGACCGCCTCCCAGTATTTTCAGTGTGCAGAGATAGATAGATAGAACGTTAGAAATATAGCCAGCCACGTTATAAACAACAAACCAACGCTGATGGAAACGGTTTTGCCCGAAATGGTTAAAAGTTATATCAATTTGGTCATTCAGTGGCGTTTTACTGCCATGTAAGATAACTAACTAGCGGCTAATATTAGCCACAGCAGGCGATTACCCATGAATGCACTGCGCTCTTAAAGGGATATTTATCGACGAGATTTTTGCCAAGCTGGACCTGATTAGTGATTTGCTCCGTTCGCCCAGACGGGTGTCAAGCTGTCAGCAACAAGGCTGGGAGGATCACACCGGAAGAAGCACCCATCAGGCAGATCAGGCAAAAATGGCCGCCAAAAATAAGGTGGATACCTTGCAAAAAGCAGACACAATTAAGAAAATATACAAGGCAAAGAAGGATACTATTATAAATGGGCAAATTACGGTCCTGCGCTGGAATTGCAAACATTTTTTTATTTTTTATTTTTTCGGGATTCCGATCCGATCCGTGAATTAGTGCCAATATCGGCAACCGATACCGATATTGGATCGGATCGGCCCCATCCCTAACCCAGACGCCCCTTGGCAAAGATGTTTCTACAGTGATGTGGACTCCTTCTCGGAGTGGAGCCGAGGGGAAAGATGCTGTTGCTGGGAGGAGGAGGGGGGCGGGAGGGGCTGACTCCTGTTGCCGTGGAGACGACTGAAACATTTCCCCGAAGTATAAATTAAAAACGCCGTGCGACTCTTTTATTATTTCTGTCGAGCGACACTTATGAACAATGTGGAGCGCCCCCGCCCTGCCATAAATCAACCTTAGCGCTGTGTTCACACTGCTGGCAATAGTGTATTCCAGACAGTTCCTCGCTTGGCTTCCTATTCGTTCACAGTGATAACTATGTTTAAGAATTCCTGCCAAATAGATTAGAACATACTACTTGTAGGCATTTTAAAATGAAGTGTTGACAGTGAACAGTCACACAACAAACCATCTTAATATCACACCTCGGCAGTGTTGGGCAAGTTACTTTCAACATGTAATATACGACATTACTAGTTACTTTCATTTGAACGTAATAAGTTACTTTACAATATTACTGTCTGTGTAGTGTAACTTGTTACTTATTACACTACTTTTACATTACTTTCACCAAAATAACGGCAGTAGCAGAATGGCATCGCCGCCCCGGGACCATCTTGAAAAATAATTTCAACCATCAGTGTAAACCGTCCAAAATTCTAAATGTTATCCTTTTCCTTTGTTATTGTCATAGTGGCTATTTGTATAAAAACACACAATTTGATTAGGAAATGATTGTATCTTAATTTAAATATATGTGCTTTGATTAAGAAAAAGTAACTCAATTTGTAACTTGTGTTACTTGACAAAGTAACTGGTATAATATTACTGAAATCCTATTGGTAATCAGTTATATTACCGAGTTACTGCTAAAAGTAATATATTACATGTAATATGTTACTTTTGTAATGAGTTACCCCCAACACTGCACCTCGGTAGTTGCTTCTCTAGTTGGTTGTCATGTTGTTGTTGTTGTATTGTGTGTAAAGCCTGCTGCAAAACTCATCCCCCCTAGTGGGGCAATACAGTACTGACTTGCTGCTTGTCTGTGGTGTGGATGCAGGCCCCTAAGAAGCAGTATGTCAACTACAAGCTGCTGCAGCAGCAGATCAGAGACAAGAAGCAGAGAGAGAAGGAGCACGTTGAGCCGGTAAGTCCTGCACATTTCAAAATGCCATCCTGCATTTTGAACATTTGCACCTTTTTTCCCAACTTTTTGCTGTTCCATTTACGAATGTTTTTTCCATTTCACAATTCATTTGTCTGCTGCTTTTCCATTTACCAACATTTATTCAACCCACCATTATCAGACCATAAGCCCCCGTTCACACAGGACGCCGAAGCAACGCTCAACCTAAGCTCAACCTACGCTGAACCCACAAGTTTCATTTAGGCGTCCTTGTTAACAGGCGAGTCCGTTCACACCACCCGCGCGCGTCATGCTGAAGCCACGCTCACACCTTGCTCAAGCGATCGTTCAGGATTCACGCCTATTTTCCAAGCGTGAAGCTTGAAGCTGCCAGGCATGAAGTCAATGGGAGTTGTGGGCGGGTTCAAGGCACACCGAGGAGGCGCTGAGAGGAAAAGAGAAGGCTTCTTGTGTGAACGGTTAGGCGTCAGTTCAGCTCGTGCCTGCTTCAAGCTTCAGTTCTACTTACGTTCGGCGTCCTGTGTGAACAAGGGCTAAGAGACTGCTAATCAACAAACTTCACCGGCTCACTATCTGTGGCTGTCGACTAGGAAGAAAAACATTTTTATGTATGGAATAGTTTCAATTGTCATGTCATGGTATCCTAACCCTATCCCTTGTGTTTTCATAAACATAAACTTAACCTTCATCAAGTTATTTTATCTGCCTAACGCTAACCTTCACATGTCAACATCCATCCCCTCCTACCCAGAAACCCCTGTGTTTGTTGTTGTTTCCTTGAGTTTTTTCAGGTTGCGTTCTCACTCCGAATGCACCACACTTCTCTTGTTGGAGGACTGAGACTCACTTTTCCAAGCATCTCGTTCTCACCTGGCGAAACGTTCCCACCTGGCCAAATGTTCTCACCTGGCCAAACGTTCTCACCTGGCCAAACGTTCTCACCTGGCTAAACGTTCTCACCTGGCTAAACGTTCTCACCTGGCCAAACGTTCTCACCTGGCTAAACGTTCTCACCTGGCTAAACGTTCTCACCTGGCCAAACGTTCTCACCTGGCTAAACGTTCTCACCTGGCCAAATGTTCTCACCTGGCCAAATGTTCTCACCTGGCCAAACCAAGCCAAGTTACCAACTAAACGAGTCAACGCTCCAGAGTTTAAATAAAAATGCCTTGTGTGAACGCACCCTTTAAAAGTCTTCCATTTGAAACCTGCACATACCCTGCATGGTATCAAGCAGTATACGCTTTACTCATTTACTAGTCTCGCTGGCCAGCCTCCTCTCCCTTCCGTCCGAGGAGTCTGGTGCCGCAGGTCTCCATAACTGGGATAAACCTTCCCCTGCTCTACTCTGCTCTCCCATTGGAGGCATCGGTTTCAGTCGCTGCCGGATGTCCGCTTCCGGCTTATTACAAGCTCTGTCATTGGCTCCGACCATGTCAATCAGAGTGGCTTCCGCTCCCTCCTCCCTGGGTGTTGCTGTAAATAGTCCCCTGCCGCCTCAGGGAAAACAACAAAGCTAACTAGCTAGCAAGCTAACGGCAGAAACCTACACGCTAGCTCGTTGCTACACTCTCTAGTGTAACTCTTCTGACTGACTCTTCTCCTCCTCTCTCTAGTGTAACTCTTCTGACTGACTCTTCTCCTCCGCTCTCTAGTGTAACTCTTCTGACTGACTCTCCTCCGCTCTCTAGGATCTGAAGAAAAAGAAGAAGCAGAATAAGCCAAGGTGGGTGGAAAGTAAACCTCTGCAGACGTTTTCCTCTGGGATTTAGTGTCATTGAAAAATGTGTGTTTTTGTTCAATTCTGAACAGGCTGCAGTTTCTGTTTTGAGCACATTTTCAAGACCTGCAAGAAAGCTGTCTGAGAACTTTTAATGTTGGATTTTGACTGTAAAGCTCAACTCAAACGTGTGTGTTGGGCTTGGTTTTTCACGATGAAGTCTTAGGTCAGTGCCTGAGAACAACTTTGACAATCATAATAATTACGTGATATTGCACACACAAATTTATGTGCAAGTGCAAGTGAAAAAATGTGGTCAAAACAGAAACTCTGTAGCCTGGTAAACCAGCCGTCATGTGACCTCACATTTCATTTGGTTCTACCGTCTGGCCTGAAGCTTTCATGCAGTGTTTGCAGCGGGCGGGAGTTGGGCGGGTGTACTTGCCTTGACAGACAACTCCTTCAGCCAATCAGCGTTGGATCCAGTCAAACCCAAATCCACTCGGGAGAATGTAAAAAACATATTTTCCGCCAAGAAACTCTGCTGTTACATACTCCTGTACTTGTTTTATTGTTGTTATTGAGTCTATTTCTGCAATAACTGCACTTTATGGCTGTTTAAACTAGTCGAACGTTGAGATTACAATTCGAGGCGGACAGCTAGCGACTAGGGGTGCACAGATCGATCGGCACGCAATCTGTCTCGGCCGATTTTGACCTCAAATATGCGATCGGCTGATTGCAGATATTTCTTTATTGTCGCCGATTGCATAGCATATCATGCTGCACGTGAGAAACATGAGGCAGCCCATTTTCATGTCTTCAATGTCTATCGTTTAACTTTCATATTGTGCTCTAACGTTTATATCATTGTGTTGCAAAGCACACGCTTTGCTTTCGTCAGTACCAGTACTCACCTCCACACACCACACCAGACTGTCAACACACCCCTTGCGTCTTTGAATCACACAAATCAGCTGGTGATTAGAGCAGACTCAGCAGAGAAGTTAGCTCCAGTCCTCCCGCCTACCGGGGCATTTGCATGCTGTTAAGTCCGTGTTTGATCCATATTTGCGTCTATCCTCGTAACGTTAATAGCTCCGGTTAGCTTTAGCCGCTTTAGCTTATAAATCGCTAAAATAGTTTCCTTGGGTCAAAGTTATTTTTCTTGTGTAACAGGGAAATCCCGGATGGAGTATTTTTGTTGAGTGAACTGAACTGCATTGAACTGGTAACATGGAAATCCCGAAGTGGAATACTTTTGTTCCTTTATAAACTGAACTGAGGGAACTGGACTGAACTACTAGCCATTTAGTTCAACACAGTCTTGTGCTCCAATTATCTCACACACAAAAAATCATGTTGGCGGTTTCCTTTAGTCTACACAGTATAAAATATTGATGTAGAGAAAAAAAGAAAATGTGCTGCACTTTCAATTTGATGCATGAAATGTAGGCCTATATGTAAAATGGAAACTGTTCTATAATAGACTGCTATAGCTGCTTAAAAAATAAATAAATAAATAAATACATATATATATATATATATATACATATATATATATACTGTATATATATATATTAGGGCTGTCAAACGATTAATTTTCTTAATCGCGATTAATCGTGCGATTAATTATAATTAATCGCGATTAATCGCATCTTTGTATCGCATGTTTAAAATGCTATATTTTGCATTGCAAAGCATTTTTAATTAGATATTAATCATTATTACCAGTGTGTCGTGATTGGGAATCAAATGAATGCAAAGAAATGTACTTTGTGATCTTGAATTTTAGATTTATTTTCAATTCAATAGAAGTGCAATGTAGACAGGAGGTCACAAAATGTCTACAAAATGCATCTTGAATAGAAAATAAATGCACAATAATTGTAAACACTCCAGAACGCTCCAGAACCGATACTTCTGGCGGCGGCGCTGTGGAGCAGTCGAAACCCAAAATGACAGCCGAAGAAGGCTGTATCTGAGCTAAAAACTTTGGCACTTCCATGTGAATAATGGCTCGGTATTGGAAACTGTATTGATAACGTGTATATCGCGTGAAGCCATTGGAGCCGACCTTCCAGTGGTTAGAGGACCGGCGCATCCGAGACTCTGAAGGAAGAATGAGTGACGAGTCTCGCGCTAACTAGCTGGCTGCTAGCTGGCCGCTAGCTTCTTTTAGGTGATCGCTCGCCTCAAACTCGATACTTCGGTGATATTTTTATTCCGTTTTACACAAGGCGCAAACTACGGCTCTCGACTTATCCACTGTGCCATTTGGGAAGTAAAACGAGCCATTTAAAAGCGTATTGCTGTCGTTCTCGCCTGCACAAGCAGGAGACAGGAAACCGAACTGCTTGACTACAAGTACGGGTGCGCGAAGGGACAAAATAGCGGCATGCGATTAACGCGATTAAAACAAAATAACGCGTTATGATCGGCGCGCGTTAACGCACGATTAACGCGTTAACGCTGACAGCCCTAATATATATATATATACATATATATTATATATTATATATATATATATAATATATATATATATATATATATATATATTATATATATATATATATATATATATATATATATATATATATATATATATTGGTGATCGGTAATCGGTGATCGGTCGATGATCGGTTGGGCAGATATTTCTCATAGGTGATCGGTGATCGGTGGCAAAAAACGTGATCGGTGCACCCCTACTAGCGACATTCCTGATTGGCCGGTTACGATGTCAACTACAAGGCGGGTCGCAGATTGGCTCGTACGTTTTGCAGTTTCTGCAAACACCCTCCCAGGGCTTGAGGCCAGAAGGTTTGGTAGAATGAAATGAAATGTGAGTTCACGTGACCGGCTGGTTCACCAGGCTACAAACTCTGGGCTTTACTTTGTCCAAGAAATGTAATAGGAATCAAAGGTGTGACCAAGTCAACTTTGCTCGAGTTCCAAATCTAAATGTAGAACGCCAAGTCAAGAGTCCAGTATCAATGTAATATCGTAAATAAAACAAAATATCGACTTCCAGGGTTCCCACGCATCTTGGAAAACCTAGAAAACACTAAAACACTTGACCAATTTTCTAGTCAAGGAAAACGCATGAGAAAATGAGAGAAATAGTAAAATGTTATGGAAAATCTTGTGTTCTCCTGGAAAATGATTTCAACATTCTCCTATTTTCCTTTAGCTGTGAATGAACTGCTAGCTATGCTATCTTATCAGCTCCCCAAGACATAACATTGACAGCTGAAAGGGCTAAGTTATGTTCAGGATCATGTTAATCAATGTTCAAATGGTAGTTTAGATTCAAGATTCAAGATTCAAGATTCAAGATTTTTATTGTCACTCCATGGTACAAGTACCACGTGTGAAATTCTTGTGCAGTGGACTCCGTTTACGACATAGTACAAATAGGCAACAAGCAATAAGTAATAGGCAATAAGAAATAGGCAGAAATAGGCAATAAGACAGCAATAAGGCAATAAGAAATAGGCATCTATAAGCAATAAGACAAGTCGGTGGCTTATACGACAGTGGCATATTCATTGCACATAGGTGCACATGTCATGTGCATACGTTAGACGTGTTCAGACATTCCAAATTCGACGTTTTATACATACATGTGCAAATAGCATGTACCTTATTAAACATACACTTAAATTTACAATTAAACGTTAGGCACCTTATTAAACATACACTTAAATTTACAATTAAACATTAGGCATCCGTAATAGTAGCAGCTGCAGTACGGTACGGTACGACTACTGCACTATTTGTGCATATTTAGGAGTCTCGTGGCCTGCGGGAAGAAACTGTTCCTCAAGCGATTTGTGCGTGTTTTTGGAACCCTGTATCTCCTCCCTGAGGGTAGCAGGGAGAACAGGCTGTTGTGGGGATGGTTTGTGTCTTTGATGATCTTCAGGGACCTCCTGAGGCACCGCTGGTTGTACAGTTCGTGCAGTTCTGGCAGTTCACCTCCTGTTACGTGCTGGGCCGCGCGCCTCACCCTCCGTAGCGCTCTGCGGTCCATGGTGGTACAGTTCTTTGACGAGAGTAGTTTGAATAGGCTGCTCTCGGTTATGTCGTGGAAACACTGTGAACCCACCCCAAAGTCATGTCACATGGTAGCATGCAGGTTGGATGACATTACAACTTAAGTGGCCGAAACTTTAAATAATGTAAATTACATTATCCTTCAAATGTAAATATTAGGGACTGCTGGCTGGTAATTCTTGTAGTTTTTATTAGGTTTAAACACAAGAACACATCCCATCGCCACAGGTACATCTGCAGCTGTTTGCATTGTTCTACGATCAATTTGTCATAACTTCTAAGCATGTAAGAGATGATATCATAGATCAGTTATAGTCATAGACGGCACGTCTTTTAAATCATGATGTCATCATAGATCAATTATAGCCATAGACTGCACGTCTTTTAAATCATGATCTCATAGATCAATTATAGCCATAGACTGCACATCTTTTAAATCATGATGTCATAGATCAGGTATAGCCATAGACTGCACATCTTTTAAATCATGATGTCATAGATCAGGTATAGCCATAGACTGCAGGTCTTTTAAATCAGACAGAGAGAAAACATATTAGTGTCTGGTGTGATCCCGGTCTGTCATACCACTGAAAATGATCTCTAGAAATTAGTGGGAGCGTTTTTTCAATGCAATAGGTTTTCATAGGAAAATAACTCTGTAAGAGCATCGAATTTGATTCCTAATTTATAATCAGTTTCAACTTCAAATAAATTCCATAACTAATTTCCAACAAATTCAGAAAACAGGATTTAAATTTTGTCCTCTGGTGGAACAAATATGTTCACTTTCAAACTAAGTCATTTATGCAAACAAGATCTTAGAACTTTAAAAACTAGACTAGACTAGACTAGACTTAGACTTTAGAAACCTTTTCAAGTCGTCAAAGTACAAGTCAGAGTCAAGTCACCAGAACCCAAGTCAAGTCTCAACCAATTAAAATGAGGACTTTAGTTAAACGCCCGTCCCCACCTCTGATAGAAATATTTTAGCTTTTTTCCAACCCAAAGAGTGTTATCCAGACTGGCTGAGTTTGTCCTGACTCTTGTCTCCATTCTGTCCCACGCTGCCTTTTCCACCAGGGACAAGAAGCCGTCCTCGGGCTCGGGTTCGGCTCCCTCGGGTCAGGTGGGACGCTTCAAGAACGGCATGCTGGTCCTCAGCTCCAAGGAGATCCAGCAGATCAAAGGCTCCAGGGGCTCCAGGGGCAGCAGATAGAGGTATGTACAGTACGTGTCTAGGCATGTTCTCCAGCTTCTACCAGACCATCTCAGAAGAATGGGGATAAGGATTACGATTTAGAATCTAGGGTTAAGATTGGAATTCTCTTCAGATTAAGATTAGATATTGATGAGGGTTAGAGGATTACGGACGATTAATCAATTAGTTGTCACCCTTTAAATCAATCTGTAATTTTTTTTTATAATCGATTAATCGCTTTGAGTATTTTTTTAAAGTGTAACTTACCCCCAAAACAAACAAATACAAACTTTTTCTCAGCTTTTAACCAATATATATGGCTTTTGGGGTGGTATGTGAAGGATTCTTCTCAAAATCTCCACATTTGAGACCAATCTGTTACAATTTTACAAACCCCCTATCATTTCAGCAGCATAAGTGCTGTCTATGGGTTCAAACCTGGGTTTTTTGTGCCCTCAAATGAATGGCCGACTTGGTACATCGTTACGCCACGGCGATATTTGCTCATAACCCAAAATGATCAATGATGAAGATGGTTAGTGGCAGCCCTAGAATAAATGTCTGCACCATGGTAATGAAAATGTTTGTGCAATTAAATCTTTCAGGATTGGAAAAAACACCAGAAGAGAGAGAAGTGACAACAGGACAGATGAAAGAGAACAATCGGTGTCCAAGACTCGGTCAGTGACTTAACGCACTGCAAAGACTTGGTTTTATTGAGACATTGGCGGAAAATGGACAAATTTGTGAAGATTATGGAACGCGTTACTTGTGAAAGACCTGAGTCAAGAATCCAAGAATTCTCCCATCTCCAAAATGAACTATATCTGAATCTCCATTGCCAGGATCGTAAACGCAAGAAACCAGAGGAGTTGTCCAATCATATTCCATCACAGTTTATTTATTTTGTTTTAGAAATGAACCAAAAAAAAGGAGGGGGGGGACATTTGCATGTTTTTGTGTTTCTTCAAATGACGCAGTTACAATGCATTTTTCATATATACAAACCACGTAGTCGTACAAAACATTTACATTTCGCCAGGTAGGGACAGGAGCAATGGGGTCTTACCAGGATGATTGAAAAAGATCAAACGCACGCCAGGAAAGTGCTGAGCGTTTTCATTGAGAAACACAGACACACTGAAGGAAACATGGAAAGTGTGGGATTGGTAAAGCGTGTCTCCCTCAGATGTCCTTCCATGCCCCATGGATCTCCAGCTGTCTTCCAGTTGTAAACATTGCAGACTAAAGGTCTTATTCTGATTTGACAAAAGGGAATAAAAAGGTTTGTGTTTTTGAAGCAATGAAAGGGGACCCGTGATCTGGCAGTGTATGGCTGTGTCAAGCTCACAAATTCTCACACCAGTTGATCACTTTTTCTAAATTATATGAATCTCAAAAAACAACACAAACACATGCATAATGCAGCACTTTGCGCATGTTGCAAGTGATGGGAACAAGTACTCTGTTATATATATACTGTATAGGGCATTTTGTATAGGCATTTGACCTTAAATCGATCAACAAATTGGGCAATAAACTGGAAAAAAAATATTTTATAAATATATTTACATATTCTTCTTTGTGAGTAAATAAATTACCAATAAATTATTAGATCCTATCTTTAAATCAAAGAGCTGGAAGCAGTGACATGCTTGTTTTCCAGCATTGCTTTTAACTTAAATTGTCAAGATATCTCACATTCATGGGTGGGTAAGTGTGGGTGAACGGGACATGCTAAACAACTCTGTGGCTTTGCTATCCAGGATATTCTATTATATTCTGTATTGGCCGTGTTGAGGAGCATTGGTTTGATCATAATTCTCAGAGGCGGTTTGTTCATGGCAAAGAAAAGTCGTAACGCCGCGGTTTTTAAACTGATACTGTACACACCTCTCCTTCCTGAAAAGCATTGGAACATATATGTAGACATACACACGTCTCCTTCCTGAAAAGCATTGGAACATGTATGTAGACCGGCCATTCTCAAACTGTGGGTCGCAAAGTTATTTCGAGTGGGCCGCGAAATCATTTGCAAAACATTATGACTTTCGTGATTTCTTTTTTATCATATTGTATGAGAATGCATTTCTCTATTGTTGAATGATACCGTTATTTAATTTGCAATCAATTATTCGTCAATTAGCCTATATTGCAGACGGCCCCTCACTTTTAGTTTCTGATTTGTGTGCGGTGCTGATGGACAGCTCCTTTTATCACTAAAATAAAAAGTGCTCTGAGAACACATTATTTTGCCTCCGTTACTGTTTACAGTCGAATCTGGCCCGTGAACATTTTTGAGATTTTCAAGTGGGCCATGATTCGTAAAAGCTTTGGAACCCGCTGATATCGAGTATGTTCCTCGGTTTTCTTGTGTCACTTTGGCGTTGAAACTCTGCCTGAGGACGTGTCAGCCTAAATAATCCAGGTGCATCTCTGGTGCTTAAGCGATACATGTCTTTCTTTCCTTGCCGGCTCAGATCTATTCCTGGTCACAGGTCACTGGTCACAGGGGTGTCAACCTTGGGGCGGCTTTCTCTGATGTAGGGAGTGGGAGCGAGGGTGAGCAGAGCAGCCACAAAGCCTTAGAAGATGGACATGTTTCTCTTTAAATTAAATAAGAAATTCCCTTTTGGTTAGATGTTTGGTTTCTGGGTCTGTGAGAAATGGCTTCAAATCCTGGCTATTATGCCAATGCTGCATTCATTCCTTATGGGAAAGACAGTACAGTAGATAGTCATGTCTGCTAATTCTTTGACTTCACGAGCTCTAAGGCAGTGGTTCTCAAATGGGGGTCCGTGTGGCCCTTTGCCAGGGGGTCCGCGAAAAGTTTTCAGGAAAATAAAAATTTAAACTTTTTTTTTTTTTGCAAAAGCTTCATAGCTCAACGAAAGTATGTTATGCTTTAAATCTAAAATGGTTCATGGATTATATTCTAATCTAACAAACCTATCAATTTAAAAGTCAAGCACATTACCGTGGAAACAATTAAGCTTAGCCCAAAATCACAAATCAGAATGAGGGGTCCCCCCGGTATATTTTCTATCTTGTAAGGGGTCCTTGGCTGAAAAACATTTGAGAACCTCTGCTCTAAGGAAATACCTGTAGTCAAGTACCGTATAAGGAACTGATATTTCCAGGTTATTTAAAATGCCCTGGCAGGACACAACTACCGGTACTTAGCTGGATATCTTTGTTTATGGTTGACAATGCAATGAAACGTATTATCATGAAGTTCATGTATGCAAGGAGCAACCAAAGTGTACAGGAAGCATCAATCTTGGCATCTTGACTGCTTCAAACAAGCTGCCTGCTTTTAACCATCAAGTCATTCTGATGCTTATTGCCATTATGACATGAATGCAGCATGAGGTGAGGCAAGTCATTTTCAGCTCATTTACTGTAGATTCAGTTTCCAATTTCTAATGTAGCCTGTGAATTGTAATGTAGGCTGTATGGATTTCACATTCTAGGTAACAGTTCTGTAACCATTCAAAAAATTACATATAAAATACATCATCTGAACCTCGTCCCCCTACAAAAGGCGCAGTCATCATTTTAAAATAGAACCCAAAACAAGAGAGGTAGACCAAAACTAAATATAAACACGTCCTTAGTGTAGTACCATACTGTCCATACAGACTTAGCTTCATTCTTTTGAAATAAGAAACACTAGTAGGCCATCAAAAGCCACAATATCCATCATCATTTTGGACAAATGGAAATTACAAAAAGAAATACTTTGCTATTTGATTTCAATTAAATTCAATCAAAGTTTACATTGAACTGAGAATGTAGGAGAAGAAGCATTATGGTACGTAAGATGTAACTGATGGCTAAAATGTAAATGGCTGCCATTTTACCCCCTGACTATGGATAAAGGTATGTATTTATCCTGTTGTGCCCACATTCAGACAGCAGGGGGCGCTCTGTGGTAGCAGTTGGCTTTTCACTTTTGACACTTATCACTCCTTGCAAGGACAACAGCACAGCACGCTATTTACAATACAGCTTCAGATCGTTGGTCAACTTGTTTGATGCGTAATCCATGCTTAATATCACACCTCATAATCACAACTCTCACATCACTATTTACAAGTGTGGCCTCCTTGTATGACAGGCCTGTTTGTACTTCTCACACACACACACACACACACATCACCTTTATAGGGAATAGAAACTTTTAAACAGTGTGATAAAATTCAATGTGTTAAAGGTACTGTAAGTGGTATTAAAATAAAATAAATAGTGTTAAATAGCTCTACTTTCTGACAGTCATCACTGATATAGAGTGTTTGGTAACATGGGTCCTGCACTCTGCAGTATACAGAAAATACATTTTCATCCCACTTTTATCCAATCAGGAGAGAGGATTCCACAAATGTATTTTCTGTTTACTGAGCAGAGGGACTGGGAGACTCACGCTCCTGACCAAACACCATATGAGTGATGGCTGTCGTAATGTAGATCTATTTAGCAGTTATTTTAACACGTTGAGTGCCATAGCCGAGATATCTCGTCTTACATAATCCAGCGGTTAAGTGCCATAGACGAGCTATCTCGTCTTACATAAAAAAAAAAAAATTTTGACGGTGGGACATCAATCAACCCCTTTTACATCTTCGAGATCACTATTGGAGCAAGAGAATGTGTATAATCTATTTTACCGACCACTAAGTGGCGACAGTGCTCTCCTGACTAGAGGAAGCCAAGCATTTTTTTAACTTGTCACGCCATTCTCACCCCAGCCATTCTCATGAAAATGGATGGGGGAAAACGCTTTCGTTTTCGCGCTGATTGCTGGCGATGCGGGATTGCAAATTTACATAATAGATTACAGGTGGAACACACTTTGAAACACGCAGCATAAATATGACCAGAATCGCAAAAGCTTCTCTCAACCAAAACTCCAAGAAGCGAGCGAGTCCATCCCGACTTCCTCAAACAGCGGCCGCGCAGCCACAGGCACAGGACAGCAGCAAAGCACTGAGACTGGTGACAAGCTTGTGACGGCCGCTGCAGCCAAGAAGAACGCCCACAGAGGGAGGAGTTGAAGCAACTCTCCCTCTCGCTCTCTCCCTCTCTCTCTCTCTCTCTCGAGAGAGAGAGAGGAGAGAGAGAGAGAGGAGAGAGAGAGAGAGAGAGAGAGAGAGAGAGAGAGCGCACAGAGTGGGAGACAAGGGCACCCATAATCACAGGCACGTGAGGTGGTTCTAAAAATCCATTTATCTCCAAACTCTCTGAAAATCTCTGAAACCATGCTGTACTCAACGGCTAATATCTACATAACTACTAACTCTGCAAACTAACTCTTTTAGACAGAGAAAGCACACATTCTATTAGTTATTTTTAGATGATTGGTGTTCACGAATTCTTAACAGAAAAGAATCCTCGGCTCGTAAAATGAGCCAGAATCCTCAAAAAAAAACCTGGCACAACTTACCTACAGGATTGAAAAAATGGCTGGCACTCAATGTGTTAACAAAAAATATCACGTAAAGCACCTTTAAACTGATAAGATTAAATAGGTTTACATTGATAAAAAAAAAAGAAAAATCCATTCACTGCTGTATTTACAGGGTTCCCACTGTCATGGAAAACCTAGGAAAGTCATGGAGTTTCAAAATCTCGTTTTCCAGGCCTGGAAAACTCATGGAATTAGTAAAACCCTTGTTGTGGAATTTTGTTGTGTTTAAAGAGATTGGTCCAGTAATCTTCCGTGGATAACCTTCCACTTCATGTAACATAACGGCAAATACATTTTCTGTAGCTGTTGATGTAAATCCAACATACTGTAACGAGCTGTGTCCTATTTGTCCAGTCTAGTCATACCGTCATTTCTGGTATTGAGTCACCGGCGCCTCACATTACATGGATCCTAGAAAAGGTTTTGAAACCGTATCCATAAAAATGTGTGAGAACCCTGTAGATAAGTGGCTTGATAAAATACATACACGTACATGGGAATTTTAAACACTATTAGTATTTTATATGCTTAGTCACAGTGGTCTGGTTGACGTTTGTAAGCTTATGTCCTCTCCAGGCTGCCGTAGTCTGATGAGGAGTGTGTTGGTTTAAAGGTGCCTTGTAGCATCTGAGTCTACTGAGACTGAGGAATGAGTCTGCCATCAAATGAGCATGAGACATTCTGCTTCTCTCATACATTATACGCCCTCTTCCCTGTTCGCCATACACACCAAGGGATTTCATCCGCTCTTCATTTCTCCATAGACATATCATAAAATGCTGAGAAATATAGTTTTACTTGGCCAAACCAAGCAATTCAGCTATATTTAGAATCAGTAGAGACCAAAATGTTACATTTACATTTCGCTCTGACCAACCTTTCAACTTCTATTTTACCACGTGCGCTGCGCAGCGCGTGGTCAAGAGAACGGGTGGCTGTAGCTCAGGAGGTAGAGCGGGTTGCCCACTAATCCTTTTGGATAAAAGAGGTCGGTGGTTCGATTCCCGCCTCCTCCAGTCTGCATGTCGAAGTGTCCTTGGGCAAGATACTGAACCCCAAATTGCTCCTGATGGTGTGGCAGCACCCTGGGTGGTAGCCTGCCGCCATCGGTGTATGAATGGGTGAATGTACAGTACCTACTGATTGTAAAGCGCTTTGGTTAAAAGCGCTATATAAATGCAGGCCATTTACCATTTACCAAGAGAAGGCTGTTTGGGGTGAGTCATTCATTCAGTCCGTCATGGAATGGCGCAACGGACGCTTACTTCGGTGTCGCTTTGTGAGATTCCCTCGTTTCCCGAGGGGGTGGTGTTTCAATCGTGCTGCTTAAATGTTCACCCCCGCACACTTGGGATGCTGCCTGAATTACGAGTGCACACACACACACACACAATCTGTATTCTACTTGAATATTGGGGGATGATGTGTCCTTTATCTCACCCTGTTATATCTTTGCTTTCATCATGACACTATACAAGAACCCAACGACCCCAGGTTACATCACTGATGATGTATCCCAGTTGCATTTAGAAGATGTAGTGTGTAAATATGTCGGGTTAGGGCATATTGCACAGTGAAGCCTGGCCTCCCCCTTGCCAGGTACATCTCTATCAGATGTATGATTGCACTGAAGTACCACAAATTACATGGAATAACAATTGGCACGATTTGGCGTCACTCCATCCATGCCGGTACCCCATCTAGCCACAATCCAGGTAAGCCTGCCCCCGCGGCTGCTATGCGCACATGGTCCCTGGCCGAATTTGCCCTTGTTTGTTTTGCTTCAGTCCGAGTGAAATATGGTCTATATATATATATATATATAGCTATATATAATATAGCTGAATCACTTGGTTTGAACAAGTAAAACTATTTTTATAAGCATTTTATGAAATGTCTAAATGAATGGTGGAAAATCCCTTGGTGCGTATGCCATATAGACTGTATACAGGGGCGGACTGGGATCCTAATTCAGGCCGGGCATTAGATACCAAGCAGGCCAGGCCGATACGGGCCGACGCGCGTGCCGAAAAATTTGGGCCGTGTGAAGCTCAATTTGGGCCGTTTAAAGCCCAATTTGGGCCGTTTGAAGCCAGATTTGGGCCGTTTGAAGCCCAATTTGGGTCGTTTAAAGCCAGATTTGGGCCGTTTGAAGCCCGATTTGGGCCGTTTGAAGCCCAATTTGGGCCAAGTCCAATTTTACAATGAGATGCACCCACTTTAACCCTGAATAAAGTAATAAAACCACTAGTAAACCAGTAGACGGCGACTGGCCTGCTGTTCAGTGAGTGGCCTGGCCTGGCCTGCAAAAAAAAAAAAAAAAATTTGCAGGCCAGGCCAGGCCACCGGGCATTTGCCCGACGTGCCCGATTATGCAGTCCGCCCCTGACTGTATATATAAAGATAAGCTTGGGTTCGATTCCATTTCCTTTCAGCGTGTTGTAGCCTTTAACTCTCAATGTGAAAACATTTCTTTGTGAGGCTGTAAATCTGTACAGAGGTGATTTAGCCAATCGAGGGCAGGAGATGTCATGCAAATGAGAAAGAGCTCGTTCCCTCATTTTGATTGATTCGAGTGTGTCGACAAATCGTTTGCATGTCTTTTAATTTGCAGTTTCATCATTTGTGTGAGCAAAATGAACGTGCCCACGCCTGACTGAAATCTGCCCCCGCTTTCCAAAGTGAGCATGGTAGCACGAGCAGCGATAGCCACCGAGCGAGAGGAAGTCAAACTTCCGTCAACGGAAAAGGCAAGCTCCGCCCACACTGTTTGATTGACAGGTGATCTCTGGCAAGAGATCTGCAAGTGGGTCACTCCCAGGCTCAGTAGAAATGTTATTTTCAGAAATGAAATGGAATGAACCCATAATTATGAATTATGAATGATGATTTCTCTATAAGACAACAAACAAAAGAAGACGGTGCTGCTGAGTGGAGCCACAGCTGGGCCAGTTTTATGGTCTGCTTTTATCTTGTTTCATAATATGGAGCGTTCCATTTGCACTGGGAACTGGGGATTTCACGGTTCAAAGGTCAGGAAACCATGTGATATCACAACTGCGCTCGGATTTTCGCCGCCGATCTCGGCGGAGGCTCTAAAATCTAAGATGGTAGTTCCGCGCTTCAACAGTCGTTAAAGTTGTAGTAAATAGTGTTTATTATTACTTGTGTCCTATTTGTGTCTCATTAAATCAGTCGTACACACTGTCTAACTTCTATCTGTGGACATGTTGCTACAGCGTTTGTATGCGCAAAATGCGTTGCTTATCAACTGTTATTGCAAACAATGGCTAGCCTGGCTAGAGCTAACCCTGGCTGGCTTCCCGACTGTTTAAATAGAATGTACAGAGATCGGTGTGACGTCACTTAACTGGGATATCCCTAGTTCACAATATAAAAGGAACAGCCCATAGCACCACTTAACACTGTCTTCATTTTGTTGGAGCTTTTTAGCTGTAAACACACCTGAGAGAGGAGAAGAGAGAGGATCACAATAGAACCATCTTAGCTGAATCTTTCCTCCCTTGTTGTTTCCACTTCCTCAAAGCACCTTGTTGCAGCTATTTTCTGACGTTACTGAAATCCCTTCAATAATCCACCTACAGTCAAATCATCTCACAGCACACAGTGTGGGAGTCTTTGCTGTGGATTCCGTCTGAGCTTGAGGGCGGATCCATTTGACGGCAGGCCTGGAGGCGCATCGGAGAGGAGACGGGAGAGGGGAGGAGAGAGGAAGGGACAGGGGAGGAGAGGAGAGGAGGGGACAAGAGAGGGGAGGAGAGAGGAGGGGACAGGGGAGGAGAGGAGAGGAGAGAGGAGGAGACAGGGTAGGAGAGGGGAAAAGAGGAGAGGGGAGAGGAGAGAGGAAGGGACAGGGGAGGAGGGGAGAGGAGAGGAGGAGACAGGGTAGGAGAGGGGGAAAGAGGAGAGGAGAGAGGAAGGGACAGGGGAGGAGGGGAGAGGAGAGGGGAGAGAGGAGGGGACAGGAGAGGGGAGAGGAGAGAGGAAGGGACAGGGGAGGAGGGGAGAGGGGAGGAGAGGAGGGGGAGGAGAGGGCAAGAGAGGAGCGGGGAGGAGAGAGGAAGGGACAGGGGAGGAGAGGAGAGAGGAGGGGACAGGAGAGGGGAGGGGAGAGGAAGGGAGGAGGGGACAGGGGAGGAGAGGAGAGAGGAGGGGACAGGAGAGGATTGGGGAGGAGAGAGGAGGGGACAGGAGAGGGGAGGAGAGAGGAGGGGACAGGAGAGGAGAGAGGAGGGGACAGGAGAGGGGAGGAGAGAGGAGGGGACAGGGGAAGAGAGGAGAGGAGGGGACAGGAGAGGAGAGAGGAAGGGATCGGAGGACGTACTGCCCTCCTTGGTGACGGTGTTGGAGCGGTTCCAGCTGGAGACTAAAACCTGCCAGAAGGTGCTTTTCTGTTGGGATGTGTCCATCATAGATGTCACGGCAAGAGCATTAAGGGCAGTTGGGATGGAAACGAATTCCGGCAATCCACAGCAAGGCCGATACCGTTACTGCAGCAACACATCCACATCTTCAGCTTGGATCATGGCATGTGCAGCCTAGATCCCAGATGAAGCTCTGTATTCAGATTTACTGCTGAAAACCATACATCCTTCAGCCCAATGAGGTTTCTCACATTGAAGGGTATCCAAGACCAAGGGCACCTTGAGGAGAGGGTGACATGTTGGATGGGGACCATGTAGGGAGTGCAGCATGTTGGGAGGTGTCCAGGGCACCTTGGGAGGGAGGGAGGGAGGGGCTCCTACTGCTTCATATTCTTTGGCACCTCCAGGCCCGTCAGTAAGGTGACCTGCAGTGGACACACAGAGCACAGATGACATCACTTAGCGCCGTTTCAGACAGACTCTGACACCTCCGCAGCGCCCCCTGTGGGCAGTGCGGCTGTAGTACGGCAGGGTTGTGTCACACTACCCCCCCCCCCTCCTTCTGGTTTCTCCCCCTCAAAACAAGCATGTGTGCGAGCGAACCAAGGATGCTATTTTAATCTGATCGGATCGCTTTCAGTCATATATCAGAGCATTTCCTGCTGTTGCTTCATATAAAAAGGCACGTTTTCCATTGATAAACTAACAGAAGGATTTCAATTGTGAAGAACTTACAGATAGAGAGACAACTTCTGAGAGAAAGAGAGAGTGAGAGTGGAGAGAGAGAAGAAAAAAGAGATGAGATAAGCCGTTTTCACACATGCGCTTTATACCGGGAAATGAGCAGAAAGCGGTGTAATGCCTTCATGTGTGAAAGTTGTTTTCCGGTATAAGCGCGCCACCGTCATCGCGGACATTTCACCACTTCTAACCTTGTCATAAGAGCGGTATGTCTGCTTCATGTGTGGGCGTGCCGATTTCCCCCCCTCCCCTCTCTGCTCGCTCTCTGGCCAGTCTATCTTCAGTCCTCCGCAGCAGCCTGACAGGGACAGACACAGCGAAAATGGCAGCGGCTTGTTCTGAGAGTCTGAAGCCGCCCAACGCTTGTTGAGAAAGCAAATGCACAAAGCGAAATGTGGAAGTATTTTGCTTACGTTGCCGACAGCGAAGGCAAGCCCCCTGGACACATCAAACAAAGCCAGTCTGTAAAAAGTGCTTCAACGCGACTCAGGTGAACGGATAAACATCGAACCAGCCTATTTCTCTCAGACAGGGATCCCTACTTCTTCAAAGATTTCAGTTCAAAGACTGGTTAGCGAATGTGAAGGATACAACATATATGCCCTTTTAAGTCAAACGAGTGTGATTTATTGTGTGACAAGCAAACTTATTTCACCATCGGAGTTTTGCCGCCCCCCAAAATACAGCTTCTTTTTACACATGTGATCCCTCAGGTGTGAAGGGAAATTCCGGGAAATAGCCGTTATTGATTTACAGGCAATGTTCCTGTACGCATGTGTGAAAACGGCTATAGTGAAACAGACAGAGCAGAGCTGTGTGTGTGTGTGTGTGTGTGTGTGTGTGTGTGTGTGTGTGTGTGTGTGTGTCTGCGTGCGTACATGCGCACGTGTGTCGGCGTCTGTTTGGCCAGCTGCAGCATGATGTCAGGTTGCATTCCCCCAAAGTAGGATCGCCCTGAACTCCGTACAAACCCCCCCTGCTGGACGCACTCCAACACACTACCCCCATCGACAATGGAGGGCACGGGGGTCAATGCGAGGTGCTGTATTGCAGGTGAAACCAGCCTAAAGGTGGTATTATGCTCACCCTGCCGTGAAGGGCGCGGGGGTGGAGCGAGGGCTGGGCGCGTCAAATGACGTAAATTTGTTGGGCGTGGTTATTCGCTACCTCCGTCGGGCGCTCGCCGTGTGCCTGATTTTTTTTCTCACAGCGCGAGCAACGCACGGCTTCTCTCCAAACATGGCCGCTTTCAAGCCACTGAGCCCTGAACACTGAGCTGTGTTTTCACCACATTTCTTGACCCATGTGGTAGGCTAAACTTTGATTTGCAACTGTTCGTTTTTAGTCATTTCACCAAGTAAATGTGTTGTGTTGAGAGGATGATTGAGAGAGATTAAAAGCAGCACAGAGTGGCTTTCAGTAAAAACAAGTTTGGAGATTCATTCATGTGCTGATGTACGGTCGTTTGAGAGTGAAAGCACAGTCAGTACTGCACATAATAGCGTTTCATTGAGACTTTTCACGGGCTGTTCTCACTATTACCATTGTACAATACATGCTGATCACTTGGCTGATCACTTTCTGAGTATAATAGCATCTGCCCCAGCGCGAGGTCCGCACGGTGACTCCCGGAGACTCGCGGAGCTCCACCCCCACGGAGCTTGCTTGAGTATAAGAGCACCTTTAGGCTGGGACATACTGTACTGTACAGGCCTGGCGGGCCTGCCAGGCCAACGGCACCCCC